>NW_023270451.1:31125215-31287514 GCF_011800145.1 Mirounga leonina | reverse complement strand
AAGGAAGGAAGGAAGGAAGGAAGGAAGGAAGGAAGGAAGGAAGGAAGGAAGGAAGAAAGAAAGAAGGAAAGAAAGAAGGAAAGAAAGAAAGAAGGAAAGAAAGAAGGAAAGAAAGAAAAAGAAAGAAAGAGAAAGAAAAAGAGAGAAAGAAGAAAGAAAGAAAGAAAGAAAGAAAGAAAGAAAGAAAGAAAGAAAGAAAGAAAGAAAGAAAGAAAGAATCACATTTCAGACCAGCTAGATGAATAAATTTCATCTTCAAAATTAAGTTCTAAACTATGTCTCACCTATTTTTTAACCCTTGGAAGTTCATCTTTGCTAGTTTCATGCAAACTGACATTAATCATTTGGGTTAAAGTTTAAATATAGACCTCTAGAAAAACAGTCAAGCAGGCTAGCAGTCTAGTCATCTCCTCTATTATGAACTGTTCAAACTAGGGCAAATACTATAGAAACTTCTGCTTTCTAATGTTTGTCTTATAAAACAAGAAACCTGAAAAGACTACAATGATTACCACTGTAAGATCCTTGGAAAATCAACCTGAAACCTAACTGCCAGAGATTAGACCTCTATGTAATATCATTAGAAATAAGATAAGAGGGGTGCCTGGGTGGCTCAGTTAGTTAAGCATCCAACTCTTGATTTCGGCTCAGGTCCTGATCTTAGGGTCAAGGGATCGAGTCCCAGGTGGGGCTCTGTGCCGGGCATGGAGCCTGCTTGAGATTCTCTCTCTCCTTCTCTCTCTGCCCCTCTCTCCCACTCTCCCTCTCTCTCTCTAAACAAAACAAAACAAAACAGAACAAAAAAAGAAATGAGATAAAAAGATGACAATCACAACAAAAAACCCAATCCCCCCCCAAAAAACAAACCAAAACTCCTCAAGTACATTAACTAATAAAGAATAATGTCTAACAAAAAAAAAAAAAAAGGAAGGAAGGAAGGAAAAATCTGAAATGGTATTTTTATGAGTTGTGTGTGTAATTTGAGTGAAAAGTCACAGGTAAGACAGTAATAAATTGTAAACTTCAAAACTGGAGGCTGTCCCTATCATTGAAATAGTTCTATAATATTATCCAAACTAATCAACATTAATAATATAAATCCCTTAATGGATTTCATTAGGCTTAAAATAGGTCTACCATGTCATAAATGGACAATTTTTTAACTTTATTGAGAAATTGAAAAATTTCACAAAATTTCTATTCAAATTCACAGAATACTGAAATAGACATTTTATTTCTCAGTTTAAAAATTGAAAATCAAATGACATTGATAAACTGTAAGCTCACTACTGGACACTAAACTGGCACTGATTACTTACCAGGGCAAATAACTGTGAACTGAGCTTTGGCTAGCAATTGAAGAGAAAACAATCTGCTTGGGCTCTAATGTAAAAAACTAAACCAGCAATTTCTTTTTCCAAAACTCATCTTATTACCTGGCCTTCTGAGGCAGAAAACCAAATGTAAGTGAATGCTGTGAGGCTTAGCACAAAGTGGGACTGTAGAATGTTGTGTATTATGACAAGAAAATCTGGGAATATTGCAGAAATCAAAATGCTCTTACTGGTGCAATAAAAAAAAAAATCTATAAAACACCACACTATAAAAATAAGCTGTCTTACATTAACTGGGCGTAATGATGCCAAATGTAGAACCTTGACAGCCTAGGTGGGTCTCAAAAGAAAAAAACAAAAAAACCCCTAAAAATAAAAAGATAATTCATTTGAAAGGTAGTCATTTTAACTTGAAGCAAATACACAAATACTTACCTTTCACATGAAGAATTACAGATTGGTTTGTTATTTTTGAAAAAGAAGTTTGCAACCTTCTCTTTGCCTGAGGCTTGTGTGTGTATGTGTGTATGATGTTAGTTCTCCAAGAGGAAGCTGTGTAGACTAGCAGACAGGTAATATAAAAAAAAAAAATAAGACAAAATGAGAGTGAAGAAGCCTCTTTTCCAAGTGAGGGCTTTATTAAAACATTAAATTATCTGTGTACCTGATAGATTTCCTCCTCTAATCCTTGATAGATTTTTCAATCCTCAGATGGCATTCCATAGTTGCAAAAGTAGTGTTTGCAAGCAAAATGCATGAAATGTCTGCAGCAAGCACTAAGCCACCTACATTGTAAAGGTTCCTGGGCACGTCACTCTTCATAAATACAGAAATGACTAAGTGTTTACCTGGAGCCCGTGTTCTAGTATAAGTGGCAATTGACCTTTGGAATTTCTATCCCTGTTCTGGATGACTTTCTTTGATGCTTGTAAGTTAACAGAAAGTGCCACCATGATTCAGTGGATGTATTTGAACTGGAACACAAGCATAGTACAGCTGGTTTAAGACCAGATTTGGTCAGAGCAAAGAAACATCACATAGTAAAGACACAAATTAAGTGGGAAAGTAAACTATATTCAGTTAATAAATATGGCGGGTAAGTATTTAATGATGTAAGAAGAGGCACAGTTTCAAATGATCAGTAATCAATAAGGAAAACAAAATTTCTCAATTCAAGGCTAAATACCATTTAGTATTGTGGAAGGGTGAATGTGCTTTCATGTGAAACATTCTAAAATAAAGCTAACTATGGAGGGGGAAAATAGTCATAACCACCAAAGCTAATTTCCTTAAAGGGCATATGGAATTTCTGAAATAAAAATGAAATACAATAATGTTTTCATTGTATTACATTATAAATGAACTTTGTCATTAAGAAAAACAGTTGTCATTACTTACTAAAGTAAGGCATTTTCCGTTCTCGTTTTTATAATGTCTCTGAAAGAAATACTTCACTCAGGTGTAATAAAAAAGGGGGGGGAAGGAAGAGGACTTTGAAAATTAGAACTGGAATACATATGGAAATTTATCTACAGTAATTCTAGATAGTTGGGGTAAATAAGTATTTCCTTATTGCCTAGCAGCATAGCTACAATAACCAGGTTATCTAATAAGATTTTAGGTTTCTCCTTCCAACCATAGTATAACAGACTAATCTTTAGAATTTCCACAAAGTCCTTCTAAAAATAATTTTCTTGGACACTGATCCATTCAGTGCTAGGAACAAAGTCCAAAAGTATACTTAGCCTCATGGATCTTACATAATAATGAAGATTTTACATTAGGTAAAAGATATATACAAACATTTACAAATTCAGTTCATCACATGGAGCTTCCCAATAAGAAGGAAATAAACAAGGTGATAAAGAGTAATTGATGGATGGCTTTCAGTTTAGGATGAGTGGTCAAGGAATGCATCTCAGAGAAAGCTACAACTATTTTGAGGCTGAAGAATAAGGAAAGATTTTTGTGACAATGCGATGAAACTGTGTTTCAAGAAGAGAAGGAAGTTCAAACACAGACTCTAAAGTAGGCAAGCTTTTTTTGTCTTTCTGAGCAAGAGCAAGAAACTTGGTATGCCTACAATGAAATGAGCAGGGGGAAAGCAAGGTATTTCCAGATGAGAGTAGGAGACAGACAATGGCAGGTTATTGGAAGGTTTTCAATAGGGAGCAACATGATCTATTAAATACTTCAATAGTTTTAGACTAAAATATAATACAGATGTATGCAAATGTCAAAACAAAAAATACACGTAGTGATTTATCACAAAGTGATCACCTGTGTAAATATTGCCCAAAAATAGAACATTGGCAGCACCCAAGAAAATTTCTTAACACCCTGTCTTCAATTGCAATTCTCTGTCCACCATAGGAAACATTATCCTGGCTTGGATTATAAATGCTTTCTTGGTTTTTCCATCTGATTTTAACACCTAAGGATGCATTTCTAAGCAGTGTAATTTGTGTGTTAAAATAGAGTCCTTTAGTATTTATTCTTTTGTATTTACATTCCTTTACTCAATTTGCCCATTTTGTTGTTTTTGGCTTTAGTTTGTTTGTATTTGTTGCTATACAGTATCACAGAGACTGAGAGAATCAAACAGAATTGCAGTCCTTGTGAGTCTGCTTAATTTTGGTTGACTCTGATTGCTAGCGTATTGCCATTTGGGGTCCCAACCCAAGACATCTAGTTTGGTGGCCCTAAACTCAGTCCCATGAGTCTGACAACTACATTCTTAACTTTATCAGCCATACTTCCTAGAATGAATGAAAGCCCACAGGGCAAAAGTAGTCCACCTCCATAGGGGATCTCCATTCTTAGATAGTGACCCAGTTATTTTTACTCTTATTAACTTTATAAACCTTCAAATAGATGGACATATACATTTATACACATACATATACATACACATGTATCCATGCATGTGTATGTATAAGTATATGAATATGTATATGCATGTATATAGTGGGTTTTTTTTTGTAGAGTTGGCTCAAATTACCTAGTTCTTAATACAATACAGAGTGTCTCCCTAATTTATATTTTTAAAAGATTACTGACTGCCTGAAGGAGAATGGTGTTAAGTGGTAAGACTTGAAGACAGGATGTAAATTAGATCAGTATTGCTGTTGTTTTCATAATAAAGATGTCTTTGGGTATGATAGCTGTGAAGAGACATTTTTTTTTTTCTTCTTTTGGTAGAAATGTCAGGGCTTGCTAATTGTTAGGATATGTAGGATGTGAGAAGTAGAGGAGTTAAGGAGACTGATATCCACAGGAAAATTATGCAGGAATCTCCAGGATCAACTATTCCTATTTCACTGTTAGTAGGCATCCTAGTCAAATGAGGTTTTGTTCTTTGTTTTTATTGTTTAACATTTGACTTTAAAATACATTCTCAGGGATGCCTGGGTGGCTCAGTCGGTTAAGCATCTGCCTTCTGTTTAGGTCATGATCCCAGGGTCCTGGGATGGAGTCCCTCATCAGCTTCTTGCTCAGCAGGGAGCCTGCTTCTCCTTCTGCTTGCCACCACTCCTCCTGCTTGTGTTCTCTCTCCCTCTCTGTCTCTAACTCTCCCTCTCTCTCTCTGACAAATAAATAAATAAAATCTTTTTTAAAAAAGAATTAAAAAAATAAAATATATTCTCAAATTTTAGGTTTACAAAATACATTTATAAGATGATGCATGTCTTTAAACAACTAAAATGTCAAATACCACAGATAGATAGACTCAAGGAAAAGTACAATCTTGTATTTTTAAAACCTTAGCTATTTAAATCATGACAACTGTATACAAATATATTGCAGGCTGTGTGTGCCATATGAAACTCTGATGCCTAATAGTGTAGAAAAGCTAAAATCCAATCAAGTCTGCATCCCGTTAAAGGATTTCCTCAAGAAAACCCATCTGGCTCAAAACAAATGTCATCTTTGACTGATAAACCAATGTCTAATGAATTTCTCTGTTGCATGACTCATTGAATTTAACAATCATTTGCTCTAGTTGAAATGAGGTACCTTAAAATTCATTGTTGATGATAGAAATAAGATTGTTAAAAGCTAGGAGGAAACTGAAAAAGAGTAGAGCCATAGAGGAGATATTTTTATGAATGATATGTGTGTTAGAACTGGATTCTGGATGTCTTTAATAAAGTCAGTATGCTTAAGATTAAAATCCAGAATGGCAACTCTTAAAAAAAAAAAAAGAACACGTTTCTACCATAGAAAGGAAATAAGTAAGAATCTGTTTCTTAGTTTGCTTCTCTCTTTCTCTTTTTTTTTTTCCTTTGCTTGTTTTTTGTTTTTCTTAAATTCCACATATGAGTGAAATCGTATGGTAATTATCTTTCTCTGACTGACTGATATCACTTAGCATAATACTCTCTACCTCCATCCACTTCATTGCAAATGGCAAGATTTCATTGCTTTTTAAGACTGAGTAATGTTCCATTATATAAATATACACAATTATATATATATACATATATATACATACACACACACACACACACCCCACATCTTCTTGTGGGTGGGTGGATGGGTTAAATAGGTAATGGGGATTAAAAAGGGTATTTGCAATGAGCCCCAGGTGTTGTATGGAAGTATTGAATCACTATATTGCACACCTGAAACTAATACATTGTTAGTATGTTAACTGTATATATGTTAAGTAACTGGAATTTTAAAAATTTTAAAGAATAAATTAATAAAAGAGGAAGGAAATATAAATTTAAGAGAATATTATAGACTTGACTGAAAGTATTCAGAGATTTATAGAATAACTTCATCAAAAGGGTTTGTAATTATTAATTACTAATAAAAATAAGTGATCATTTTCACACAGACATTTTAAATGTAGAGTAAGTGATAGCCTGGATGATTATAATAGTATCATTGTATATACTAACCCATGAATCATTAGCCATTTAAGAACTGACATAATAATGATTAGTGGAGAAAGAAGTGAAATATAGGAAGGAGGAAGTACACTTTGCTGTTACATGGCAACATTTAAAACAATGGTGACATCTAAAATAGGAACAAACATTTGTTGCGTTAATTTTGCTAGGAAATATTTATATCACAGAGGATTTCAGATTGTTGGTGGACTTTGGAAATTAGACTAGAGCTATTTAGTGGTTCTTGGTAGATTTCTTTCAGCAATCATAAAAGTACAATTCTACACTCTTCCACCTGTGTTTGGAAGTAGTTGTTATAGTAATATAGTGACCATCTGTCCTGTATTATAGAAGACCATGCCATTTTTCAAATGTTTTGTTTCTATAGTTCTACCTATAGGGACTTTTTTTGGTATTTTGTTTTCATTTTGTTTTTCCGTTGGCTCAGTAATCTTCACAAATATAATACAAATAGTAGCTCGATAGACAATACTTCTGGAATGAAGGAGTGGAAAGCATGTCTCATGGGAAAGTGTGAAAAAATATAAGGGAGGTGACAGGCATAAAAGCATCCTTAATATAAAAAGGCTTGGTTAAAAAAGCATTTATTTGGGATGGAATTTTAGTCAAAATGTGAACAGACAATGATAGTGACATATTTATAAGTGAAAGCAAAACATGCTGTCCAGTAGTTCATTCACTGTGATGTCTTCTTAATAAAGAAAATGGTGTATTTTATAAGCATATGATCATTCGTGTATTCATGAGATACATGTACAGAACCTCCTGTGTGCCAGGAACTAGTCTACATGCTGAGGAAACAGTGATGGTCAAGAGAAATAATCTTATTTCTCTCATGAAGCTCATTGAGAAAAATGACAACAAAGATATCTGATACCCTTGGACAGATCCCCTCCCTCAACAGCTGGTCATCTTCATTTGGAAAGGTATCTGTAACCTCCCTGATCCAGAGGTTAGGTGGCTCTTCCTGGTTAAACTCTTGAATTCCAGTAAGAACTTTTGAAACCTATGCTAAAGTTCTCACTTTGTGATCACCTGTCTGATTCTCTCAATAAACTGGTGAAAGCTAGTTCTGGGTCTTATTCAATACTATATTCCCACAGCCATTCCATAATAGATTTTCCATAATCTTTGACTGATTGAATTAACAGACAGCCGCCAAAGCACTTCCCAAGTGGCAATAAAACATATTACATGTTTTCGAAGAAATTGTATAAAAAGAAAAGAAAAATAAACAACATTTATTTGGTAAATCAAAATAAATGCATCTTGGTACAATGAAGCAGTATTTTTATTATCTCTTATAATTCTTTCTTTAAAATTTTTTATTGTTATGTTAATCACCATACATTACATCATTAGTTTTTGATGTAGTGTTCCATGATTCATTGTTTGTGCATAACACCCAATGCTCCATGCAGAACGTACCCTCTTTAATACCCATCACCAGGCTAACCCATCCTCCCACCCCACTCCCCTCTAGAACCCTCAGTTTGTTTTTCAGAGTCCATCGTCTCTCATTGTTCGTCTCCCCCTCTGATTCCCTCCCTTCATTCTTCCCCTCCTGCTATCTTCTTTTTTTTTTTCTTAACATATATTGCATTATTTGTTTCAGAGGTACAGATCTGTGATTCAACAGTCTTGCATAATTCACAGCACCCACCATAGCACATACCCTCCCCAATGTCTATCACCCAGCCACCCTATCCTTCCCACCCCACCTCCCACTCCAGCGCCCTCAGTTTGTTTCCTGAGATTAAGAATTCCTCATATCAGTGAGATCATATGATACATGTCTTTCTCTGATTGACTTATTTCGCTCAGCATAACACCCTCCAGTTCCATCCACATCGTTGCAAATGGCAAGATCTCATTCCTTTTGATGGCTGCATAATATTCCATTGTATATATATACCACCTCTTCTTTATCCATTCATCAGTCAGTGAACATCTTGGCTCTTTACACAGTTTGGCTATTGTGGACATTGCTGCTATAAACATCAGGGTGCACGTACCCCTTTGGATCCCTACATTTGTATCTTTGGGGTAAATACCCGGTAGTGCAATTGCTGGATCATATGGTAGCTCTATTTTCAACTTTTTGAGGAACCTCCATACTGTTTTCCAGAGTGGTTGCACCAGCTTGCATTCCCACCAACAGTGTAGGAGGGTTCCCCTTTCTCTGCATCCCCACCAAAATCTGTCCTATCCTAACTTATTAATTTTAGCCATTCTGACTGGTGTGAGGTGGTATCTCATTGAGGTTTTGATTTGGATTTCCCTGATGCCGAGCGATGTTGAGCACTTTTTCATGTGTCTGTTAGCCATTTGGATGTCTTCTTTGGAAAAATGTCTGTTCATGTGTTCTGCCCATTTCTTGATTGGATTATTTGTTCTCTGGGTGTTGAGTTTGATAACTTCTTTATAGATTTTGGATACTAGCCTTTTATCTGATATGTCATTTGCAAATATCTTCTCCCATTCTGTCGGTTGTGTTTTGGTTTTGTTGACTGTTTCCTTTGCTGTGCAAAAGCTTTTTATCCTGATGAAGTCCCAATAGTTTATTTTTGTCCTTGCTTCCCTTGCCTTTGGCGATGTTTCTAGGAAGAAGTTGCTGCAGATGAGGTCAAAGAGGTTGCTGCCTGTGTTCTCCTTTAGGATTGTGATGGACTCCTGTCTCACATTGAGGTCTTTCAACCATTTGGAGTCTATTTTTGTGTGTGGTGTAAGGAAATGGTCCAGTTTCAATCTTCTGCATGTGGCTGTCCAATTTTCCCAACACCATTTGTTGAAGAGACTGTCTTTTTTCCATGGGACATTCTTTCCTGCTTTGTCAAAGATTAGTTAACCATAGAGTTGAGGGTCCATTTCTGGGCTCTCTATTCAGTTTCATTGATCTATGTGTCTGTTTTTGTGCCAGTACCATACTGTCTTGATGATGACAGCTTTGTAATAGAGCTGGAAGTCCGGAATTGTGATGCCACCAGCTTTCCTTTGCTTTTTCAACATTCCTCTGGCTATTCGGGTCTTTTCTGGTTCCATACAAATTGTAGGATTATTTGTTCCATTTCTTTGAAAAAAGTGGATGGTATTTTGATGGGGATTGCACTGAATGTGTAGATTGCTCTAGGTAGCATTGACATCTTCACAATATTTGTTCTTCCAATCCATGAGCATGGAACGTTTTTCCATTTCTTTGTGTCTTCCTCAATTTGTTTCATGAGTATTTTACAGTTTTCTGAGTACAGATCCTTTGCTTCTTTGGTTAGATTTATTCTTAGGTATCTTATGGTTTTGGGTGCAACTGTAAATGGGATCGATTCCTTAATTTCTCTTTCTTCTCTCTTGTTGGTGTATAGGAACGCCACTGATTTCTGTGCATTGATTTTATATCCTGCCACTTTACTGAATTCCTGTATGAGTTCTAGCAGTTTTGGGGTGGAGTCTTTGGGGTTTTCCACATAAAGTATCATATCATCTGCAAAGAGTGAGAGTTTGACTTCTTCTTTGCCTATTTGGATGCCTTTGATTTCTTTTTGTTGTCTGATCGCTGTGGCTAGGACTTCTAATACTATGTTGAATAGCAGTGGTGATAGTGGACATCCCTGCCACGTTCCTGACCTTAAGGGGAAAGCTCTCAATTTTTTTCCCATTGAGAATGATATTTGCTGTGGGTTTTTCATAGACAGCTTTTATGATATTGAGGTATGTACCCTCTATCCCTATACTCTGAAGAGTTTTGATCAAGAAAGAATGCTGTACTTTGTCAAATGCTTTTTCTGCATCTATTGAGAAGATCATATGGTTCTTGTTCTTTCTTTTGTTAATGTATTGTATCACGTTGATTGATTTGTGGGTGTTGAACCAACCTTGCAGTCCAGGGATAAATCCCAATTGGTCATGGTGAATAATCCTTTTAATGTACTGTTGGATCCTATTGGCTAGTATTTTGGTGAGAATTTTTGCATCCATGTTCATCAAGGTTATTGGTCTGTAATTCTCCTTTTTGATGGGGTCTTTCTCTGGTTTGGGGATCAAGGTAATGGTGGCCTCATAAAACAAGTTTGGATGTTTTCCTTCCATTTCTATTTTTTGGAACAGTTTCAGAAGAATACGTATTAATTCTTCTTGAAATGTTTGGTAGAATTCCCCTGGGAAGCCATTTGGCCCTGGGCTTTTGTTTGTTGGGAGGTTTTTGATTACTGCTTCAATTTCCTTAGTGGTTATAGGTCTGTTCAGGTTTTCTATCTCTTCCTGGTTCAGTTTCGGTAGTTGATACTTCTCTAGGAATGCATCCATTTCTTCCAGGTTATCTAATTTGCTGACATAGAGTTGCTCATAATATGTTCTTATAATTGTTTGTATTTCTTTGGTGTCGTTTGTGATCTCTCCTCTTTCATTCATGATTTTGTTGATTTGGGTCATTTCTCTTCTCTTTTTGATAAGTCTGGCCAGGGGTTTATCAATCTTGTTAATTCTTTCAAAGAACCAGCTCCTAGTTGATCTGTTCTACTGTTCTTTTGGTTTCTATTTCATTGATTTCTGCTTTGATCTTTATTATTTCTCTTCTCCTGCTGGGTTTAGGCTTTATTTGATGTTCTTTCTCCACCTCCTTTAAGTGTAGGGTTAGGTTGTGTATTTGAGACCTTTCTTGTTTCTTGAGAAAGGCTTTTATTGCTATATACTTTCGTCTTAGGACTGCCTTTGCTGCATCCCAAAGATTTTGAACAGTTGCATTTTCATTTTCACTGGTTTCTGTGAATTCTTTTAATTCTTCTTTAATTTCCTGATTGACCCATTCATTCTTTAGTAGGATGCTCTTTAGCCTCCATGTATTTGAGTTCTTTCTGTCTTTCCTCTTGTGATTGAGTTCTAGTTTCAAAGCAGTGTGGTCTGAAAATAGGCAGGGAATGATCTCAATCTTTTGGTACCGGTTGAGACCTGATTTGTGACCTAGGATGTGATCTATTCTGGAGAATGTTCCATGGGCACTAGAGAAGAATGTGTATTCTGTTCTTTGGGATGGAATGTTCTGAATATATCTGTGAAGTCCATTTGGTCCAGTGTGTCATTTAAAGTCTTTATTTCCTTGTTGATCTTTTGCTTAGATGATCTGTCCATTTCAGTGAGGGGGGTGTTAAAGTCCCCCAGTATTATTGTATTGTTGTCAATGTGTTTCTTTGCCTTTGTTATTAATTGCCTTTTATAATTGGCTTCTCCCATGTTAGGTGCATAGATATTTACAATTGTTAGATCTTCTTGTTGGATAGACCCTTTAAGTAGGATATAGTGTCCTTCCTCATCTCTTATTACAGTCTTTGGTTTAAAATCCAATTTGTCTGATATAAGGATTGCCACCCTAGCTTTCTTTTGGTGTCCATTAGCATGGTAAATGGTTTTCCACCCCTCACCTTCAATCTGGGGGTGTCTTTGGGTCTAAAATGAGTCTCTGGCAGACAGCATATCAATGGGTCTTGTTTTTTAATGCAATCTGATAGCCTGTGTCTTTTGATTGGGGCATTTAGCCCATTTATATTCAGGGTAACTATTGAAAGACAGGAATTTAGTGCCATTGTATTGCCTGTAAGGTGACTGTTACTGTATATTGTCTGTGTTCCTTTCTGATCTATGTTGCTTTTAGGCTCTCTCTTTGCTTAGAGGACCCCTTTCAAGATTTCCTGTAGGGCTGGTTTTGTGTTTGCAAATTCCTTTAGTTTTTGTTTGTGTTGGAAGCTTTTTATCTCTCCTTCTATTTTCAATGACAGCCTAGCTGGATATAGTATTCTTGGCTGCATATTTTTCCCGTTTAGTGCTCTAAATATATCCTGCCAGTCCTTTCTGGCCTGCCAGGTCTCTGTGGATAGGTTTGTTGCCAATCTAATGTTTCTACCATTGTAGGTTACATATCTCTTCTCCCGAGCTGCTTTCAGGATTTTCTCTTTGTTTCTGAGACTTGTAAGTTTTACTATTAGATGTTGGGGTGTTGACCTATTGTTATTGATTTTGAGAGGGGTTCTCTGTGCCTCCTGGATTTTGATGCCTGTTTCCTTCCCCAAATTAGGGAAGTTCTCTGCTATAATTTGCTCCAACAGACCTTCTTCCCCTCTCTCTCTTTCTTCTTCTTCTGGGATCCCAATTATTCTAATGTTGTTTCATCTTATAGTATCACTTATCTCTCGAATTCTGCCTTCATGATCCAGTAGTTGTTTATCTCTCTTTTTCTCAGCTTCTTTATTTTCCATCATTTGGTCTTCTATATCGCTAATTCTCTCTTCTGCGTCATTTATACTAGCTGTTAGCGCCCCCATTTTTTTATTGCACCTCATTAATAGCCTTTTTGATTTCTACTTGGTTGGATTTTAGTTCTTTTACTTCTCCAGAAAGGGTTTCTCTAATAGCTTCCATGCTTTTTTCAAGCCCAGCTAGTATCTTTAAAGTGATGATTCTGAACTCTTGATCCGACATCATACTAATGTCCGTATTGAGTAGGCCCCTACCTCTCGTTCTCTTTGTTGACGTGATTTTTTTCCCTCTTGTCATTTTGTCCAGAGGAGAATAGATGAATAGGAGAACAAAATGCTAACAGGGTAACAACGTCCCCAGAAAATATCCTCTAGACAAATCAGAAAAGACCTAAAGAAAGGGAAAGAAAGAAAAAAGAAAGAGAAAATGGTGCATAGATCAATGCCACACACTAGATTTTGGGTGTATTTTGGTTTGTTAGAAGAAAGTGCCTCCCAAAATTTTAAAGAAAGAAAAACTTATATATGTACAAAAATAAGGGTTGATTTGATGAAGGGAATATGACTGTAAAGATGAAAATTAAAAAAATTTTGTCAAAGGAGTTGATAAGAAGTTGTTTGAAAAAAGAAAGAAGAGGATTTAAAAAAAAAAAGAAAAAGAAAAGGGAGAGAATGTGATCAGGCAGGAGACTAGAACAAAGCCATACACTAGGGATTTAGGGTATATTTTGATCTGTTAGAAGAAACTGTATCTCAAAATTTTAAAGAGAGAACAACTTATATATATATATATGCCAAAAATAAGGGTAACTACTATGAAGGGATAGAATATGACTCTAAAAATGAAAAATAAAAATGTTTTTTTTTTTAAAAGGATTGGTAAGATGTTGGTTGAAAAAGGGAAAAAGAAAAATTAAAAAAAAAAAAAAAGACAGTTAAAAAAAATTAACTTTGGAAGACTAAAGAATCATGGTAAAAAAGCCATGGATTCTATGTGGAGTATTCCCCTAGTGCTGGAGTTCTGCCGTTCTCATTGATTGGTAAACTTGGTCTTGGCTGGCTGTTCTCGCTGATCTTCTCGGGAAGGGGCCTGTCGCCGTGGTTCCCAAATGTCTTTGCCAGAGGCAGAATTGCCCCACCCTTGCCGGTCCTGGCTAAGTAATCTGCTTGGGTTTGCTCTCAGGAGCTTTTGTTCCCTGCAAGCCTTTGGTACAGTTTTGGAGGACGAGAGTGAAAATGGCAGCCTCCCAATCTCCATCCCAGAGGAGCCAAAAACTCGGGGCCCCACTCCTCAGTGAGCCCCCAGAGAAAAGCAGTCAGTCACTCCCGTCTCCCTGGTTTCCAGCCGCACTCCGTGCTCACCCAGCCTGTGACCAAGCATTTCTATCTCTGGCACCCGACCCTGTGTGGAGTCTCCAAACCCAGCAGATCCCTGTGGTGCACTCCCATGTTGCTCCTCCTGGGGGAGGAAGGGGAATCTCCCTGGATCTGCCACTTGTTGGGTCCCTGCTGGAGGCGCAGTGGCCTGACTGTGCCGCGATCTCGGTTTATGGCAACCCCGAGCTGAGAGCCCATGCCTCTGCTCTGTCTCTGCAGCCGGCTTCCCCGCTCTGATACCTGGGAGCTCTGCGGCACTCAGGCACCCCCGATCTTTCTGTGACCCCAAGGGTCCTGAGACCACACTGTCCCGCGATGTTTCCACCCCCCACTTAGCCACTGGAGCGATGTCCCTCAGCGGAGCTGACTTCTAAAAGTTCTGATTTTGTGCTCCGTGGCTCTATCACTTGCCAGAAGCGGCCAACAGAGTCCCCCTCCCCCGCCGTCTATCCTCCCGAATATCGCCTCAGATTCACTTCTCCGCATGTCCTACCTTCCAGAAAGTGGTCGCTTTTCTGTTCAGAGAGTTGTTGCTATTCTTTTCCTCGATCTCCTATTGAGTTTGTAGGTGTTCAGAATGGTTTGATCCCTATCCAGCTGAATTCCTGAGACCACATGAAATCCAGTCTCCTACTCCTCTGCCATCTTGCTCCGCCTCCATCCCTTATAATTCTTAGCTGAATGTCCTTACCTCTTATACTTTCTCATTTGCAATATTCCAACATTTCCAACTTCATTAGACACAATATGGCACTCTTCATATCACAGTGTCTGTCACTGGGCCACCAGGTTCTGCATGCTTGATGATGTTGAGGATATTGATAAACTTCTTCAACTCTCCAAGGAGTGTTTAGGAGTATAGTAAACAGAGTACCACACTCCACCCCCTCTACCCAAGATTTACACATCCTAATCTTCAGAATCTATGAATGTGTCCTTACATAGCAAGGAAGAATTATGGTTATAGATGGAATTAAGGTTGCTAATCAACTGGTTTTAAAGAGATTATCTTGGGTTATCTGAGTGGGCCCAATGTAATTCCAAATGTCCTTATAATTGGAATTAGGAAGTAGAAGAGAGAAAATCAGAGAGATGATAGCCTGAGAAAGTTTGGCCCAACATTGCTGGCTTTGAAGGGGGCCCAAGCCAGGCACTGCAGATGGTGTCTAGAAACTGGAAAAGGCACAGAACGGATTCTCCCTTAGGGCCTCCAGAAAGGAACTCAGCCTGCCAACCCTTTGATTTTAGTTCAGTGAGACCCATTTTGGACTTTTGCCCTCCAGAACTGAAAGATAAAAAAGTTGTGTTGTTTTAAGTCACTAAGTCTCAGCTAAATTATTTCTGAAACAGATTGTTTTAGCAATAGAAAACTGATAAAGGGGAAGAGAGAAAACCAACCAGACTGTACAGAGTCATGGAGGAAAGTTGTAAAGACTCCACAAGAACAGCATAAGGACTTTGATATTTATTCAAAGGGCAGTAGGAAGCCATGGGAAGTTTTAAACTGGAGAGTTTTTAAAAGTAAACTCAGTCTGTTCTGTGGAGGATGGATTAGAAGCATGCTCGGAGGATATCACCTAGAAGAAGTATACAGATAGAAAAAAGAAGGGAGCCCAGGAAGAGATGAGGAGTAGACACAGAAAAATTACTGGAAGGCCAAACCATATGTTACCATCAGCTATTTTGGGTGGTGACATGACAGATAATTTATGTGTTCTCTTTTTCATTCTTTCTTTCTATTCCACATGTTTCTTTGTTGAGCACATTTTACATAGTAATATTTTTTAAAATAACAATAAGTGGCCCTACCACATAGAGAATAAATCAGCCACGGGTATAAGATATCAGTTCCTATTCTGTGAATAAAGAAGACATTGGGTGACCAAAAGATGGAATGAAACGCAGAAACCATGGGGAGATTTCACAGTTTTACCTGTTTGCCTTCATCTTGGCAGGTAAAAATAGAAGTTGGGCACTGAGATATTTTTATCATGCACCTGCAAATTCAGGTAAACTGTTTTTTCTTGACATGATTTCTGAGGAGTTTTCTTACTTTTATGTGAGCGAATTTATACAAGAAGCCTTATTTCCAGACTATTCAATAATTACCATTTTGCTAAGCATAATGTATTAAACTATAATGTACATACTCAACATATAGCAATATATCTAGTAAAATATAAAGAAAATTATTTTTAAACTTATATTTAAAGGACATGTCAATAGGTATCCAATGAAGGTTTTTTTTGTTTTGTTTTTTCTTTTTGTTTTTCTCTTTCTCATCATAAGAATGATTTATATACAATTATTTAAGTTTTCTAAGTGTCTGCTTTGGCCATCCAGAAGGCCCAGAATACTGGATGGCTCATTTTTGATCAGGTGTTTTGTATCTTGTAAAAATGGCCTAATGTGAAATGAGAAGTGGTCAAAGCTCTGTGTATTTATCTTGTTCTTTCTTTAATGAATTAGTAGCCAGCATCAAAGCCAGCACCTCTGAGAAACCTGATTTCAAAACCAGAAGCCTCTCATTTCAGAGAGATTAGATGGCTTTCTTGAGATGGCAACACTATTCATCCATAAATAAGACTACTCAGGACCTGAATTAGAATGAGCCATTTAATAAAATGTACTCTCACCTGCTGGTTTGAGGATTGATACTCCCAAAGAGGGAATGGTATAGATCTGTCTAAAAATTGGTTTCGGGGCGCCTGGGTGGCTCAGTCATTAAGCGTCTGCCTTCGGCTCAGGTCATGATCCCGGGGTCCTGGGATCGAGCCCCGCATCGGGCTCCCTGTTCCACGGGAAGCCTGCCTCTCCCTCTCCCATTCCCCCTGCTTGTATTCCCTCTCTCGCTGTGTCTCTCTCTGTCAAATAAATAAATAAAATCTTTTAAAAAAATAAAAAATAAAATAAAAATAAAAATTGGTTTCCTATTTAGGGGTCCCAAAATGCTGCTGAAGTACGCCTTTTATTTTGTGACAATTTATATACATATATATATAAAAAAAACAAAAATAACAAAAAAAGCAAATAACCAGGTTTGAATTGTAGTCAATCCAAGATATGAAAATGAGCAAATAGAGTTCAGCTGACACAGAATGGGAGTATTGCTGTGACACTTTTCACAGCTTGAATACACATAAATGCCGTGAGAAAGGCAGCCTGACCACATTCCTCCTTCTGAGTCAGTGCTGACGATGCAGCGCCATTTTGGAAGGGAAGACCCAGCAGGGGAGAGAAAAGACAACATAAATGAATCATGTCATATCCACCATAGATGAAAATGCAGTGAATGAGAACTTCTCACAGACAGGCACTCTTGAATTTAAACGCTATAATTAATAGCTTCCAAAAAGATATTCACAATTATTTCTTTAAAACAAAAAAATACTAGACCAGCATACTTTTCAGAAACAGAACAAATAAATTTCCACTGCCTTCTGTAGCACTGATAAACATAACATTCAAACTTCAAAAGTGAGCACTTGTCCCTCAGAGATTATGCCTCTTTTGTGAAGAAATTGAAAAGGAGGTAAATAGTAGATGCTACTAACAATATCCAGAAGTTACTCTATCTGAAACTCCTGAGATTAGCTCTTGCCTTTCTATGCCAATGTTTTCTTTGTTGTCTAAAATGACATTATGGTCTGCTGCTTAGAAAAGCAAAATGTTTAGGGCAACAAGATCTTTGTTGCCTACTTATAGGGTTTGTGATTTTTACTAGTAATGGCAGAATTTTCTGCTTACATTGAATAATTCACCTGGATGTATTCCTGCTATTTACTATTTCAAAATCCATAAACATTTTCTGAGAATAAAATTTTTAAATTGGAACTTTTATCTGGGCCCCATAAAGTGATTACACTAAAATATTTTCTCATAAAAACAAAAATATCCGAGAAAGAATTTCAGGCTTCCATTAGGCTTAGTTCTTTGGGTCCCCAAAACTATGGATTCCTTATAAAACTGATTGGAGAATTCACTCTGAGGAAGATTCAAGATTCCTGAGCCAAACTAAATATTGGATTAACAAGGAAAGAGCCAAAATCTGAAAATGTACATTTTAGAACATACATTTCACTTCTAGCTCATGGCTATTTGAGACATAAATTCTTTTCTATACCTGGGCCAGTAATAAGGAAATTTCACAAGTTAGGAAATTGCTTAATGTTCCATTGCCCTATGTCTAACAATGAACAGCATTTGTCTATTTTTAGATAACATGGTATTCTAGCACTTCTTCCCCAGTACTTTAGGGCTGTTACAATGAATCTGGTTTTTGTGGTCATTTTGCTTGGTCAGGAGGTCACAATCCATCCAAGTGCCTCCTAATCCAACATTCTCTACTTCAGTCCAAAATAGAAGGCAGTTCCTCTCTGTTACCCTTGGAATTATGTTCCCTCATGTTATCTGTGGTAAACTGGACTATTGTTCATAAAGACTTTCTCCTGATGGGAGAAAGGATTATATTTCTTCATTTAACCTACTGACCTCCAGTGTGCCATGAAGACTCTCTTTGCCCAGAAGTGGTTGGCATCTCCTTGGGGCAGAACATACACAAAGTATGTGTAGTTGGTGTGTCCCTTTTTCCCCTTGTGAAAAGAACTAGCAGTGTTCCAGATAGATTGAAGAAAATATGTAGCCAACTTACAGCTCATCTCAGATATGTGCATGAAGGAAAAATAGAACTTTTTGATTGTAACCCTCCAAGACATTGGGTTTTTTGTCAAACAGAAATAGCCCAGCCTTTCTTGACTGATAGAACACTCATCTCACCTTTTATAGGTTTTCTGAGGCCAGAAGTAAAGTCTGAGGAGTCACTCTTATACTAGGTGTTCAAACTGCAGATTAGTATGTAGGGTTCATTTTCATGTCTTTCACAGAGGAATAAGATATTTAATTTTCACTCTTATATTTTCCAAAACTCTTTCCTGGAATGCAACACATTGAAAATCTGAGGCTGCTTGGGATGAGACATACAGCTTTTTACCCAGACCCTTTATTGGGCTTTGAGTTTGGGCCAGGGCCTCCCTGTGTGTGCCTGTGAGCATGAGCAAGGAGGTAGTTCCAAATCATCCACACAGGTAGTTCAGTGTTGGTTGTGGTTTATGCCAGATTTATGAAAGTGCTAAATACATTTTGGATATAGCATTTGATTTTGTACATTTCTTGAGTGTCACTTATTGAGTTTGTAGTTCAGGTTAACCATACATACATAAAGGACAGAAAAATACAGCTGTGTTTTCCTTGACAATAATCATATCAGGTAAGCAAAATCTCATTGTCTCTCCATCAGGCATTTGCTTAGAAGAAACTAAAGATCTGTTTTTCTAACCACACTACCATTACAGAATTGCTTTCATTGGGTTTTTCTTAGCCATTTTCATATTTATTTTTGCTCATTTTATTTTCAAAGTATAGTATTAGACATAGGAAGGGATATTTTTTTTAAAAACATTTTATTTATTTATTTGACAGAGACAGAGACAGCAAGAGCAGGAACACAAGCAGGGGGAGTGGGAGAGGGAGAAGCAGGCTTCCTGCTGAGCCAGGAGCCCGATGTGGGACTCCATCCCAGGACCCTGGGATCATGACCTGAGCCGAAGGCAGTCGCTTAACCAACTGAGCCACCCAGGCGCCCGGAAGGGATATTTTTTAAAGCTAAAACTAAGACAGTGATTTTAATTAATGGTGTTCTCTTTCTTTGTTATGGCATACTACTGTGACTTAGAAATTTGTAAGTGATTACTCTTTCAAATCACTTATAACAAAAATATTTATTGATTTGATGCGTTATTTGCCCATATCTATCATCATCAAAATGGCATGAAGTGTTTAATTTTTAAACAGGATTTTAGTGTCATATGTAATATAAATGCATACTTATACAAAATATTTTTGTTCAAAAACTGCCTCTGTTTGTGAAATGTACTTAAGTATATTTGCTTCAGTTTTACGGCAGTTGCTTTTATTGATAAATCTTGACTATATTTCCCTAAGTCGAGTCAAGGATTATTGTATTTGTCCCATTACTAGTGTTCCTTTTGTTCCATTCTGGAAAAAAAAAATATTAAAAATTAGGTATTGTTTTCAAGCCTGAATCTCTGTTGCAGCATTTCAAAACAATTTCCAAAATGCCTACAGTAAATATTGAGTTTAGTATTAAATTGATCAGTTGCCTTCAAATCTATAGTCATTTTAAAAGTCTGATTCTATAATAAACAATGTGACTGTGACTTGGGATAATTAGGAGAAATCTGTTCTAAGATTCTGAAGAACTGTGCCAAAGAACAGCATGCGACAAACAGTATTCCAGAACTCTGTCGTTCCATCTTTTGGTATCACTGTATGTGCTAAGGGCTAAGGTTTGGCTGAGGCCCAGCCCATGTGGATGCTAACGCAGTCCTTGCATTCAGGGGCAACAGTGCATATGCGTGTAGGCTGTTCTTTCTGGTAGCAGAACCAGACTGACCTACCATAAACATCAAGAAACCTCCTGTGTGGATGCGTCTGTCTGTGGAGAGGTTTCCAGTTGGTGTATTTGCTATACATTTGGATGCTCTCATGTAAACAGTGAAAACATTGAGGGACTTGCCCATGGAGTCTAACAACCAAAGGCTGACTTTGGCTGCTCTACAAGGACAAAATGATGAAGGTAAAGAGAGTAGAAAGAAGGGTGTGAATAAGGTGGATGCAGAAAAAGAAAACATAGAAAAGCAGGAAAAAAGTGTCAAGGAAGAAAACAGGAGAGGATAATGGTTAAAAGTGCAGAGGACACTTTATTCCTGGGAATATATCATTGGTCAAAGGTAAATAGTAGCAATTATCAATTAGGCCTAACTACTAAAATATATACTTCTAATCAATAGGTGAGTGAGTTCTTTTCAAATTAGGAATTTGAATTTGTATATGAACTCATAAAATGTACCGTAAGAGTGGCACTAAAATTTAAAAACCATGCAATAGAAGTAGGTAAAAAGCAACAATAGGTAAATAAGTATTAGTTCAACAGATTTTCACTGTGCATCTACTGAATACCAACCATGGTGACAGGCATTTAGAACAACTTAGAGGTTCCTATAGATTTTCCATTGAAATTTTCCATTAAAAATGTAAGTAAAGGTGGCATCACAAACCCTACTTCGCTGGGTTCAATCTAACCTTAACAGATGAGAAATCCTGAAATGTGGAACTCAAGAAACCATTAAAACATCTAAAAATAACAGGTGCCAACATAGTCTTAAAACCTATACTTTCCCTTTTTTATTTTGTTAGACATACTTGACATAACATGCTCAAATCCTTTTATTCTATGCCATATTTGAATTTCGGAGTCTGTAGATTCTGAGTAATGCATTATACCATAATAAGAAGTTAATAAAATCTGTTTTTATATACTCTTTTCCAAATGGCTTATTTCATTAATCATATTTTTTTATTTCAATTCAAGTTAGTTAACATATAAATATAGTGTATTAGTAGTTCTGGGCTAGAATTTGGTGATTTATCAGTTGCATATAACACCCATTGCTCATTACATCAAGTGCCCTCCTTAATGCCCATCACCCAGTCACCCCATCCCCCCCACCTCCCCTCCAGCAACCCTTAGGTTGTTTCCTAGAGTTGATAGTCTCTTATGGTTTGCCTCCCTTTCTCTGTTTTTATCTTATTTTTCCTTCCCTTCCCCTATGTTCATCTGTTTTGTTTCTTAAATTCCACATATGAATGAAATCATATGGTATTTGTCTTTCTCTGACTGACTTTTTTTTACCTAGCATAATACTCTCTAGTTCTATCCACGTTGTTGTAAATGGCAAGATTTCATTCTTTTTGATGGCTGAGTAATACCTGTGTGTGTGTGTGCGTGCATGTGTGTGTGTGTACACACCACTTCTTCTTTAGCCATTCATCTGTTGGACATCTGGGTTCTTTCCATGTTTTAGCTTTTGTGGACATTGCTGCTATAAACATTGGGGTGTATGTACCCCTTCGAATCACTAGTTTTGTATCCTCTGGATAAATACCTAGTAGTGCAATTTCTGGGTCAAAGAATAGTTCTATTTTTAACTTTTTGAGGAACTTTCATACTGTTTTCCAGAGCGGCTGCCCCAGTTTGTATTCCCACCAACAGTGTAAGAGGGTACTCCTTTCTTTGCATCCTTGCCAACATCTGTTTTTTCCTGAGTTATTAATTTTAGTCATTCTAACCAGTGTGAGGTGGTATCTCATTGTGGTTTTGATTTGCATTTCTCTGATGATGAGTGATGTTGAACATTTTTTCATGTGTCTGATAGCCATTTAAAGGCCTTCTTTGGAGAAATGTCTGTTCATGTCTTCTGCCCATTTTTTGACTATTTTTTTATTTTGGGGATGTTGAGTTTAATAAGTTCTTTATAGATTTTGGATACTAGTCCTTTATCTGATTTGTCATTTGCAAATATCTTCTCCCATTCCATAAGTTGCCTGTTAGTTTTGTTGTTTCCTTTGCTATGCAAAAGCTTTTTATCCTGTTAAATCCCAATAGTTCATTTTTGTTATTCACCATAATTATTTTGAGATTCATTGATATTGCAGCATACATCAGTAGTATATTTTATTGGTGTATGCTAATTCCAATATATGGACATACCAAAGTTTATTTATCCATTCACTTGTTTGCTTTTTAATTTTTTTTTAAATTTGAATAAAGTTGACACACAGTGTTACATTAGTTTCAGGTATACAACTTAGTGATTTGACAAATTTATTTATTATACTGTTCATCACAAGTGAAGCTACCATCTGTCCAGTTACATTGCTATTACATCATTGACTGTATTCCTTATTCTGTGCCTATTATTCTCATGACTTATTCATTCCATAAGTGGAAGCCTGTATTTCCCATTTCCCTTCACCTATTTTATTCAACCCCCCACCTTCTCCCCTCTGTCAACCACCAGTTTGTTTTCTACATAGGTCCGATTCTGCTTTTTTTTTTGTTGTTTATTTATTTTCTCTAGATTCACATATGAGTGAAATCATATGGTATTTGTCTTTCCCAGTCTGACTTAGTTCACTTAGCATGATACCCTCTAAGTCCACCCATGTTGCCTCAAATTTTATGATTTAATCCTTTCATGTGGCTGCATAATATTCCTGTGTGTGTGTGTGTGTGTACACACCACATTTTCCTTATTCATTTGTCTACTGGTGGACACAGGTTGCTTCCGTATCTTGACTATTGTAAATAGTGCTGCAGTAAACAGGGGTGCATATATCTTTTCGAATTCGTGTTTTCATTTATCTGGGTAAATACCCAGAAGTGGAATTACTGGATCATATGATATTTCTATTCTTTATTTTTTTAGGCACTTGCATACTGCTTTTCACAGTGGCTATACCAATTTGTGTTCCCACAAACAGCACATGAGGGTTCCTTTTTCTCCACATTCTCACCAACACTTATTTCTTATCATTTTGATTTTAGCCATTTTAGCTGATGTAAGGTGACATCTCATTGCAGTTTGGATTTGCATTTCCCTGCTGATGAGTGATGTTGAGCATATTTTCATGTGTCTGTTAGCCATCAGTATGTCTTCTTTGGAAAAATGTCTATTTAGGTCCTCTGCTCATTTTTGGATCTGACTGGGGTTTTTTTGGTGTTGAGTTTTATAGGTTCTTTATATATTTTGGATATTAGCCCTTTATCAGATATGTCATTTGCAAATACCTTCTCCCATTCAGTAGGTTGTCCTTTTGTTTTGCTGGTGGTTTCCTTTGCTGTGCAACAGCTTTTTATTTTGGTATAGTCCCAATAGTTTATTTTTGCTTTTGTTTTCCTTGCCTCAGGAGACATGTCTTTAAAAAATGTTGCTATAGCCAATGTCAGAGAAATTACTGCTTGTGCTCTCTTCTGGGATTTTTATGCTTTCAGGTCTCACTTTTAGGTCCTTACTCCATTTTGAGCTTGCTTGCTTGCTTTCTCTCTTTTTTTCTCTCTTTCTTTCTTTCTTTCTCTCATTCTTTCTTTTTCTTTCTTTCTTTCTTTCTTTCTTTCTTTCTTTCTTTCTTTCTTTCTTTCTTTCTTTCTTCTCTTTCTTTTCTTTTCTTTCTTTCTTTCTTTCTTTCTTTCTTTCTTTCTTTCTTTCTTTCTTTCTTTCTTTCTTTCTTTCTTTCTATTTTGGTATAGGGTTAGAAAGTGGTGAAGTTTTGTTCTTTCATCCAAGCACCATTTACTGAAGAGACTGTCTTTTCCCTGTTTTATATTTTCCTCCTTTGTCATAGATTAATTGACCATATAAATGTGGTGTATTTTTGCGGTCTCTATTCTGTTCCATTGATCTATGTGTCTATTTTTGTACCCCCATTTTATTTTTTAATGGACAAAAATAGCATATTTTAGACCATAGTCACAGAATTTTAGTGCTGAAAGAGATGGTAGAAATCACCTGGTCCTACTTTTCTCCCACCCCCCACACATCAAAAATAAAGATGTTTTTTAAATGTTCATATGTGTATATCACTTTATATGCAAAGATGTGACAAATAGAGAAGTAATATATGGGCCTAAATGGCTAATGTGCTGGTTGTAGGTGAAGAAAAATTTATGATGTTGGTGTCTTTTTGTCCATTAACACATTTTTCTAATGTTGTCTTAGGTTTTTGGCACATTATTGTATAATTCTAATAATAACTAAAATATGTTAAGTTATAATATGCTTATATATTTATAACTGCAGTTATTGAAACACAGTCTGGAATCTCAGAAATTATCCAGACATTTGATGTTCAGTGAACTTATGAATAGTTCTTACCAGAAAAATCTGAAAAAAGAATTGTCTTAAACATACTTAAAGGACTGCAAAAATGAGAATTTAGGGTAATGGAATGTATAAGTGATTAAGTCAGCAGACTTTTTCCATGTATGAACATTCACCCAATTCTCAATTCAGACATCTTTCCCTTTTTTGTATATCGGTAGTTATCAGAGGAGATTCTGAAATCCAGTTCCAAATCCTGATTGCTCTCATATCCTTTAGTGCAAGACATTAGTGCTCAAGTAATACTTTCCCATTATTCTTTCACCTTTCAAGGTCTAGATCCTATAAATTTTATATCATCACCATGCCAGCATGACAAGCTATATTGTTTCCTAAGTTTGCCCTTGTACTCTGCCTTTCCAAAGTATTATGCCACAGTGCTCGGTGAAGTACAGTTTTTGGATAGATAGGAAATAATACCACACAGCTCTGGGGAAAGCTGGTTCACAGGTGTTGTGTGTTATATAAGATAGATTGCATGAAGAGCTTCCCACAGTGGTTGTAGAAAATGTTTGGCGGTGCACTGGCACTAATTATAAATAATGATTTCTGACATTGCAAACTTTGTGGGTCAGTAGGCAAGGAGGTCTCAGGCATCTAATTGCTGTCACCTTCGAAAGGGAATTAAAAAAAAAAAAAACAGCAGCAAAAACCTATACTAGTCCATTGATGCATACAATTACTAGTAATACAGAAAAGGAAGTTTCAAACATAAGTCTCCTTTTTAAGTTTTTTTAAACACAAAGAAGATGTGATATTTAAGTATTTGAAGCTGCTCGAGAAATGCTGACAACGATTAGGGCTGTTAAGGTCAAAGATTTCTCAAACATGCTAAATGTGAGTTTGTCTCATAAATGTGTTCTTTGTTTCTCTAAATTATTTATGTGACATCTTCCCACATATATAAGTGTACCTTCCAAAAATATGTATCATAATTGATTTCCAAAATAAAAAAGCATTTAATATCTATCCTTTGGCACATATTGATGTCTACTTAATATACAGTATGAGTTATAAGATGCAATGTGGTAGAACCATCAGTGAGCACAGCCAACTGATACGTCATCCACAAAGTGGTCTGTGACACTTTCTCGTCTGAAAATAACATTTTCCTGGTCCCTGCTAACCCACTGTATATTTAATTTGAGTTCTCGTTCTTATTCCGTCTGTTGTACTTTGAATGCCTACAAGAAAGATGAGTAGGATGAGCAACTTAAACACCCCATAGAAAAGACTGAAACATTTACTTACTACATCCCTCCCACTAGTTTGCTCCATTAGCACTTTTTAGCCCCTCTATTATGGCAGTAATTGTACAATCAGTCAGTGACTTGCCTCTTGACAAGCAAGTAAGTTTCGTGTCTTGTTCAATTTTGTAGCACCTGTGCAATGGCAGTACATTTTAGGAGCTCGTTTAGGGCAGGGTATACATATATGGGAGACTCAATAAAATACATATATTAGGAACTAGGATTAAATCTAGTTATTTTTGATTCAATGTAAAGCAATAATGGTCTGTGTGGGTGCAGAGTAAGAAAGTGTGGCTAGTAATGTTTAGGGGTAGAACTTTCCAATTTATTTTTTCAAAATAATAAACAATAAAAAATTCTGTTCCTTCATCTGTAAAATAGAGACTATAATCGTGATTGCATCACTGAGTTGTATCAATTGAGATTATCAGGAAAGAGTTCAGCAAAGTGGTCAGTATATAATATTCTCCAGATGTTAATGATTAATATTTTTATAATACTGAAAAGCACCAAAGAAAAATTATGAATAATTCATACTAAGATGATCTGGACATAAACCCTCTAATAATTTAGTATGTGTTTTCCAGTAAAATGTTTCTCATATGTTTGTGATATACACACATATATATGTGGCACAAATTTGGAATGATAATTTGTATATAATATTGCAAAACTAAGATTTTCATTTAAAATTTACCTTGGGTAGTTACCTTATACCATAATTATATGTTTAAGATAGTGTTTCAGTGGTGTTTAAATATCATGTAGATGCACTATAATTGATTCACCACATGTTTTATTGTGTCTTTATCAACTAAGAATAATACTTTTGAAAAAAAGTAGAATATCAAGAACTGTTACCTATTAGATGTTCCTTTGATGGGAGTGGAAGGGATATAAGAAAGCATGTAGTTCTACAATTCAACAAGAATGATGAATAGGTTTACTTGCCTTTGTTATGGGGAATGGAGAGCTCTGTGGTATCATGGATCAAAAAAATTCTGTCACTAAATAGGCTGTATTTCTTACCAGGGATACACATAACAGTGCTAAGTTAAAAAAATAAACTTTCAACTGTTAATTTTACAGTAATATGAATTTTATACCACCTAATTTTTGAATATTAAAAAGAACAAAATATTTTTTGTATACTAATAGTTATGGCACTACAGATGAGGCTAGCAACTAAAATTGTGAATAAGATTTCAGAACTTCTTGCATCTATATTCATAAAAAATAAAGAAATTACTTTTTGTGAATTAAGAATTAGATAAATATTCTCATACTATAAAATATATGACTAAATGACAACTTATTTTGTTACTTAAAATTTACATTGTCCTAGAATTTAATTAGCCTCATCATCATTATAAACTAGTTTTGGAGATGTGTCTCCAAACTTCTGGAATTTTTCTAATCTGTTACTGGCAGGGCATTATTGACATCCTAGATTTGTTAAGTGCTATTAAGAATTGCTAGTTGATTTTTGTTAAGAGACATTTGTTTTAGCTGTTTTTTGTCTTCTGTCAAATGTCTAAGCCTGAGAAAGCCTGGCCATTTCAGCAGGCAGAGACCCTGTGTAAAGTGAAACTATTAAAATTTCCACACATAGACACCCTTTGACCATTCTATACATGCTGCAATTAAGTGCCTACTAAATGTTGCTTTCCTCTCTGAATGAAAAGCAATTTGAGGGGAAAATGCGGAAAGATTAAAGTGTAAGCCTTGGTTTAGCTGAAGAAATAGATTCATGTTGAATTATGACCTAGGACCTTGTGTTCTATCCATCCCTGGGGGAAAAATGTTCATAATTTAATATTACTTCATGCAAACAATGAATCATGGAACACCACATCAAAAAATAAATAAATAAATAAATAAATAAATCTAAAAAATAAATAAATAAATAAATAATTATTACTTCAGTAAGTTTTCTTACAAAGACTTTTCATTGAGTGCCAACCTTATGTCAAGCCCTGTGGCAGGAGTTGGCCTGCAAAGATGTGTGAGATACAGTACCTGCCTCAAGATTCAAGAAGACAAACACATTTAAAGACAGCAGCAAAACTATAATCCAATGAAGATAAATGTAGAAGTTAAGTATAATCAAAGTAACAGTAACATAGAAAGTGTTAATTACTTCTGCCCAGTGTTGATAGAGGGATGCTTCAGAGGTGGTGATGTTTAATCTGAATTTTAAACAACGGAGAGGAATTGTTTCTTTCTTTCTTTTTTTAAAGATTTTGTTTATATATTTGAGAGAGAGTGGGAGAGAGAGCACGAGCATGGGGATGCGGGTAGGGAGAAGGAGAAGCAGGCTCCCCACTGAGCAGGGAGCTAGACGTGGGGCTCCATCCCAGGACCCTGGGATCATGACCTGAGCTGAAGGCATATGCCCGACCAACTGATCTACCCAGGCACCCCAAAGAGGAATTTATTTAGGCCAGTGGAGAAGGCCATTTGAAGTAGAAGAAACTGCATTTGTCACACATGTGCATGCACACACACACACACAAACACACATTCAGGTAGAAACAGTATTGAGGTAGAAACTCTTAGTCTGAGATAATGAGCAAAGGTATCAACTGATAAAGACAATAAAAGGCAGATAGAGACAAGTCAGTTCATAAAGTCTTTTATGCCATGCCAACAAATGGAATTTTGGATAAGTAGAAATCATTGAAGATTTTTTGTAGGAAATGACTTGAGTTGTGCATCTTAGTAGGAAAATTCTGATCAGGTATATAAAGGTAGAATTAGTTGTTGTCAGAAGGAAAAGTAAGATAAAATTTGGAGGCTATTGCCAAACAGAACTAATCATTGCATATCACCTGCAGGAAATCTTCTGGACACAGTGACAAAGTCCAAAGGAAGGATGTGAAGCATGGAACGGTCACATTATTTTGAGGAGCTCTTCTAGAACAAGCCAGTAGTCAGTAACCACATAGGCAGCCTACCTAAAATCCTGGACTCTTACTGCAACTGAGCATGCAAGTCATGATACTCCCATATTAGCCAAAGCCCCTCCCAAGTTCTTTACCCAAGTCCATCCAAAAGGGACATAGCTGCTCAAGTCTAGTACAGTCTTACACAAACCATTGAAATATAAATATGCTTCCAATAATTTAAATCATACTGAAAAATAATTCTGAACATAAATATTTTAAAATAATTCTAGGTATTATATTGATTCTCTGTGGGTGCAATGAGAAATTACTAATACTGTTTTTTTTTTTTAAGATTTTATTTCTTTATTTGAGAGAGAGAAAGAGAGTGAACAAGAGAGAGACAGAGAGAACATAAGCAGTGGGAGAGGCAGAGGGAAAGGGAGAAGCAGACTCCCCACTAAGCAGGGAGCCCAACATGGGGTTCGATCCCAGGACTCTGGGATCACAAGAAATTTCTAATATTTTTGAACACACACACACACACACACACTTACCTCAGTATGAATAGATGAGAGTAAGAGCAAGAAGGAAAGAAAAGAGCCACTTACTAGTTACAACTGAGGGATATCATGTTCATACGGTTTTAGGATATACCTTTTCAAAACAAGAGAAATGAGCTTAGCCAGTGGATATATCCACAGCATTTGTATATAGAGTTTTCATTCAATTAAATTTTATTCTCTGAGCCATATCACATGAAGACCCAGCATTAAACTATTCTAGCCAGAAAGTAAGATCCTAAATCATTTCAAACCTAGCAGTCCAGCCTTACTGTCATTATAACAATAGGATAAACGGGAGAGCCCCCAGTGCTTGATATAAATATATTGGCTATGAGTATAAAGCAATCAATCTGCATCCATAAACTACACATGCACATCAGTTTCATGCCCTTACTCTATTGTTACATCTGAAATGATGCCAACACATCATTGCATATCCTGTTGAGGAAAACTGTGGCACTTCTTAAGGATTTAGAACTCATAGTGGGACAAACATATTGGGTTACAATACCTTCATTTCCTGGTTGTGCTACACCAGATATCCTGACTATTATCAGAAACATCCTTTCATTCAACTATTCCAATCCCCCCCCCCAATTAGGCTCCCTAGATTATATAATCTACAAACTTTCTATCCTTCTTTCCTTTTTAAATCTTTGATTATTTAGAAGGGATTTGTAGTTGGAATCCATCTTTCATTTAAGGATGCTAGGGCAGCTTCTACAAAATAAGTCAAGTTGTTAAATAGTTAAAAATCAACAGTATACATTATGAACATCTCTTGGTTCTTATGGGATCTACTTTGCTATATGAAGACACTAATGGGTCAGACAGAAAATGTTTTTAGTCATGGATGACATCTGGCTTAAACAACAAAAGCAGAGTGACAGTGATAAAAAGTATAGTTAAGGAGGTTCTAACGAGTAGATAAAGCTATTATACAATTATAATTGTCAAGTAATTGAGTCCATAACTTCTTCAATGACATAAATTTTAACAGAAAAATGATTGGAAAATGTGTTTTTCTTATCTCTTTAAAGATTTTTATTTATTCATTCGCGAGAGAAAGAGAGAGAGAGAGTGCAGGGGGAAGGGCAGAGGGAGCGAGAGGAAATCTTAAGCAGACTGTGCTAAGTGCAGAGCCTGGCTAAGCACAGAGCCCAACTCAGGGCTCAATCTCACAACCCTGAGATCATGACCTGAGCTAAAGTCGAGTCAGACACTTAACCGGCTGAGCCACACGGGCACCCCTCTGATCTAAATCTTTAAATGTTCTTTCATAGATTTTACAGATTTAGAAAAAACATTCCTTTTTTATCATACGAGATTTTTCTTCCAACTTGTAGTTTTACACGTGTGTGAATGGCAATAATAATGCCTGGCATGTGTATAGAATTTTTCACAATTAAACAACTTTAGTATTGAGAATCTGTGAACAGATACCTTTCCAAACTGATCAGGTTACTAAAAGATTACTTTCACATACATCTTCGATATTTCTTTAAATTGACAGACCATTAATTCAGCTAATTCTACAAATAAACATATTATCATTTTATGTTGTTTGATTAGTAAGTTATTTGGTTTCTAGTCTTACTGCTGCCCTTCAAATCAGATCAGATTCAATCACATGCACATATAGTACTATATGTTTATTTACTTGATTTAAATCAAAGTATTAAGGAAAGTAGAGGGCAAAAAACATGTTAACTATATAGCTAACACACTGAACAAATAAGGTTGTAGGCATGATCTCTCAATAACCAAAATAGGCAAGAGCACAAGAATATCTCTTCTGCTTTCTTTATCCTCATTAGCAAGCTGTTGAGATTTTGTTCCAAATAAGAAACATAATATTGTTAGATTTTGGAAAATCATACTTTGCCTTTACCTCCGCCCCCTTGGCACCAGCACATATACAAAAGGATCCTGGTGAAACCAATTTATTGGGAGCTATTTTCTTTTTCCCTTAAAAGTCCCAACCAAAAGCTTTTATGTTTGGGGCATTTAAGCCAAGAATACCTTTTTTGTAGTGCTCTCTTTCAAAGCACTCAGGCCATGTGCTTTGCCATTATTTTAGAATGGTAATGCTTTCTTTTTAAATGATGCTTCCTTTGCCCCTCAAAGGCACCATTGTCTGCCTGGTTTCCTCAGTTTGGTTGCTTTTAGTTTCTGATAAATTAGTAATGGAACAGAATAGGAGGTTTTGCGGCTCCTGTGCCCTGTTATTAAATTGCGGTTTGGTGCTAAAATGTATACACCACAGCCTCTGTAATGACAGGTAACTGTTTGACTAATTGGGCCAGACTCAGTAGAATCACAGAGCTACAAGGATCTTCAAATTCTTTGGTCTGCTCAATTCATGTTTTCAAGGAAGACTGAGGCCTTGGCAATTAAAAGACTTGCATAAGAACATAAAAAACATCAAGTAACATCATTCAGACCACAGAACATTCTGTTTCCCATGTTATTTCTCTTTGAAAAGAATTTCTGATATCTACTGAAAGAGTAAAGACAATGAATTTAAATTTGGCCACAAACATTTTTATTTATTTTGTTTTGTTTTGTTTTTTATTATGTTATGTTAATGACCATACATTACATCATTAGTTTTTGATGTAGTGTCACAAACATTTTTAGAAAAGGTCTGAGAGCCTTATTAAAATATTTTAAATAATTTGAGGCAGCTTTTAAAAAATTTTGGTCAGTTATCAATTTGTAAATGATTGCTTACTCATAAGAGAGTGTATGTTCCTTTAAGACTCTATTCTTTTCAAAACTTGTCCATACAATTTTACCTTCAAATTTGTACCCATATTATATCAGATAATGTATTATCAGTTCTCTAAGGTAGTGAAAGGAAATATTATTATTTCTGATTTACCTAATCTGAACCCCAATAGCTATGTTTAAACTCTATTTTTAAAAATTACTTTCCACTTCATATTTTACTTATTTGCTTACATGCTTCATCCCTCCCATTAATTACTAAAAGCTTTTGAAGGTAAGGAAACTTCTTTTTGTTTGTTTGTTTTTAGAGAGGGAGAGAGAGAGAGAGGGATGAGCAGAGGGAGAAGGAGAGAGAGAATCTTAAGTAAGATCTATGCCCAGTGTGGAGCCCCACTTGGGGCTCCATCTCACAACCCTGAGATCATGACCTGAGCTGAAATCAAGAGTCAGATGCTTAGCCGACTAAGCCACCCAGACGCTCCCAAGGTAAGGAAACTTCTTAAACATCTTTCAAGACCCCACAAGTTCTAGCACTTGGCTTCACAGAAATAGGCCTCCAGTGTGTCTATTTAGTAAATAAATCAATGAATTTCTCTTTGACAGATAAGAGAGTGTACCTATAAAAATATTTTCTCAAGGTCATATAAGACATTAGAAGAGTTAGGACTAAAATATTGTATTCATTTAATCACCTGTTTATTTAACACTGGACTACCTGAGCAAGGACTCAGAATGCCTATGTTACCAACAAGGCCCTTCTGAGAGGAACAACTTTGCCACAGCCCTTCTTGAAGAGGCAGTGTTTTGCAACCCTCATGCCCCTGTCTTCCCCAACCAAAGCTGTTAGGTTGAAAGGGTGGGCAGGGACCCAACCCAAATTACATGGGGCAGAACGTAGACTGATGAGCTGAAAAGCATAACATATAGAGGGGTGGGAGAGACTATGATAGGCCAGCCAAACACCAGCTAATGCTGGGAGGGTGTAGAAACTATGAGTAAGCAGAGGAACCTGGTTAGGAAGGAGAAGGAGAGGAGAATGTAGCATATGTGCAGGAAAAAGTGGAAATGCCATGAGAGACAGAGGATGAAGCCTGTAGGAGAGAGAAACAGTGAGAACAGCCGGAAGCTGGGCCTGCATCACTTTTGATAGCTTTACTTTTCTGTTTCCACTACTATCCACATGCATCTTGAAAATGAAACCCCTTTCTCATGAGGTAAATTGAGGAATGACCTTCTCTTGTAACAATAATAATAATAAACTTCGGGAAAGGCATAGGAATTCATGTCCTCTGACTCAGAAAGGTGAGGGTATTTCCATGACTCCACAATGCCTACTTATTAATTCTCTATCTTATGGAGTGTTACAGGACTTTTAGCACAGGTTAATTAAATATTTGCCACCTATTTAAAGATGTATTATAAAATCTTCTCTGGCTAGTTGATTTTAAGATTCGTTTTGGATTCAAATTGTGTTACAGTATTTCTCAGTAATGTAAACAAAATTACCCTAACAAATCAAATAAAGAAGACAAATGGATTGCATCTCAATAGGAAGTTTCTAAACCCATGAACTGCATTTCAGTGCTGGTTGTTTTCAACCATGCACTATTTTTCCCCTGATCTAGCTAACACCTTGACCTGGATTGCTCCCATGCTGCCAGAATATGAAGTTGCATTTTGAGAAAATATATTTGATTTTTGTGAGACTCAGTGGAGTTGGAGAAATGGTGAATTCAGAAAAAGCTCCTAAAAGAATATACTCTTCAGAAATATACACCAACTATTGTCCACAGCCATGAGATGTACATTAGTTAGACTGTCACCTCTAACTTGGGACAAAAGAAGTTGATTCTTATTGCGTCTTTGAACCTGCCAGTGGTGGTTTTGAAATATGCCCAGAAATTCTTTGGTATTGCTCCCCTTAAGACTTAGGTGGAGCCTAATTGCCCTCCTCTTGAGTAGGGGTGGATTCAGTGGTTAACTTCTAATATGGTGCCAGTGGTGGTATGTGACTGCAGAAAATAGGTCATAAAAGTGTTGCAGCTTTCTCCTTTCTCTCCAGTCCCTCACTCTGCCATTACATGAGGGCACTCAGATAGTCCTATGGAGAGATCCACATGGCAAGGCACTAAGACCTCTGCCAACAGCCAGTGAGGGACTAAGGTCTCCAGCCAATAGCCATGTGAGTGAGCCATCACAGAAGCAGATCAGCCCCTGGTTAAACCTTCAGATACTCTGTGATGACTTCACTGCAATCTCATAAAATACTCTAAGCCACAAGCACCCTGTGAAGCCACTCCCAATTTCCTGACCTACAGAAACTGTGAGCTAATACATATTTGCTGTTTTAAGCCGCTAAATTTAAAGGTCATTTGTTACCCATAATAATTAATACACTGTCCTGACATCATACACAGACACCATCAAAGTGAAAGTTCCTTAATGTTCTAATATTCAAATTGTTTTTCAATAACTCCTTGTCTATCATAAGTTACAAATAAAATAACTTATCCTAAAAATGTTCAGTATGTATTCTAAATATGTTATGTTTTGTAGAGGCTAAATGGATTAAATTGTTCAATCAACAGAAGATTTACATGTTTTTCGTAAAGGAAAGGCAAAATTAACTTTCTCCAAAACTGATTAGTAACATTAGGAATCCCCAAAGATTCTACATCCTCTAACATATTTTTTTATTCATTTCTTAAATTGCACTAGTTTCAATTTTAAATTTTAAAAGAAACCAAAGGGAAGAAGAATTTCTTACACGTTTCTACATTGTTATTCTGAGAATTCTTTGGGCACCTCTTCATGCTGAATTCTAAATCAATAACCTTGCATATGCTTGAAGTATCTCTCTGTATTTATGTACATATATATGAATACTAAAATGCATATGTTGTTTTTCGTTCCATTTTTATTTTATTTATTTATTTATTGCTCTTGTAGATTAATTCCTCCCCAGAAGCAGCTGCCTGTGGGTGGTGGGTAAATTCACTTCTTATCTCACGGGATCTTTTTAAGATGACTTATAAAGCACTTTATAATCTGGTGATGTGAAAGAATTACTTGGAGTGTGTGTGTGTGAATTGTAAGGTAGATGTTTAAAATCTAAAAGTTAGATAATTCTATTCAGTGCTTAGATCAGTGGGCTAGAAGCGACCTGACTTATCTCTAAAATTGGGTAATATGTGGCTGGTACCCCTGATTTTCTTCTTTAGCCCTAGGATTACAGACTTAATGGTTTCAATATTTCCATATACCCTTATGAATCATTTTCTGATTGTCTTATTGTAGCCTTGGTAGGAGAATGGTTCTGAAATACTTTGATGAAAGGGAATCACAAAATAGAGCATCAGCCCAAAGCATCCACCATTTACCCTGTTTTATGGTTATTTATTATTGTGTAACAATCCACTCAAAACTCAGTGGCTCAAAATAGCAACAGTTTCTTATGACTCATGGTTCTGTGGGTTAGTAATTTGGCAGCTAATTCTTGGGCCTATGTGGTATGACTGGCATCACTTGGTGGTGTTCATCTTGGCACCTTAGCGTGGAGAGCTGAAAGGGTGGGTTAATCTGAATCCATCTAGTTCTCCATGTAGTTACAAGACACAGGAGAAGAAAGCTGCCTGTCTCTTTTAAGGGCTGGCCCAGAAATTCCTACAGTATTACTTCTGTCATTGTCTTTTGGTTAAAACTGTTATAGAACCTTCTAAGATTTAATAGAAAAATCATCAAAAAAAGTGTGACATCTTTAATCTGCCACACCCTAAAAGGTACACAAAGATACACACTTATATACAAATATGGCTCATATATCACAGATATCACTAGAGAGAAACTAAAGCTATGCATCATCTATATTTCAAGTGGAATATAAGGTAATGTTCACATGACAAAGAAATTAAAACAAAAAACTTCAGTTACACTGAAACATGTCAGTTTGCTTAAGTATAAATGTATTTGAATGCCAATAGTGACCATTAATATCAAGGAAATTGATTAGACAAACAGAGTCATTTTAAATTATGAAGCTGTATTAAAATGAACAGTATTGTCCATTTAGTTAAACCAATGTATGTTCCTTTGTGTATTAAAAGGCACTTGAACCATTAAAATAATCGGAGAGTAAAAATATATAAGGATATAAATTGATACAGTGGAATGTTGTCCTTTTATTTTGAGTCTTGTTGGATAAATAGTAGTGGATATATTTTGGTACATTGGTATTTAGAATCTCAGTAGAAATACTTAAAAGGTCAAACACACAGAGAAGCCTCTTTACCTGTAGCAGCAAAATGACATCATCTGTAGCCTTTATAGCTACAAACATTTTCCAAAGACAGCAATTTATGGATGCTCTTCTACGAATTAGTCGATATATTAGCTTTCTTTAAAATATACAACTGCAGCAGCAAGCCACATATATTTTATTTGGCTTTGCTAATATCCTCTGAGTTCTAGGAGCTATGGATTTTTCAGATATTTGGCTGAAACTCAGAATGAAAAATCATTTTAAAAAATAGAAAAGCATTTCATTCTTCAAAAGTGCTAAAAATATATGATGTAAAATGTCATAGTTTGGCTGTAATAGCAAAATTCTTGGAATCAATCAGTCAAAAATAACTGTTATTTAGGCGCAATTTGAAGGCACACAAACTAAAAACAGTATTTTCAAACCATCTATAAGAGCTCGATGGCTTCTTTATACACTGATAGCTATTTGCCTTGTAAAAATAACAATTGAATGAGCACAAAGAATAGACCACCGTAGAAAAGGTTGCCTTTTATGTAGAACATGCACCCAGTAGCATTTACCTATTTAGTCTGGGCCAAGGGCAAGAGGGTATTTCAATAACAACCCAGGCTCCCCTAGTTTACCACCGTTCCCACTATATAATCCCCTCTCAGTAAGAGCAAGAAGCAAACTAAAACTCACATAAACACCTCAGACTGGGAGATGTTTTATGTATGTTTGCCTTGCCAGAATAAAAATGTACTTGGGAAAAAGTACTTGGCCCAATCATTTATTTATTTTTTATTCATTCATGATTCAGAATATATTTATAAAGAGCCTACTGTATGTCGGATACTTTTTTCAATCCTGGGCATAGAGGTTAATATACACGGCTCTTGCCTTCAATATACTGAGACTCTAAAGGGAAAGGTAAACATAAACAGGTAGTTACACTCGAGTTTGAAAAACACAATCACTGGGGTAAGGATGGGACACCATGGGATCCATAGGTGGAACATCAACTCAGTCTTGGAAAAATTGGGGAGATATTTCCCAAAAGAAGTACCAGAAAGACATTTGGGAATTAGATTGGCCAAGAAAAGATGTGGAAGGCAGAATGGAAAGAAAGGAATATGAAAATGTCAGGAGATTAGAAAAAGAAGTGTTCGTTGGAGCAATTAGCATGGTATAGGGAGGGTAGCAGAGGCGTATGGAGGTTTAAGTGGTAAGATGAGTAACATCTGAACTGACACTACTAAGCAAAAATATTTTTAAAAGAAAATGCAAGAGAAAGGGAAGCATTCCAAACAGAGAAATGTTTCTAAAGCCAAAAAGTATATTCTAACCAGGAGGACCAGAGGGGTAAATGTATACCAGATCATGAAGCACTCAGTATGAAAATGAAAAATACTATGTAATGTTTAGTAGAGTATCTTTGAAGGTTTTTAAATTTGGCATCATATTTGGTTTTAGAATGATCTCTGACTTGGTAAAAATGGATTGGAGACAGAAAGACTAAGAGACTGCTGCATAAATTCAAGTAGGGAATGGAAAGCTGAAATAAAGAGACTTTCTAGCTCTTACTAGCAGTCTCCTCAAAGTTCTCCCAAGTTCTACCCAGTCCTTATCACAAAGCCAACGTGAGATATGTTTGCTTTATGTTTCAGCAAAACGCTACTTCTGATGAAGTCTCAGTCACTTACAGCTATACAATAAACCATCCCAAATTTCAGTGGCTTAAAACAACAATAGTCATTCTTTTTCCTCAAGATTCTGTGCATTTACTGAGCCCCTTGGTAATTTTTCTGCTCCTAGGAATGTTAGCTGATGCTAAAACATCTCCTTGCACAAATGGGCTGCAATGACCAAAATGGCTGATTCACACAGTTCACCCACGCTGGCCTACTTGGACACCTTGGCCTCTCTTTCCATGTAGTCTCAGAGACTCTTACTCTCCATGTGTCCTCTTTAATGGTCACTCTAGAAGAATAGCCAGGTTCCAAAAAATGACTCAGAGTTCCCAAAAGTGCAAAAACAGTAACTACCAGCTTTTTAAAGATTTAGACCCTGTTCATTGATGATTCCTACTGCTCACAAAAGTTGAGCCTATACTCTGAGTGAGATCCTTAATTATGATTAGGACTCAAGAACATTTTCTTAGGATGCCTGCCTGGAAAACAAAGCAAGCAGAGCATCCTTAGAGGCCTCACAATCAGACCACTGAGGTCCCTAGAATCAGGCGTTTTCATTTAGCTTCTGGTATTTAATGTAGAAACCAGGACTAACCTGAGAACATGTGATATGGCTATTTCAGAGATATTTCTGATAAAATACATGAATACTAAAAAGTCAGTCTTTTCATGGTCCCCTCCTTCACCTGGATGGTAGGATATGACATCACACAATAAAGACTGTAAAACCGTAATAATACTATCTGTTTTTGTAAGGTTGTCACTCCCTCCAGGTATATAGAACACATTTATTTTATCAATAATTAATTGAGTCTAATTTATCACCATCTGCTAAGTAGCAGGAAAGAAAAACATAGTATAGTCCTATTTGTTTTAAAATGTGCTTTTATGTAATGCTCAGTCATTTTACAATAAAATGTATAGCCTCTCGGAGTTTTTAGCCACCTGGACCCCTCCTCAGATTTATTCCAATATGTCATCTTACTGTGCGATGAGGGGTATGGTCTAAGCCACCTCATTATGGGAGTGGAAAATTTAACTTGTTGGATAAGATAGCCTCTGGCTCCCTTGGTTCTTGGAGCCATAACCCTTGTCTAGTTAATTGCTGCTTACCCAGTTTGTTCTCTGCTGTAGTGTGATTCAGTTTAATGTGATTTGACTGGTAAGAGCTGGTTTGTCCAGAATTCTGAGTCTGTCATTCCATATCCACCGAGTGTTTTATCTTAATCTGCTTGAACTGTTCTTTCCAATAGCCCTGTGGCAGGTCCCTGACTCTGAGCCCCCAAGTCTTCCAAGCCTTTCCACCAGGCACAGTGAGTGCATCTGAGTTCTACACATGCTAGAGGTAAAAGATACAGCTAAAAAATGTAAACTCTTTCTGCCCAACACCACTGGACTATTGAGTTTCTTTTGCTAGGCTGAAAATTCAACTGCTATATTATTATCTGGGAAGTTCTTACTCTCCCGAGGGCTCCCTCTGCCCTCAAGGTACCGTTTCCTAACCTAAGGCCAAAGATGATAAATCCATTTTATTAATTATTCACCACAGAACCCAGGATTTATTCAAGGTCTTTTGTAATGTATAAAGTACATTTCACTAGGCTTAATTTCATTCTCAGAGTTTGTTCTTAAGTTGTTTAATTAGGAAGCTTTACATGGAGAATTTATTTCTGCTTCGTGTTCTTAAGGACATTTAATGCCAATTGCTTTTGAAAAAGAATAGAGAATGTAAACTTTTGTAATATGACGTGTCTAATTGAAAAAGAACCATAGTGACAGAAATATTAAATTCTGGTACATAAAATTTTAAATATACCACCAGATCATTGTATCCTTTTTAAAGTATCAAAATTGTATTCTTATTTCATCCTAAGTATAAAATATAGCTATATAAAATATGTTTTGGTTTGCTTCCTTTACCCAGCTTAAGGAAGAAGATCTTACTTAATCTTATTTTGCATTTGTATACTATATTTCCATGTGTATACTATATATTAAATTATTATTGGATTAATTAAATCTAAATATAATGTCTATTTTTAATCCCTGGTGGAGCATATCAAATCACTGAAAAGGCAAAAATATCAGCTCAACTCTAGGTGTTTTTGAATAGATGTGTCCAAAACTTCTGTCCTTCATCATTTACTGTAGGGTATATGATTATCTAAAGTTTACAAAGGAAGAATATTTTATTTGCTTAGAATGATTCATACCAGCACTTAGATATTTCTGCATAAAAATATAATGGGAGCTATCTATACATTATTAAAACTATTGCTTGAAAAGCAACAAATCTAGCTTAAGCACTAGTGATAAGAAAACATTTATATGTGACTTTATTTATTTTATTAAAATTTTTTTTTCCTGAAATGACAGATTTTTGCTACTATCATAGTTGTCTTAATTATTTTGGCATTGTGCAACCCAGCATGTTGATGAAGAGAATGAAAGTAATTGCATGCATAATTTAAAGCAGTTAAAACATGGTTAAGAGTATCTAGCAATTGTTTGGTTGACTTAGTTAATTTTCTTATATTCCGCATGTATAAATACAGCCATTCTGAAGAGGCTTTGTCATTATTTAGTTAATTCAATCAAGGAAGCCACTAGCTATACTTAGTGAATAAAGTTTAGGCTTTTTAAAAATTTTTAATGGCTTTCTTGATTTTTTATTAAATGTATAATTGTATAATTGACAGTATTCTCCTTTCTTCTGTGTAGACAAAATCTTAATGAGCAATAAATTATCTTCTTTCATGGTCTTAAGGCAAGTTTTAATTATAACCTTACCCAAGTTAAATGTTAACATTTTGGTTGGTAGCAAGTTCCACTAAAAATGAAATGTTACTGTAATTCCTTGTATTAAGTGGCCACACTTAAGCCAAAGAGTTGTTAAAATTAACTAAAAATGCCTAGTTGCCTGCACTTTAATGAGCCGAAGTCTCATGCTTAATTATATTGGTTGAAAGTTCCTAACTTAACTGATGTAATAGAAATGGAAGCTAGAGAGGCTGCCTTATTTTATTAGTTGTAATAATGCCTATTGTTTTAATGATGAAAAATGTCCAAGAGTTCTTATAAGATCTTGAATATCAAGAAAACAACAGCCTCATCTAGCTCTGAGCCTATTGGCTTATGTTGCTGGATGATCACCAGCAGGGTTTAATTTTAAACTTGCTAACACAAAATAGTAACTGAAAAGCAATTTGTTTCACTTTTTTTTCTTAGTAAAATTATGATGGAAAACTGTTCACCTGGGAAAATCCAAATTCATATCATAAACATAATGCTACTTATAAGGAGTACTAATGATATACTTTATGAATTTTAATTTCTGTTTGGAAGTCAGCAAGTGTGCATTCTATAAATGTAAACCATCTGTTGGCACCTTCTAAAAGACTAGATTTCAGTCCATCCCAACATGAATTATTTATTTTGACGAATTTCTTTCCTAAGCAAATTCAAGGTTGTGTATATGTGCGTGTGAGTGTGTGTGTGTGTATGCATGTGTGTGTGTATGTGTGTGTGTTAATCTGTTTTTAATCTGCAATAAAGTTTCAAAGTCAGGACATGCATAATTGCAAACCTAGAAGATAAAAGTGCTCAACAATTTGAAATGTGTTTATTTTCCATAATAAAATGCTTGTGAAATTAAGAAACACCATTTAACATTAGATTAAAGGTGAAAAAAATGGGAAGCAGCACAATGAGAAATTTTTGTAATTTTGATGTTTAAATGTTTCAGTGACAATATCAGAAATTCCCATTACTTACCAAAAAAGAGAAACCCATGGCTAAGCCATTGGCAATTGCACATGCTCCACAGTTATCAGTGAAATGCAATGGCAGCAATGAACATTTTAATATATTCTCTTCACTAGAAGAACATTTACTGTTTTTTTTGAACAAATGCAAAAAATCCCATTGGGGTTAACTTAACAGGCCTTGTTACATTGCTAGTATTGCATTTTTTAAAAATAATTCTTGTTGATAAATACATAAAATGGTCTTTATGAGTCAAAAATTACTGCACATAGTTGCACTTCACTCTTTGGAGTTTTTATTTAGCTTTTTGTCTTTCAATGAAACATTTTATTAGGTAGGACAGAGACAGTCAATGCACATTAATGAATCTATACTTCAGGGAGGAAAGAAAGTTTTGTCCGAGGGATTTTTTAAACCATGTTCAACAGGCAATGGTGTAGAGTTAAAAAAAAAAGGGAGGGGGGAGTTTTGCTGTAGGATAGTTGCTTCAAACTTCTTGAACAAATTTCATAGACAAATACCTCAGACATTTACATTACAAATTAGTACAAGATTTGAACAAGGCTTTAAGAATCAAAATTTTTGTGGTTTAAAATAAATGTCTCCCAATAATAATTTAAAAGCTGCTGATTTTCCTAGGGCTATCATATATTTTTTAAAAGACGGGCCTTAGATGAAGCAAGATACTTAGCCTAGAGCTACAGATTCTCTTTTTATTCCTTTATATGGTCATTGTTCCATTTTGTAACATGAGCAAATTAAATCAACTGTGAAAAGTCTGTTCCTCTTTGCACCAAAGACCAAGTTCCTGCTGTACATAGACTTGATTGTGCTTATGTGTATTTCCATAACACTTGTTGCCATTGGAGAGATACAGCTGCAGTCACCGTCTCTGGGCTGTTCCCTCCCATCCCTTTCACCCTCCAGCAATTTTTGTTCTCTCCCATTCAGGCACATTTGAACTGATTGAATGTTCTGGGATTATGCAAGGAAGCCATAGGACAAAGTGGCAGTGAATGCCCTATTGCATTTCACTCTAATTTCAACTGACTATAAATTTTATCTGGGGTCTTGAAAATGTATTATTCCTTTAGGCAACAAATCCAAAATATTATTTAATTCAGACTAGTAATTGATTCTTGACTGTGGGGAAAAAATCTTAATGCTCCAACAAAAAGAATCTGTATTCCTCTTCTTATCCAGAGTACCTTCCCCAAGCATAATCCTCCTTAGCCCTAACACACACACAAATTCTTCTTATTCTAGGTGCCCATTAAAAATTAAGCGCAACCAAATACATTGAGTAAGTGGTATCACAAAATCCTATTGGTTTACAAAAAAAGTAAACGTTGAACAGAACTCATATTAAGCCTTTTCACAATTAAGTGAAAGTTTTCTTACTATTATATATGTCAACTTTGCTCATCATATTCCTTTATTTCATGTGTTTCTACTCAGAAACGCTTCCGCGTAAGGAATGTCATTATTTTGTATTGACATCATTTAAAGTCTGTTTACAACGTTTGTAATAAAAATCATATCTGTGTTTTTGTTAATCATGAAAGTCATGAGTGCAGTTACTGCTCAGATAACTTAAAGCCTAGACCCAATGAGTTATTCCTCTTATTTATTTATTTATTTTTCATAATTTTTTTTATTATGTTATGTTAGTCAACATACAGTACAGCATTAGTTTTAATGTTGTGTTCCACAATTCATTGTTTGCGTATAACACCCCGTGCTTCATGCAATACATGCCCTCCTTAATACTCATCACCGGGCTCACCCATCTCCCCCACCCCCCCCAAAACCCTCAGTTTGATTCCCAGAGTCCATAGTCTCTCATGGTTTGTCTCCCCCTCTGATTCCCCACCCCTTCATTTTTCCCTTCTTTCTCCTAATGTCCTACATGCTATTCCCTATGTTCCACAGATAAGTGAAACCATATGATAATTGTCTTTCTCTTATTTAATTAGAAGGGACACACATAGACAAAGCAGAGAGAAGGTACTTGCTCCTGGCCCTTGCTCATCCTTCATTCACTTTTTTCTTAATGCTTTCATTTTGCTACTACTTTATCTTGTTCCATTCTACCTCCAATTTTGTATCAGTCCACTTCTTCCCTATCTTCACTATGACTATTCTAATAAGACCATCATTCTCTCTCAAACTACTGCAGTAACCTCCAGTTTACCTCCCAACACCCACTTTGGCCATATTCCATTCACTGTCACCACAAAAGCCAGAATAATCTTTTAAAACACATAAAGCAGATCATTTCATTCTCAAACTTAAAATATTTTTGATAAAATACAAAAACGTTGCACTTCACACATCTATACATTTGAAATTTTAAAACACCAAATGAAACTAAGAAAATATTAGAATGGAATTAAATATAAAATACGAAAGATTGACTTTAAGAGTACCAGCTTCAGTGGTATGTAGAGAAAAAATTACCTAGCTCTAATATAAAAGTACTAGGGAAAAAAGAAAGATTGAAAATTAATGAGCTAAGAAATCAACTCACAAAGCTAGGGAAATAGGGGGCACCTGGGTAGATCAGTTGGTTAAACATCTGACTTGGGCTCAGGTCATGATCTCAGGGTCCTGGGACGGAACCCCTGTTGGACTCCTCACTCAGCAAGGAATCAGCTTGTTCTTTTCCCTCTGCCCCTCCCTTTGCTCATGTGCTCTCCCTCTCTCTCTCAAATAAATAAATCTAAAAAAGTAAATAAGTAAATAAATAAAGCAAAGCTAGGGATATAGTAGAACAAATGCAAAAACTCTGAAAGGAGAAATAATATGAAATGAAAGAGTAAAATAATGTCAAAAATTCAATAGATAAGCAAATAAAACAGCCTGGTTCTTTGAAATTTTAATAAAATGGACAAATTGCTGCAAAGATTTAAATAGAATGATCATTGAGGAATGAGGAGAATCATGAGACCATTATGATAAAGATACTGAAATAAGAGAATTTCTGAAATATAGAGTTGTTAAACAAGCCTCTGAAAGGTCAAGGGAAGAGGGACTGACTTATACATGCATTATGTCTCACACTTAGGAGGCCCCCGGTGATCTCTGCCGGCACAGTTCAACACGGTCAAAGCTTGGATGCAGTTTACAGAAGAGTAAATGGCAGTTGAGGGCGTGTAGCAAATAAAGCACAAGTAACTGTGCTAAAAGCTTAGCTGTGAAGAGAAGAGGCAGAAAAAAAAAACAAAAACAAAAAACTGGGAGGATAGTACAAAGAAGAGGAAGGGCTTTTCACAAACTACAGTGAAAGAATCATTGGGAGAGAGAAGTTTAGGAGCTAGGAGTAGGTACTGATTGTATTATTATGTGTGTGAAAGTCTTTGTCAAGGACGTTATTTTATGTCTCTCTGTTTTTCACTCTTACCTTTGCAACAGCATGGAGGTCTCCAAGTAAACTCTGGATATGCTTCCTGTTTTACTGTTCTGTGAAATTATTTCAAGAAGTCTTTATATTTGTTTCTTTCTTCTCACTTAATTAAGGGCCAAGGGAGATGCTTCGAGTAGAGTGAAATGTCTTTAATTGAATTCTGTGTCTTGGTCTTTATCATCATGAGTATACACGTATTGACTGTGCTGATTGCATTATGTGTAGTAGCAATAGGAGGGTGATGAATATTAAAATATTTTAATCATTAAAACACCTCTAATTAAATTATTTTATTTTTTCCAAGGCTTAATATGGGGAAGTTTTCATTTTTGTTGCAACGTTTACATCTATCTTTTCCAAGTTTGTTGATTGCAAATAATTCTTAGCCAGGCAATGCAGAGCAGTTTTAAGAGAAGGCTAATTTAATTGGTTTACACCACACTTAGACTTCATCACATTGTCCTCCACATCTGTCTTTTCCTTTATAACCTTCTTTCCTGGTGTAATTCATTCTTTACCTGAAAAATTTTTCATGTTAAGTTTATATGATGAATCAAATATGGGATTCCATTTGCTCCCCTGTCAAGTAGAAAAGAAAAGCCCCGTTGTTTACCCTTGTAGTTACTAAGAAACATTTTTCATTCTAGGGAAATCATCAGTATTTCTAAATACCTATGGTAGGAAGAATTCTTTACGAGGTATTAGGGAAAAGTTTGGGATAGGTTCAAAAGGGGGATTCTATTTTTCTATATTTTCTATTTTATTCCATTATCCTATTCTATTAGGTTCTATTTTTTATTTCTTATCTTTTAGAATAAACTTGCTAAGTTCATTGTGTTTGCTTTGGAGAAAGGGAAAACAAAGAAAGAAGCACAGTTTTGGATATTTAGAAAAGGTTTTAAAATATCTAAAAGTAGTTTTAAATAGTAATAAGTGAAATATATAAGGTACTCTGTGTGTGTGTGCTTGTATGGGGGAGAGACAGAAACCAAGATGGAAAGGGCTAGGGAGAGAGATGATAAAACATGGAGAACACAAGAGAGTAGAGAAGAACTTTCAGGTTCTTTATAAAAGTTCTTTATAAGGGGCACCTGGGTGGCTCAGTTGGTTAAGCATCTAACTCTTGGTTTCGGCTCAGGTCATGATCTCAATGTGGTCAGACAGAGCCCTGGGTGGGGTTCCATGCTCAGTGAGGAGTCTGCTTGAGATTCTCTCTCCCTCACTCTCTGCCCCTGCCCCATTCGTGTGCTCACATGCGTTCTCTCTGTCTCTCTCAAATAAATAAATCTTTAAAAAAAAAAGTTTTGGGGGTGCCTGGGTGGCTCAGTTGGCTAAGCACCTGACTCTTGATTTCGACTCAGGTCATGATCTCAGGGTCATGAGATTGAGCCCGGTGTGGGCCTCTGTGCTCAGCAAGGAGTCTGCTTCTCCCTCTCTCCCCCATCCCTTTCCTCCCCCCGCCCTGCCTCTTTCTCTCTTATGGATAGCCATAAGTAACTCAAGAACTTTATACCCATAACTCTAAGTAGTTGCACTTTGTTGTCTGAGCATAAAATGTCTTTTTTTTTTCTTCATATAGTCCTATTACATTGGTCAGAACTAATACTGAACAAGCATTAGTTCTTAAACCAAAGTCACCTATCTGTACAGTATATTTGAGAGAACAGTGGACCATGGAAGCAACCTAACCCAAGATACTGCCTAACAGAAGTGTCCACTTCAGTAGGTGGCTGACTGACCCAATTGGATCTTTTCTTTTGTGGAATCTGAAAGGGAGGACAAAGAGGGATGATAGACAAAGGAAAGCGAGAGGAGTTGAGCCCTGAGTGTGGTAGCATCAGATAGCCTCCAGAGAGTAGACACACACTCTGAGAGAGCACGGGGAGGGAAGAGCTGTTTTAATTTACAACTCAAAACAAAAGAAGATTTTACCAAAGGTGTTTAAAAATGTCCTCATCACAGTATTCAAAACTCTTGTCCACACGAGGGAAAAAACATTGGTTGCCGAAGAGACTTCAGACCTCAGAGCATTAAGGATAGAGACATAGAGAGAGCTATAGCTATTTTGGTAGCTAATAATCTGTTATTAAGAGTAGGTAATACGGGCCCTCAAGGAAATGGTAGACAATCCAGACAATCTGGCTGGTGAACCAAAGAAGGGCACAGACCCCAAAGTGAGGGAACGGGTCTCTGTGCCATTCTTCTTAAAGTTCCTCCTCATTCCTTAGCCAAAAAAACAGACAGCTGGATTTCAGAAGCTACTGGAGATTCTTTAGAATTATAATTTGTTGTATAGCTTTACAGTGAATTGTATGTCCTTCTTAGCACAGAAGATGGATTTAGGCATTTTCAGTACAATCCGACAGGCACTTTGGCAGAGTCATTAAGAACATGGCCACAGAAACTAGATTATCTGCTTTTGAATTTTGGCTCCTACACTTATGGGCTGTGTCAGCTGGGCAGGGTACTTCAATTTCTGTCCCTCAGTCTCATCTGTAAAATGGGATGAATTTTTAAATGCATAACAAAGTTATTGTCAAGATTATATGTGACATGCTTAGAGCAGCCTCTGGCGAGTGGTCACCATCCAATAAACATTAGCCATTACACTTAGATTCAATTTCTTTATTATATATGGATATATACATTAAAACAAAATCAGGTAGTGTTACACATAGATCCCTGGGCTGATTGAAGCCTTCATGAACACTAAACAAACCACCTAAGAAATCCCTTAAAGCTCTCTTTTTATGTAGAAAGCCAATTTATAACCACAAAGCTAATTCTTATTTGCAGTGAGATATAATTGGCAAATCAATCTGTTTTCACTTTGATCTAGCCAACACAGTCTCTTCATTGAAGACATGTTAAATGGAGGGTAAAATTATTATAATTTTTGTTGGTAAACTTGTCCCTTTGTTAAAATAGCTCAGGGCACTCTTTTTTTCATTTTTTATTATGTTAATCACCATACATGACATCATTAGTTTTTGATATAGTGTTCCATGATTCATTGTTTGCGTATAACACCCAGTGCTCCATGCAGAACGTGCCCTCTTTAATACCCATCACCAGGCTAACCCATCCCCCCACCCGCCTCCCCTCTAGAACCCTCAGTTTGTTTCTCAGAGTCCATAGTTTCTCATGATTCATCTCCCCTCTGATTTCCCCCCCTTCATTCTTCCCCTCCTGCTATCTTCTTCTTCTTCTTCTTCTTCTTTTTTTAATATATAATGTATTATTTATTTCAGAGGTACAGGTCTGTGATTCAACAGTCTTACACAATTCACAGTGCTCACCATAGCACATACCCTGCCCAATGTCTTATCACCCAGCCACCCCATCCCTCCCACCACCCACCACTCCAGCAAACCTCAGTTTGTTTCCTGAGATTAAGAATTCCTCATATCAATGAGATCATATGATACATGTCTTTCTCTGATTGACTTATTTCGCTCAGCATAATACCCTCCAGTTCCATCCACGTTGTTGCAAATGGCAAGATTTCATTCCTTTTAATGGCTGCATAATATTCCATTGTATATATATACCACATCTTCTTCATCCATTCATATGTTGATGGACATCTTGGCTTTTTCCATAGTTTGGCTATTGTGGACATTGCTGCTATAAACATCGGGGTGCATGTACCCCTTTGGATCCCTACATTTGTATTTTTGGGGTAAATACCCCAGAGCTCAGGGCACTCTTACTCATTATATCATTGGTCTTGCCAAGGGAACCACAATGTTTGGAAGTTGGAGGCCACCAGGCAGGCTCCTCACCTTTTGGGCAGCACCTACCTCTAGGATTCACATTTCCCTAACTTACCTGGCTTACTCAACTTCCTTGTTTTAGTTTGTGAGGTCTTTTTCCCAACAGAAATGTAATTAAACAGGCATGTTTTCTATGTTTCAGCTTCATCAATTCCAGTCATATTTCAATCTTCTTTACCTGACAGTTCCCCTAAATAATCATATAATCATAATTTAGCAAACTTTTCAGTAGGATACTTATTATAGCAGATAGCCATTTCCTCTGTTATCCCCAAAGGTTATCACAGTGTGTGTGCATGTGTGTGCGTGTCTGTGTATGTGTATTTCTCTAATATAAGTAAATTTGAAGTATAATTCATTTCAAATTTGGGGACAACTCTTCTATGACATCTCCATGAATCTTATTCCTCCTTTCACTCAGAAATTACTTCCTACATGCTTCTCTTTCTGCAGATGAGATATAAAGAGTAAAGGTAATAAGAATCGTGAGTACTAAGAGGAGCTGATATTTAGTGACATGGTGCTAGATTTTACAAAAAAAAAATGAATTTTGAGAAAACTGTTAACAAGAACAATGGTGGTAGATAAATTCCTTCTTGTTCTTCTCTCCTCTAGTTTTTTTAACATCCTTCTCATTATTCAAGGCCTGATCATGTTCTGTCTCCTCTTTGTGTCTTCTCCGATCGTTCTCATTTTGCCAGAAGTCACTTTATTCTCTTTATATGATAATAAGCACCTGGAAAGTACCCTCCCGCCCGCACACAGAATCGCACATACCTTATGCATTTAGAAGAAAAATATCAATAATAGAAAATTAGATTCAGCATTCTTCAACTTCTTCATTTCACAATTAGAGAATAAAGGGAGAGGATAGCAAAAATGGGGCCAGAATTAGTTATTATGATCCCAGTTTAGTATCAAATTTTCGCAGTAGTTGTAGAAATAAAAAGGACATGGTGAGGGTCATTTTGAAGGAAGAATGAAAAGAATGTCATGGAGTAATCTGAGCAAGAGGCTTTAGTCAAAGGCAATTGTAGTCTCAGCTTTATTGGGCGAATTGTGGTAATATTAAGAGGGGAGATTTTTATTTATCAGCTACAGTGTGCTAAGGAAATAATCCAACTTAAATATTTTATTTCTGAATGCAGTATTTGAATGGTGGTGTGCTTTGACATACTAATGCTTCAAAAGACATAACTGAATATATATTTTTTTGGGAAACTGAATTGCCATACCAGGGTCTACATGAGTTAGTTATTAATATTAAAAACGAATAATTAGCATCCATATGATTCTAGGAATTTAAAAATGTCCCTGTATTGCTTGTTTCTCACCACCAATTTCTATCACTTATTCACCTTCTTTGATTTGCCCTCCCCTTGAGGGAACTAAAAGTTCTTAGCAATGGGCTTCCGGACTTTGGAATCGCATTTGCATGATACTCTATTAAGTGCCAATCTCTGTTTCCCACATTTGGTACGCACTGGGTATAGCTTTGGCTACCCCAGAGCAGTAAGCGAATTTCCCCAGAAGTCTCTCCTTTTCCAATTTAGTATTTTTTTTTTTTCTCATCTCTCTGGTCTAAGAAAAGGTAAGTTCCTCTAAAAATAGGCTTAATGCATTTGCTTATGGACTTTCTCATTTTTTTACACTTAATATCTGAAACTGCTTTTAAGAAAATTCTTCTATTACTATATATCTCTCTCTCTCAGATCCTCTTCCCATCTCCAGTCTTCATACCATCACCTCTGTTAAGACATGTGCATATATTCCCTATTTGCATGAAGTCCAAATTCTAAACACATGCAGTATTTCAGGTGCACCCAGAAAGATCAAACACTTTTTTTAAGAAAAACTTTCATATATTTGGATGTGGTTCTTGTATATTTGCTGCTGCTGACACTTCTATTGAATTTAGAAGCACTAACATCATCTTCACTTATTATTGACTTGGAAGTTATGAAGGGTATGGTTGAATTTAAGGACTATGACCTTTCTCTGAGGTCACCAATTAAATTTTATGACTTATCTTATGAAAAGCTGGAGTCAAAAAAGGGACAGAATAACTTTTTCTCCCTTCAGGTTGTAATATAATTTATGAACAACCGTCAGGATTTGCTCAAAGTATTTCCACAATGTAAGATATTGCTTTGAAGGGCCTGGGTGGCATTACTGGATGAATTCTGACCTAGATTCCTGAGAGAAGCAGGCCTCATGGCTCTCCATTCCTTCTCAGACAAACAGTAATCTGATTCTCAAGCACAGAAAGCTGTCTCGATTTGTGACCTTTACTGTGAGTGATATAAGCTAAGCCAAAGTAGAGACAGAATTACCTCTTACCTTGCAGAAAGTCACTCTTGAGGTCACCTTCAGGACAATATAAGGACAGTTGCCCTACTGTTTTTTTTGCCCTCTTGGGCCTTTCTGTTTGGCTGATTTATCCATCCTAGCATACACCCTGCTCCAGTAATTCAAAGAGAACTCATCCCACAGTGGATGAGATCAAGACTGGTAACCACTGGAGAATGGTTTCTGTGAAGGAAAATTATGTCAGCCTGCAGGCAGGTCAGGGACTGACAGGATCAAATGAAATCGGCTTGGGTTTTCTCATTCATTGGGCATCATCTGCCTAATAAATATGGACTAAAGAATGTCAATTCGCTTCACATTGGCCTTTTTATATAGATGTGTTGAAATATATAAATTACTGCAGGTCAGTAACCTAATGCAATTTTTCCTATTATTTCAACTAGTTATTTTATAAATGTTATTTCTAAAAGTAATTTATTACAAGGAATTTTCTTTATACTTTATTATTTAATCACTAGTTGGCAGTCATTTTATCCTATTGGTAAAATTGTTCTTGTTCTTAATAACTTCCCCTGGACTCTGCATATTATCTCTCTAACACTCACCTCCTTTCTGTTCTTATGTCTACGTACGTGTTCTCATGATAAAATGATAAGTTGCTTAGAGTTCAGGTAAATCAATTTTACTTGCTCTTTTTCCTTTGCTTTCCTACTTTTGGGTAAAAGCCAACCATTTCAAACAAAATATTTTCAAATTCAGTTACATTTTTAAAGGCCTTTAATTTGCACTATTTCTTGTTAAGTATATATAAGCTGTTTAAAAGTGACCTTATTTTTTAAGGACAATTTTAGGACATACATAAGTGCTATAGGGTATTACTTATATGTCGTTTTTCATAAGCTATATGAGTTGTGTTTAAGAACGTAACATTCACATATTTAATTTAATGTATCAGGATTTATGTAGGACCCTTATTCACATGGTCAGTGTAGTCAGAATTTTGATAACTTTTATAGAATTATGGATTACCATGGAAGAAAATGCTAAGATGAAAATCTTAAGTAGGAGAAAATGTATTTTTAAACTACTAAATGAAATAAAGCTACTGATTATTTTTATATCATGAACTTTTATCTGATATACAGTATGCATGGGTGTTATTAATATTATGATTTATAACAATAATAATAATGATTTATTTAAATGACCATGGACCTAGGCTAGAAGAAGCTCCATATATTTAATTAATGCTTTGAAAGACTAAGTCAGAACACAATGAAGTCACACTTCCAGATCATTTCTTTCTTTTCTTTTTTTTTTTAAGATTTTATTTATTTGACAGAGACACAGCGAGAGAGGGAACACAAGCAAGGGGGAGTGTGAGAGGGAGAAGCAGGCTTCCTGCAGGGCAGAGAGCCCGATGTGGGGCTCAATCCCTGGACCCTGGGATCATGACCTGAGCCGAAGGCAGACACTTAACGACTGAGCCACCCAGGAGCCCCCCAGATCATTTCTTGATGGTGCTTGAGTTTCTAACCACTGGTAGGCATTTATTAGTGAGGATCAAAAAAGAGGACAAAGGTCACATGGACATTAAGGCCATAACCATAGCTACTTGAAAGAGAGTTGGGGAGACCCTCACAGAAAGGATGATGAAATGGTTAACTCGCAGATTCTGCAAATTTACTAAGGGGCAATGCAAAAATTTTCAGAGACCTTTGTGGCTTAATAAGTTGTTGTTTTTTAATAGCTCATTCTGTGAATCTTTCTACACTGTAACCATTTACCAAAAAATGTCAGCTAGCGTATTAAGAGTTAATTACTCAGTGACTGAAAGACAGCAATGGAGAGCAAGATGTCAGAGCAGAGAGGCAACCTCTTCTAGCCCCATGTTTTTTTTCTCTCTTCATTGCTATAAGCAAATAGGAGACCCAAATAGCAGAAGCTAAGCTCTTTCACCAAGGAGGTTTATTTTGGGGAGGGAACAAAGGGTAAGGGGGCACTTTCTGACATTTCTGCTTGAGGGGATTGAAAGAGGGAGGTAGTTTATTTTTCCTTACAAGCCATGTTATGCCACGAGTCGTGTTATGAGAGTTCTGACGATAAGGAAGCACAAACAGATTTCTTCGGAGAATCCTGGATGGCACGGTCCAAAATGACATCATTTTGCCATTTATCATTTAATGATAGCTTAATCACTCCAAAGATAATAACTTTTAAAATAATTACACAATTGTTTAAACATTCACACTTCTTCTTATTTTGGGTACAAATTCTGTGATTTTTCACCAGTACTAGATCAATAACAGAAAATGTCTTTTAAATGGAAGCTAGGCTTTGGAGGACTGCTTTGGTGTTCTCTTACAACTATGGGATCTAGGATGTTGAAATGATTTAATAAGGAGAGTTAATAATGAAATCTCTGTAGCAGAAACGTGTTTTCTGATTAATGGGCAATATGTTGGCAATATGTAATTGATGAGGGCAGATTTAGGACCTATGTGGACCTGTACTCTCGCCTCTTCACTTGTGTGCTATGTCCTCACTTCTTTCGTTGTCAACAAAACTTAGTGTACAGTGACCAGTAAGGTAACAGGATCACATTATTTTAAAATTATATCTACATGTCGGGCGCCTGGGTGGCTCAGTTGTTAAGCGTCTGCCTTCGGCTCAGGTCATGATCCCAGGGTCCTGGGATCGAGCCCCACATCAGGCTTCCTGCTCAATGGGAAGCCTGCTTCTCCCCCTCCCACTCCCCCCGCTTGTGTTCCCTGTCTCACTGTGTCTCTCTCTGTCAAATAAATAAATAAAATCTTTAAAAAAATTATATCTACATGTCAACAATTAAACCGAGAATGTGTTCTACAGGGTCTACAAATAGTAATATGATAAAGTACACTTACCTCTATAGATTTATCTTTAAACTCTAATCCCATATGAATCCCCGATGCCAACTAAAATCCACTCTCATAATAATCAGGCCCTCTGGAGGGATGCCCTTATCACCAGAGACCCTAACTTAGCATTATTTTGTAAATCATAATCTATAATAATAGGCTTCAGTGGAAGTCTTTGGCATTTAATGAAAGAATTGTGTTGCTTTAAATCTGGAAATTTCCTTTAGGCTTCCCAAACCATGGAATATTTTGCATTGTTCAGATAAAATCCCCATCCTAACTAGAACCAATTCTGCAGATAGTTTTCAACATTTAATCTCAGCCAAGCCTTAATAGTACATAAGAACTTTATCATGATTCTCATTGTTTCTTTTATTGTGCTTATCAAAATTGAAAGAATTTCTTATTTTCATGATTTAAATGCCTTGTGTTTGAAGGATTGAGATTGTGGTTGCTTTTGATGGTTCTTTATGTTTTTCATAGTTATGAAAACTTACTGAATGAACTAACAAGTGTCTGAATTAGGAAAAAGCTATTATTCCCAAAATCTACAAATCATCTTATGTGAAGATTTCACCAAGAAACAAATATAAGCATATTCTCAATGCATGGGCTAATGCAGAAGTCTTGCTTTTGATTCTTTGAATTGGTTTCATGTATCTTCATTTTTTTTTTTTTTTTCTGAAAATAACCTAAGAAGTATTCTTCGGCCCAAACTAGCATGTTGAATCAGATACTTAAGAAATAATATAGTTTGAGAAGACCAAATTAATCATACGGAGTTGAAGTTTTTATTCTACGGTGTTTGGAAGGGCTTCAGAGAATCCATGAACCCTCTGATACGGCAGACAAATTTTTTGTATTTTGGAGTAGTAGACTTTAATTGGATTTAGGAACACAATAATAATTAAAAATCACATACAGAACTATGCTTACATAATCTAAGATTCCCAATTTCTATTTTACCCCCTTGAGCCCACAGAAAGTCTGGGGCAAATCTATATTGTGAGGATTCTCCTAGCCCACACCAGGCTGAATGGGTGTCAGGGAAATGTAGATTCCAGTGTAGGCTCAGAGATTCGTTGACCTTTTGACCCCTTAGCACATCATTTAACATAGTCACTCTCCTTTCTTCATTCTTAAAATGAAAATGCTAATTATCTACCTGGGAAGATCAGAGGACCTAATGAATGAGTAAACACATAATAAAATTATGACGTGCTATATAAATGTAAGGAGTTACTGTGACTGCATTGCTTGAGATTTTGTTATTAAAATGTACAGTCTATAGAAAATTTCACAAGGCAGTTTGCCATGTAAAGATCAAACAGTAGTGAGCTATTTTAGAAAACACTTTTTAAACTCCATTTTCTCAAATTTATCATACCTATGAGCTTTAAACTTTGCTGAACATACTTTCACATTTTTTAAAAACTTTTTGAAATCAGCAATAATGTTCCTAGAGCTGTAAAAACATGATGTTCCAACTGCACTTTTTTTTTTTATAAGCTTTGTACCCTTTCCTTGGTTTTATTGCCAAAACAACCCATGGAAACAAAAGATGCAGAAAAGATATGAAAGGAAGTAGCGACTGCTGAGCCGTTATCCTGTAGATGAATAATAGACAAGTGCATAAACAGATGCAAGCCTAACACGGATGCAAAATGAATGAGAGGAAACAAACAGCAAAAGCAGTTAGAAAGTTAGGTTTGGGGAGTGGGCATTCATCTGTCTCCCTTGGAAGATGCTCTATTGCTGACAAAACAAAATCCTTCTTCACTGTAATATAATCATTGCTTTATATGTCTCTATCTCCTTTTGACAAGTTAGAAAAAAAAAGAAAGAAAAAAATTTTAAGACTTGGGGTGCTTGGGTGGCTCAGTCGTTAAGCGTCTGCCTTCAGCTCAGGTCATGATCCCAGGGTCCTGGGATGGAGCCCCACATTCGGGCTCCCTGATCAGTGGGGAGCCTGCTTTTCCCTCTCCCACTCCCCCTGCTTGTGTTCCCTCTCTCTCTGTCAAAATAAATAAATAAAATCTTAAAAAAAAAAAAGTAAGACTTAAGACAAAGCATGCTAACTTTCTTAGCATATTATATTCCTATGATACTTCAACAAGCTTCTAAAAATTAAACTGTGTATATATAAATATAATATGTAGTATATCAACTAATATTTTCTTCACATAGTACTCAACTGCTGCTTTGATATATGTTCTTACTAGTAATTACATGTCTTGATTAACTGAATCCACCCATTCTGTGTGTAATTTTTCATAAATTTAGATAATTCTGATTTTACTCACATTAATAATAGCTATAAGAATCATTTCCTGAATACCTACTATGTGCACTTCACTTGGCTTTTCTCCTTCTCATCTCCTGCAGGGTCTCTGACTAGCATAATAGTTCAGGAGTTGTTAAGCTTATTATCATACCTGAATTTAGACTATCCCTATTTCCATAAGATTTTCAAGATTTACGGTAAAAGATATAGATGCAATACAATTGAAAATCTTTAAGGTAGGAATAAAGGGACCAAAATGAAAGATGAAATGATAGCCTGTTGTGAAGGGGGGAAAGCTTTGTTAACTCCCATCATAATATGAATCCAATTCCATAAACTGTGGTGGTGTATCATTGTAAAGGCAATTAAGTGACTTTGGGGGCTTCTGTTCCGCTACTCATCTGGGAGAACCATGGGTGTGGGTACATCCTTTGCATCTTACTGTGTCTCGATTGAGTTTGGCTGATGGAGACACTTGTATCCTTTGGTTTAAATATCAGCATGGATGGTACAAGTCTTGTGACTCACAAGGACTTCCTAGCTGGTAGTAGTAATGCTAAAAATGTTCCCACCCACCAGTCTAATCCAGGGAGATTGGGCAAGGAAGCTTTGGAGGAATGAGGACCAGCCCATCACTATCCAAACACCCAACACAGCGAATGTTCCCTATAACTTTTCTGCCTGGGTTCAAGTTCACCCCCTATTTCTCTGTTCCGCCAGGAGATAAAAAATTTAACCCTTTGTCCTGTACTATTTTGAGAATGCTTATTTGCAATGGCATTGCTAAGTTTCATTCTTATTAAATCAGAAAATGCATTCCAAGAAAAGTTATTGTAGGTAAGCCACAGTTTAGCCCTGGGATTTCTGGAAAACAAGGCAAAAATAACACAATTTTTATTAAGCTTATTTCTGATAAAAGGAAGTTCATGGGTTTAATGGAAACTTTTTTTTTTTTTAACCAGACCTCTGAGAGGTATTTATGATATGGTTGTACATAGAGGATACTAATCAATGTAATAGATACATTCAAAATGTGTTAACATCAAAATTATTTTGTTAGGTTTCAGTGACATATGTAGTAATAAAAATAGTCTTTAATATAAACTCTACTAGAGACCACAGAATTCTTCATTATGTTTTGTGTTTTAATTGATTTTGAATGATTAAGATTCACTAAACTCTACAAAGAAAACTCCATCAAGAAAAATATGTATATGAATTTTAAAAACTTTGTTTTTATGTCATCTAAAAAAGAACTTAATTTTAATGAACTTAAAATGCTGATACTTTCTAATCTTTGTTGCCAAGTTAAAGATGCATTTAATAATGGCTTGTTCCGTATCTCAGGTAACCACATTGTTGGTTCTTCCCTACAAACGATTTTGTTGCTATCAGATCTATTTCTGACTTCTATTCAAAATATCTTATGTAATTTACATGAACATTGTATGGATTAAAATTCAAATGGAATTTTTAGGATTTTACTTTATTTATTTATTTATTTATTTATTTATTTATTTATTTATTTATTTATTTATCTATCTATCTATCTATCTATCTATCTTGGAGAAAGAGAGCATGAGTGGGGAGGGAGGGGCAAAGGAAGAGGAAGAGAGAGAAGCTTAAGCAGAAGAAGCTAGGCTCCATGATTAGTGCAGAGCCCAACATGGGGCTCAATCTCATGACCCTGAGACTACGACCCAAACCAAAATTAAGAGTTGGGTGCTTAACCAACTGAACCACCCAGGAACCCTTCAAAGGGAATTTTTAAAAATTATCTTGAATAATTATAAAATAGGAGGAAAATTGAAGTATATACCCACTCAAGACAACATTTTCTCATATTAGTGGCTATTTGGTGGCTACCTAGGCACATTAGTGGTTTAAACATACTATCTTAAAGAATAAGTGCCTCATTTGGGCACCTAGGTCTCAGGGTCCTGAGATCAAGCCCCAGGTCAGTCTCCATGCTCAGTGGGGGGTCTGCTTGTCCCTCTCCCTCCCCCTCTGCCTCTCCTCCTGCTGGCTGGCTCACAAGTGCTCTCTCTCTCTCTCTCAAATAAATAAATAAATAAATAAAATACTAACAACAACAAAAAGAATTAGTGCCTCATTTATTAGCACTCTCACAGCCAGCCACTTGAAAGAAAACAACAAAAAAGGCAATACACAAACTAGAAAATAAAAAATAATACGAAGGAAGGAAAGTAGGAAGGAAGAAAGAAGAAAAGGATGAACAAATTGAGCACACCATTCATATCCATGTTCCTTGTTCCAGCGGAGTCAATTTCAACTTATTTTTTTATTTATATATGTTATATATATACATATATATAACATTTACATATGTATACACATATATATATTTGAAACAGAGCAACAGGTTATTATGAGTGATTAATGTAGGAAAGTGTTACATAAGTGTAATGCTAGACTGTAAGATGTGCCCTGTGGCTTTAAGAATGAACATAATTTACAAGAAGAAGATAAATGTAAGAAATCTCAGAAAGATGTTTCTCTGTACTCCTAGGGTTAGCACACCAGATTGATTTATTGGTTTTCTATCATATTGCCAAAAAATTAAGAAAATGGAAGATAAATATTACATTAAGACTTAGGAAAGGAAAAGAGAACAGAAGGAAAAAAAATGTTAAATTCTGAAAATGTTTAATATTATACATGCTTGTTTTCACTGAAAATTTTTCCATTTAATTTTAATTTTTGAGATTTGATCAAGCTACTAGTATTGCTGGTGTAAGAATTGAATTGGCTTAAGTGTTTCAAATCATTGGTTGATACATCTTGTGGTAACTATGTCAGAAAAGAGAAATTTGGAATTGTTTCTCATATGTAATAAATAGTTGGGAAAAGTTCAATTGCTTTGATTTTTAGTAAATTTTATGAACTTAATGTTTCTGTCAGATGAACATTTTCCATCATTTCTAAAATTATTTGGCTGAAATTACAGGACTAAGTTTTATCTATCAGCTGTATAAAATTTGCTTCTCGATATTTATTGAACACTCAAAATTGTCCTTTTATTTAAATGTATGTATTTTTCTTTTTTCTTCTTTAGTGTTATTATGATAAGTTATACATTCTGAAAGACACTGCTATTCAAAGAGTTTCTGTTTCCTCTTAGTTTTGTTACTATTTTCTCAATTTGGGGGCAGAAATGATAATTTATTATTCCTGTTCTTTCTTTATTGAATTGAATACTGAAATGAAGAAAAATGAAGAATAAAAAATGAAGAAAATTTTTCTAAGAAAATCTCCTTACTTATTTGGGAAATGATCAGCTGCCTTTTCTGTTGATAGTTACTTGTTCTGATGCTCGATTAGGTAGTAACAGTTATAATTCACTTTAAATGATGAATATGAAGTTTTATTGGTTTGTTCAAATCTATAATTTGAGAAGTCTGAAATCTGTAACTGTAAAATAGAAATATCACTCTTTAAATTCTATGTTAAAATAAGGATTAAAATACATATTTTGTAGTAACTTTGGACAAAAAATATCAGATAAGTAAATGAGGTTATTTTTTATGTATTCCATTTCAAACATCAGTCTGAATTAGTAGTATCACAAATTGTGTGTGTGTGTGCGCATGTGAGTGTGTGTGTGTGTGTGTGTGTTGGGCACAGTATATGGAGCCATATATGTGTGTGCATGCAAGAAGTAAACATGCCAGAAAGGTGGTTTGCTATTTATACCTCTCACTTATATTGCCACAAAACTTTATAGCTTCGTATAACAGTCAAGTTAGCTTCAGGAAGCTAAATATTAATACATGGTCTAAGTATGCAAGGATAGATTTGCTTTTTAGAGGAGAAACTGAAGCAGAGTTAGATCAAAAAAATTCATTGACTTAACTGTTTAGTGGTGCTTTACTTCACATGTTTCCTGATTACACTTTTAGCAACTATCGTATACAATATGCTGCAATGGTTTTTAGTTATAAAATTTTACTTGTAAAATTATAAGCCATTAATTTTCCAAAAGGAATAATCTGATAGTGGCATTGTTCTTCACCAGTGCCCATGAAACCTCTATTAAAATTGATCTTCACTCCTGCATCCTGATATAGGGTCTCATTTCTGAAGCTGTTCTCTGTTGTATAGCATGACAGTTTAGTTTCTTAATATCAAATTCTTTTGCCTGTTCCAAGCAAAACAGATGGTTAAGATAATTATAATGGAAATGGCATGCTGAGAAAACTGTGGAGAGACCATTCCATTCTTTTATCTTCCCTTTTTCCTCTTTCTAAATGCAGTGGGACAGTGAACAGAATATGTAAGTCAAAAAACAGGGGCTCTAATCTTGACTCTTTGGTGATAATCTGTGTGGCTCAGATCAAGTCAGCTGACTTCTGTGGGTCTCAGTTTCTTCTGTAAAAGCAAGAGGAGGGGCTTGTTTCCCCTGGTAGTCCCTAAGTACTTGGCCAGAACCTCAGCATCCACCTGGCCAAGGGCTCCTGGAAGAAGAGGAGGAGAAAAGGGCTTGAGCCCGAGAAGACATGGTTCTTTCCAAATCACACCCAAGCTACTTTTTTGTTGACCAAAAGAATTTTTATGCAAAAAGCATTTCAAATGAGTCTAAAACACAGAGCAGAAATGAATCTGAAATGCCTAACGTATGCTTTTTCAGCACTTTCTAGCGATTATGACAATTTAGGTGGTTATGTAAATTACACAATTCTTGTAAAATGACATAATTATGAAATGTTGGGGCAGAAACAGAAATGGATTACATTGCCTTAAAGTGAATACTGCAGTGATATAAGATTGAGCATACACCCCCTCCATCACCTTTTCTTAGTCCCCTTGGATTTTACTGTTGCTAGTGGAAAAGTGTTAATAGAAAGTAACTTTCCACGATTGTAAGTGTTGATGAAAACTGAATAGGGTGGTATAATATAATGAGGATATTGGACTGATTTTTATTGTTTGGATTCAGATTATTAAATCTATGCTTTCATAAACAATCCATTCACATGAAGCTATTTTCAAAAATATTATCTTTATTCCTAGAAACTTATTAGGCATTTGGAACGTTTATATCAGTGGAAAAAAATATTTACAGTAAGTGGTTCACTTAGCATTGTGTAGTTCATGTTTGCAAGAAAAGGCTATTTTAGCAAGGGAGATATTGCTAAGATAGGGCCAAATAGTTTAAGACCCATAAAATACATGTGCATTTGCAGATTTCAGAAATCACACTTACTTTTGGAGAATAGTGTATGATATTTCTTTTCCTTTTAAATCCGTAGCTAATAGTTTACCTTCATTCCCTAGTCAATTAGCAATGACAAGAGGATATGTAACTATGCTTGTGGGGCAAGGGGGTGCATAGAGGATTATTTCTTTCTTTGCTATTTAGATAGGTGTTGAATTTCTAAGTCCATCACAAGGTTACCTAGTTTTTCTCCATATTGGATACTTTCATCCCAAGTAGAAGTCAAGTGACAAACCCAGAGGTGGAGATTCATAGCTCACAAGGACTATTACTTGCCTGGCAAGGAGTTGCATGAAGATACCACACCCTCTAGGCATTTGGGGTTTCTCCAGTTTTACATAGGTACACTTCACACCCTGGAGCTCACAGTTAAAATTGCCCTTGCCAGGCCTTTCCTCCACTGTGATGTGGGGAGTGACAAACAGAAGCTTTATTTCTAGCTTTCTTTCCCTTTCTGAAAGATAGGAGTAGGGATATCAAGGAGAGGGCTGGCAAGCACTCTTCTCTCCATCTACTTGTGGGTGCACCCTGCTCACTCTCCTCATACTCTGGTTCCTATCTCTTGACATTTAGTTCTTAATTATATAGATAATTTTCCTGCAGGACTTCCGGCCCTCCTCCTACCTCACCATAGCTTTCGCTTATTATTCTTCAATAATGATCATCTTTAGGCGGTTTATAGATTAGCATAGAACATTCATTTCAGTGAATACAAATGCATTCCTACTTTATTACCTTCACCTCTGGGATTCAGGCACAGTGCTTCTAAGAAGAGTTAATATTGAGCAGTATGGATCTCCATTGGGGAAAGGTTTTCCCCAGTTCCAGCCTCTCACACTTGCTAAGAAAACAGAAGGAGCAAGTGAGAGTATTTACCTTGCTAAGTTTGGGACTCAGAGTGCTGAAAAATGAGGCCTGGGGCTCAAAGGGACATCAGAAAGAAAAATTTTGCGACTCAATTTATGGGAAAGAAGAAACCACATTAGACTGATTTCTTGCTTGACAAAATAGCAAATGTGAACATCCTCCTTGGCTAAGATATAAAGAACAAAGAAAAAAGAAAGACACAGAGAGACTTACACAGCTCTGTACTCAGAGTCTCTTCAGATAGTTCCACTTGTCATTGGCTAACCAGACTAGGGTGGAGAATTGTCTGAAAAAATCATTTCCCCCCTACTTCCTTTTTATGTCCTTTTTCTTCTTTCTTTGCCTGCACATAGCTTAAGGCAAGCCTTTTTTTTTTTTCATACACAGGCTTGCACTGTCTTGAGTATCCTTCATGTATACCCCCCTGTCTTCCAACTCTAGCCGAGACACCTCAAGAAATCACTCTTCCTTTTTGCAACTGTTAAGGCACATTATCAAGCATGAATAATAAGCTTGAGTTGTCTTTGTGTAGCAAGGACAAAATGCTATTTTAAAGTGGCTAGCAGATTCTTCCTGTTGCTCTGATGTCTAGTTCTTAAAATTGTTGGAGGTTGGAAACTGATATCTTAGGGCTTCTAGAGAACACTTACTCATGAGACAGAGCCTGGAATTTATCCTTAAAGCAGACACAACTCATCATTCTGGGAGTTGCCACTTTAATGAAAATGCTTAGAATTACCTCTTTATGGCTTTGAGATAAGCTTTGAACTAGTAAAATAATCAGGCAATTTACAGTAAATATTAAGTTTTCTTAATATATTTTGGCTGCTTCCTTAGCAGGACTATGCCCTTACAGAAGCTATTTTTCTTGCTTTTCAAATTAGGAAGGTGAGCTGGTTCTGTGTTAGTGCATGCTCCATGCCAGGTAAGGAAAGATGGAATCACAGATATTAAAAAGCACCTGGTCTACTTTAAAGATTTTTTTGCCTTTGTGTCCAGGGTCCAGATCACCCTATATGGTAGGATGGGAACTTTCTCCTGTAATAAATGCATAGTCATTCTGTCAATTATCCCAAGTTCACAAAAATTAGGAAGTTAGCCTTGGACTGCTGAGGAGAAGAACTCTCTTTTTTTCTCCCAAGCTTTTTCTGGACTTTGAAGGGAAGGAATTTTGAGCGGTCAAATTGTCATTTGCATATGACTCATAAAACTCCCAAGCCCCACTGAAGCATTGAGCATAAAGAAGGCCAATACGTAGGGGGTCCCTGGAAAGGCAATACTGATGAGGGCATATCTAATATCCACTTTAACCTTTTACTTTTCTTCATTTAATTCCCTTCTCTTAAATCTTTATTTAATTTTATCATATATGGGAGGTAATCCAAGGAAAGGCAGAAGGTTGCAGAAAGAGTACCACAGTCTGAATAAGTTGTCCAGAGCTAGCTGGAGTGGACCAGCAGAAGAGTTGGGGCAGTGGTCTACAGGAAATAAGCACCTGGCAGATTTCTGTGGCACGAAAACAATCCTAAGAATTCTTAGATTAGAAACATTAATAGAAAATTCAATAAAACTCCATCAACTTCTCTCCGACTTATAGGATGGGGCTTAGGCTGAATTGAACATTATAAGACAGACTTGATAAATTTGGGGTATTTGAATAATATTGATATGCTTCCAACACTACTCTTTTCCTTAGAAATGTCAAAATTGCACATCAGGTAGACTTTTCTTTTTCCTCTTTCAAAACTAGTACACATGATTATCTTTAATCAGAACTACAATATAGTGAACCTTTGGGCGTTGTCAGGAAATATAATGCAGTAATTAGTTTTAAGCAAATTTTTCCTGAACAGCAGAAAATTACCTTCCATTCCATACCAACATACTCTGTTTGTGTGTGTTTATATATATACACACACATAACAAAATTTAATTGATTTTACAGTATGCCAAACTATTCTGCAGAAGTTTTTTGATGAATTTCTGATAAAATCACTTCTTTGATATGCTAATTAAGCACTTTTTTATTAAGTAGTTTTTTTTTTTTCTAGAACATTATCAGGAAATAGAGCATTACCTGAATAGTCATTCAAAAGTAAATTCCTACTTAATCCAATTTGTCAACTGAAAATGAACAACAGAGACTGGACAGTTGTCCTCGAGGAGGATTATGGCATAGCAATGAAGATACAAATTGCTGTAAAGATATTTGTAATAGACCTATACATGTTGGAGACTTATCTCATCTGGTAGGAGAGGAAGGGAAACTGCCCTCAGGTGTTTGGACTTAGCAGTAATTATGGGGAGGATCATATTCCAGACAGATAGAATAGCATGTGTGAGTTACACTGCATACAGGAGATTGGTTCTTTTTAGGAACTGAAGTAAGGAAAGTAGACATCAAAGAGAATGAAAAGAGAGAAAGTGAGGGTGATCTACTGATGTAACAAATTTATTCTGAAGTTTAACATTTTAAAATACTTGTGAGTGTGTTGCTATAATAAAATGTGGCAACGTTGTTAATGTTACAGCAATTCTCAGGTTATACCAATTTTTCACTTGAAATCATTTTGTTATTGCTCTGTCTTAACTTGATGTCATTCATTTCTACTCCTTTTTCTTAATTTATGGGGGACTTTTGACTTTACAGATTACATCACATAATAATTCTTCAATTAATGACTTTTTACCATAACAGCTTTTGAAAATATAAACTTTTTTCAGACGAGATTTCCATTTTCCTGGTGAAATGACCTTTTCCCAAAACATTGACCAAATAACTAGACCATAAGAAGTATTATGTTGACATTAGTGTTTTAGGCGAACATGTATTTACCAATTTATGGGAAGTAACATTTTCTAATAAATTATATGATATAAATATGAATTGTATGAATTTGCCAAGTGATGAATTAAAGAGGAAGCATCTTTACCACACTTCAATCTAGTCTTCCAGTTTCAAGGGAGTCTTGTGTTATGTATTTGTTTTGTCCTAATAATGTTTTCTGGCTCTTGGGTCTATGACTTTATTTTTTTTTAACATTTAGTGCAGTTTTAGTGCGGGTTTACAGCAAAATTGAGAGGAAGATACAGAGATTTTCCATGTCTCCATAACTTCTACACATTCAGAACCTCTCTCATTATCAATATCCCCAATCAAAATGGTTTGTTTATAAAATTGATAAACCTACATGATTATCCAAAGTCCATAACTTACATTAGGGTTCATCTTAGTATTGTACATTCTATGAGTTTGGACAAGTGTAGAATGACCTGTATTTACCATTATAATATTGTACAGATATTTTTACAGATGTTTTTACTGTCCCCATAGTTTTGCCTTTTCCATAATATCATAGTAGTTGGAATCCTATGGTATGTAGCCATTTCAGATTGTCTTCTTTCACCTAGTAATATCCATTTAAGTTTCTCCTATGTCATTTCATGGCTTGATAGCTTATTTATTTTTAGCATAAGTAATTATCCATTGTCTGGAGGTACAGTTTGTTTATCCATTCACCTACTGAAGGACATCTTGGTTGCTTCCAAGTTTTGGCAGTTATGAATAAGACTGCTATGAACATTCATGTGCGGACATAAGTTTTCAACTCCTTTGGATAAATGCCAAGGAACATTATTGCTGCGTTGTATGGTTGTATGGTAAGAGTATGTTTAGTTTTATAAGAAACTGTCAAACTGTCTTGCAAAGTGGCTGTATCATTTTGCCTTCCCACCAGCACTTCTGAGAGAGAAGTGTTGAAGCCTCCAACTATGATTAGAGTTATTGTTCCACTTTCTTATCAGCATTTATGTTGCCATTGTTTCAGATTTTGGCTATTCTAGTAAATGTGTGGTGGTACCTCATTGTTTTAATTTTCATTTGCCTGATGATATAAGATGTGGAGCATCTTCTCATAGGCTTATTTATCATCTGTATATTATTTTGTTGAGGTGTTCTTTACGATCTTTAGCCAAGGGTTGCCTGGGTGGCTCAGTTGATTGTCTGACTCTTGATTTCGGCTGAGGTCATGATCTTGGGGACCTGAGATTGAGCCCAACGTTGGGCTCCCCCCTCAGCTGGAAGTCTGCTTGAGGATTCTGTCTCTCCCTCTGCCCCTCCCCCCCATAAATTAATAAATAAATCTTTAAAAGAAAAGATCTTTGTCTTATTTCTTAGTTTTTTTTTTTATTATTGAGTTTTAAGAGTTTTTGGTGCATTTTAGAAAATGGTTCTTTAACAGATGTGTCTTTTGCTAATATATAATAAGTCCCAAAGGCAGATAACATCAGTCTTCTTTTTTCTTCTCTTTCAATATTGTCTTAGCTATTCTGAGTCTTCCGTTTCTCCACAAAAACTTTAGAATCAGTTTGTCAATATCCATAAAATAACTTGTTAGGAATTTTATTGGAATTTCATCATATCTATAAATCAATTCAGGAAGAATTAATACCCTGACAATACTGAATCTTCCTATCTGTGGACATAGAATATCTCTCCACTTATTTAGTTGTTCTTTGATTTCATTCATCAGAATTTTGTGGTTTTCCTCATATAGATTATGTAGAAGTTTTGTCAGATTTATACCTAAGTATTATAAATTGTATTGTGTTTTTAATTTCATATTCCACTTGTTGGTATATAGGAAAGCAACTTACTGTTGTATATTAACATTGTGTCCTGCACCTTTGCTATAATTGCTTATTAGCTCCAGGAGTTTTGGAGGGTTTGTTTGTTTGTTTTCGTCAAGTCTTCCAGATTTCCTCTATAGATGATCATATCATCTGAAAATGAAGACAGTTTTATGTCTTCCTTTCTGTATACCATTTATTTTGCTTTTCCTATCTTACTGCATTAGTAAAGACTTTCAGTATGATGTTGACAAGGTGCAGTGAAAGTAGACATCCTCATCTTGTACCTGATCTTAGAAAGTTTTGAATTTCCTACCGTTAAATTTGATGTTAGCTGTAGATTTTTGGTAGATACTCTTTATCAAGTTGAAAAAGTTCCTTTCCATTGCTGGTGTACTTAGCATTCTTGTCAAGAATGTGTGTTAGATTTTGTCAAATGCTTTTTCTGCATCTATTGATCTGATCAAGTGATTTTCTTTTTTTTGTCTGTTGATATGGAATAGGTTAATTGATTTTCAAATGTTAAACGAGCCTTGCATAACTGGGGTAAATCCCACTTGGTCATAATGTATATTTTTTCATAATTTTTTTTTTGTAATCTAAGTTCATGAGAGATCATGGTCTGTAGTTTTCTTGCATTATCTTTGTCTAGCTTTGGCATTAGAGCAATGCTGGCCAAAATAAGTTAGGAAATATTCTCTGCTTCTGTCTTCTAAAAGAAATTGTAGAGAAATTGTATAATTTCTTAAATGTTTGGTAAAATTGTATAAACTCTTAAATGTTTGGTAAAATTAACTGCTGAACGAATCTGGGCCTTTCTGTGTTGGAAGATTATTAATTGTAGATTCTATATATATATATATTAGATATAGTCCTCATCAGATTATCTCTATCTTCTTGTGTGAGTTTTGACAGATTGTGTCTTTAAAGGAATTGGTCCATTTCACCTACGTTATCAAATTTGTGAGCACAGAGTTGTTTATAGTATTTCTTTATTATCCTTTTAATTTCTATGGCATCTGTAGGATAGCCCTTTTTCATTTTCTGATATTAGTAATGTGTATTCTCTCTTCTTTTTTTCTTAGTTAGCCTAGCTAGAAGTTTATCTATTTTATTGATCTTTTCGAAGAAATAACTTATGATTTCATTGATTTTTCTCTGTTGATTTCTTGTTTTCAATTTCACTGATTTTTTTACTTCAACTCTTATTAGTTGTTTTCTTCTGCTTACTTTGAATTTAATTTGCTCTTCTTTTTCTAGTTTCCTAAAGTGGAACACTCTATTACTGATTTTAGATCTTTCTTCTTGTGTAATATATGCATTCAATTGCTAGAAATTTCCCTCTAGATACCATTTTTGCTGAATTCCACAAATTATAAGTTATATTTACATTTTCATTCAGTTTGTCTTTGACCTATGTGTTATTTAAAAGTATATTGTTTAATCTCCATGTATTTTGGAATTTTCCAGTTATCTTCCTGTTATTAATTTCTCATTTAATTCTGTTATGAGAACAGACATTGCATGATTAAGATTTTTTTTAATTATTAAGGTATGTTTTGTTGCCCAGAATGTTGTGTGTTTTGGTGAATATGAGCTTGAGAAAAATATATATTTTGCCTTTGTTCAATGAAGTACTCTATCGATGTCAAATATATTCAGTTGATTGATGGTATCACTGAATTCAATTATGTCAATACTGATTTTCTGCCTGCTGTATCTGTCCACTTCTGAGAGAGAAGTGTTGAAGCCTCCAACTATGATTGTGGATTCATCTATTTCCTCTTACTGTTCTATCAGTTGTTGCTTCATGTAGCTTGGCACTTTCTTAGGTATATATGAGTTAAGGATTATTGGCCTTCTTAGAAAATTGATCCTTTTATCATTATGTAGTATACTTTTTTTTATTCTTATGTTAATCCCCATACATTACATCATTAGTTTTAGATGAAGTGTTCCATGATTCATTGTTTGTGCATAACACCCAGTGCTCCATGCAGAATGTGCCCTCCTCAATACCCATCACCAGGCTAACCCATCCTCCCACCCCCCTCCCCTCTAGAACCCTGTTTGTTTTTCAGAGTCCATCGTCTCTCATGGTTCGTCTACCCCTCCAATTTCCCCCGCTTCATTCTTCCCCTCCTGCTACCTTCTTCTTCTTTTTTTTTTCTTAACATATATTGCATTATTTTTTTCAGAGCTACAGATCTGAGATTCAACAGTCTTGCACAATTCACAGTGCTTACCAGAGCACATACCATCCCCAGTGTCTATCACCCAGTCACCCCATCCCTCCCACCCCACCCCCCACTGCAGCAACCCTCAGTTTGTTTCCTACAGTTAAGAATTCCTCATATCAGTGAGATCATATGATACATATCTTTCTCTGTTTGACTTATTTCACTCAACATAATACCCTCCAGTTCCATCCACGTCGTTGAAAATGGCAAGATCTCATTCCTTTTGATGGCTGCATAATATTCCATTGTATATATATACATCTTCTTTATCCATTCATCTGTCCCTGAAAACTTTCCTTGCTTTGAAGTATGTTCTGTCTGATACTAATACAACTACTCTTGGTTTCTTTAATTTAGTGTTAGCATGGCATATTTTTCTCCTCTGTTTAATTTTAATTTATATGTCTTTATATTTGAAGTGGATTTCATATAGACAACACATAGCTGGTTGTAGTTTTTGATTCTGACCATTTCTGTCTTTTAGTTAGTACATGTAGACCTTTGACATTCAAAGTGATTGATGATATAGTTGGATTAACATCTACCTATTCATTACTGTTTTTTATATTTTGCCCTTGTTCTTCATTCCTATTTGTCTTCCACTATTTTTCCACCCTCAGTAGCTTGAGTATTTTTTTTTTAACTGAGCATTGTATAAGATTCTTTTTTCTCTCCTTTCTTAGCATATCAGATATTCTTCTTGTTTTACCTTTTTTAGTGGTTGCTGAAAGTCCACTTTCAAATGACACCCTTCCACTTCATGGGAAGTGTGAGTACCTTATAATAACAAAATAAATTTAATTCCTTCCCCCCATCCTTTGTAGCATTGCTGTCATTAATTTCACATATATAAGTTTGTGTGTGTTCAAATATATTGTTGCTAGCATTATTTTGAATAAACTTATGTGTTAGATTAAGAATAAGAATAAAAGGGGTGCCTGGATGGCTCAGTCAATTGGGCATCTGCCTTCGTTCAGCTCAGGTCATGATCCCAGAGTCCTGGGATCAAGCCCCGCATTGGGCTCCCTGCTCAGAGGGGAGCCTGCTTCTCCCTCTGCCTTTGCCTGCTGCTGCCCCTGCTTGTGCACTCTTTTGCTGTCTCTCTCTCTGTCGTATAAATAAATTTAAAAAAAAAGAAAAAAATGAATAAGAATAAAAGTTTTTCCTTTATATTTACTTACTGCTTCTTGATGGCCTTCCTTTCTTATGAAGATTTGAGTTTCTGACCTGTATTTTCTTCCTTTTCTCTAAAGAACTTCTTTTAGGGTCACCTGGGTGGCTCAGTCGTTAAGTGTCTCGCCTTCAGCTCAGGTCATGATCCCGGGGTCCTGGGATCGAGTCCCGCATCGGGCTCCCTGCTCAGCGGGAAGCCTGCTTCTCCCTCTCCCACTCCCCCTGCTTGTGTTCCCTCTCTCGCTGTGTCTCTCTCTGTCAAATAAATACATAAATAATCTTAAAAAAAAAATAAAGAACTTCTTTTAACATTTCTTATAAGGCAGGTGTACTGGCAACGAATTCCCTCAATTTTTGTTTGTCTGAGAAAGTTTTTATTTTCCCCTTATTTCTGAAAGGTAATTTTTCAGAGTATTTTCTTTGTTTTGTTTTGTTTTTTTCTCTGAGCATGTTAAATATTTCATTCCCTCTCTTTTTGCTTGCATGGTTTCTGAGGAAAAGTCAGATATAATTCTTATTCTATCAGAAGGAGAAGCTCATAAAGGACATTCTTTATATCTGTTACAGTGTTTTTTTTTAATCTCTAGCTTTCTTTTTTGTTCTTTATTAAGATCTTAATTTTTCTGCTAATATTCCTGATTCTTGCATACTGTCTACATTAGAGTACTAACATATTAGTCATAGTTGTTTTAAGTTCCTGGTCTGGTAATTTCAACATCCCTGATTTTCGGATGCTTGCCCTGTTTCTTCAAATTTTGTTTTCTGCTTTTTTCTATGCTTTGTAATTTTTTTTCCTTGATAGCAAGACATGGTGTACCAAGTAAAATGAACTGCTACAGATAGACATTTAGTAATGTGGTGGTGAGGGTTAGGGGGAAGGGAGCATTCTATAGTCCTATAATTCGATCTCGGTCTTACAGTGAGCCTATTGCCTTTGGACTGTGAACTTCAATAGTATTTCTTTGTTTTTTTTGTTTTGTTTTGTTTTGTTTCCTTCCTTTTTAGATGGATCAGAATGGCTAGAATGAACTGAAACTGGGTATTTCCCTTCCCCAGGTCAGTTAGGTTCTGATAATACTGTAGCAGGTTAGGCTGTGGTTAATTTTCTTCCCCTGAAGGCAGGCCTTGTTAAAAAGAACAGAATACCCTGGTATATTTTAAAATATTTTCCTTTCCCCCGCTATCCATGCAGGTAGCCTGAGGGGATTTTTTCTCAGACTGTGGCAATCCGGTCAAGCAATATCTCACAATATTGTGGCGGTCCCCTGTGACTGTCTCCCCTTGAAGCTTTTGACTCTGAGATTTGCCTGCACTGAGCCTCTAGCAGTTCATCAATTACAGTTCTGGCTTTCCTACCCCAGCACTGGTTACACCAGCAGTTTTTGCTTATAAGTTGAGCCTGCCTGGACTCCCTGTATTTGCATGACTTTCTCTCCAGTCTTAAAGGTCATGGTTTGCCCTGTGTTTCCTCTCTCATGGATCCAAGAAGTGTTGTTGATTTTTCAGTGTGTTCACATTTTTACTTCTTAGGACAGAGTGGTGACTTCCAAGCTCCTCACATTTGGAACCAAAATTCTCCAACCCTATGACTTTATTTTAATTTCAGTTTTAGTACAGGAAAAGCATAAGCCATTATGAGTTAAGCATATATATACATGTATATATATAGGAAAAAAACTAATGCAGCAAGAATGAACTTTTCAAGAATCAAATCTCTTTTATACTTACTCCACAAACCATCTCTCATTATAAATTGTTTTGTTTTTTGGAAAAAAAAAATCTCAGTGCATTGCATTTTATATGCAGACTATATTTGTTTACTTTTGGATTATCATTTATTACAAATAAACTCTTTTTCTATTATTTTATTTTTTTCTAATAAAGAAAATTATTTGGTTATCTTGGCTTGGGATGCAATACACCATAATTTATCACACTATAAGTAATTCTTAAATTTTTTTATTAACATATGATGTATGTGTTATTTTTTTCAGGGGTACAGGTCTGTGATTCATCATTCTTACACAATTCACAGCGCTCACCATAGCACATACCCTCCTCAATGTCCATCACCCAGCCACCTCATCCCTCCCACCCCCCTCCACTCCAGCAAGCCTCAGTTTGTTTCCTGAGATTAGGAGTCTGTTATGGTTTGTGTCCCTCTCTGGTTTTGTCTTCTTTTGTTTTTCCATCTCTTCCCCTATGATCCTCTGTCTTGTTTCTCAAATTCCTCATATCAGTGATATCATATGATACTTGTCTTTCACTGATTGACTTATTTTGCTTAGCATAATATCCTCTAGTTCCATCCATGTCATTGCAAATGGCAAGATTTAATTTTTAATGGCTGCATAATATTCCATTTTGTGTGTGTATATACCTATATATATATGTGTGTGTATATATATACACACACATGACATCTTCTTTATCCATTCATCTGTTGATGGACATCTAGGCTCTTTCCATAGTTTGGCTATTGTGGACATTACTGCTATAAACATTGAGGTGCATGTGCCCCTTTGGCTCACTACATTTGTATCTTTATGGTAAATACCCAGTAGTGCAATTGCTGGGTTGTAGGGTAGCTCTGTTTAATTCTTATGATTTTTTTTTAATTCTTAAAATTTTTTGAACAACTTTTCATTTAGAGACCGTTTCCTCAGGAATGAATGACAGTCATTGAACAAAAGATAGCATTTTGTAGTTACTTATAAAGAAATATTCCCTAAAACTAACCCAAGGAATCGTCTTGGATGGCTTTTCTTGCGTTTCTACTATGGTGTAAATTCCATAGAATAAAAGGAATGAATGAGATGTATATACATACATATATGTATACACATTTTTATATATGTATATATCAGTATTGAAAAATTTTATAACTAAGTAAAAATAATGTAGAACGATTAAAACTGGAGAATATCTTTAGTAAATAAATAATCAAATTTGATTTTTATAGAAGATAATTATGTATGGTGTAATATAAAACGTGTTCTGCCCGTTTTGTGGAATATACAGTATAAAGTTACACTTTTACACTATGCATCTTGGTTTTTTCCTTTATTAAATATAAGAATCAGTCTAGATGATCTCTATGGCTTGTCTCAAATCTTTTTTTTTTTTTTAAGATTTTATTTATTTATTTGAGACACAGGGAGAGAGATAGATGGCACAAGCAGGGAGGAAGGGCAGAGGGAGAAGCAGACTCCCACTGGGTGCGGAGCTGGATGTGGGGCTCGATCCCAGGACCCTGAGATCATGACCTGAGCCGAAGGCAGATGCTTAACCAACTGAACCACCAGGTGCCCCTCAAGTCTTAATTATTATACTAAAATGTTTATGTGCATGTATATACATATAAAATCAAATTATATATGTATTTACATATATATGTGTATATGATTTCAGTACCATCTGATCATATTCTTAATTAAATTTTAATTGTCAAATTTAATACATAATCTTAAAAGCTTTTTTTTTTTTTTAGGTTTTCATTAACATCTTTCAATTACAGTTGTATAATTTTCACCATAAAAGTACTCAATAACATTGAATTCATTTGTAACCACTTATCTTTTTATACTATTGCAAATGATATAATTTTTTTTATTCTTATGTTACTCCCCATACATTACATCATTAGTTTTAGATGTGTTCCATGATTCATTGTTTGTGCATAACACCCAGTGCTCCATGCAGAATGTGCCCTCCTCAATACCCACCACCAGGCTAACCCATCCTCCCAACCCCCTCCCCTCTAGAACGCTCAGTTTGTTTTTCACAGTCCATCATCTCTCATGGTTCGTCTACCCCTCCGATTCCGCCCCCCTTCATTCTCCCCCTCCTGCTACCTTCTTCTTTTTTTTTTTCTTAACATATATTGCATTATTTGTTTCAGAGGTACAGATCTGAGATTCAACAGTCTTGCACAATTCACAGCGCTTACCAGAGCACATACCCTCCCCAGTGTCTATCACCCAGTCACCCCATCCCTCCCACCCCACCCCCCACTGCAGCAACCCTCAGTTTGTTTCCTACAATTAAGAATTCCTCATATCAGTGAGGTCATATGATACATGTCTTTCTCTGTTTGACTTATTTCGCTCAACATAATACCCTCCAGTTCCATCCACGTCATTGCAAATGGCAAGATCTCATTACTTTTGATGGCTGCATAATATTCCATTGTATATATATACCACCTCTTCTTTATCCATTTATCTGTCGATGCACATCTTGGCTCTTTCCACAGTTTGGCTATTGTGGACATTGCTGCTATAAACATCGGGGTGCACATACCCTTTCGGATCCCTACTTTTGTGTCTTTGGGGTAAATACCCAGTAGTGCAATTGCTGGATCATATGGTAGCTCTATTTCAAACTTTTTGAGGAACCTCCATACTGTTTTCCAGAGTGGTTGCACCAGCTTGCATTCCCACCAACAGTGTAGGAGGGTTCCCCTTTCTCTGCATCCCCGCCAACATCTGTCGTTTCCTGACTTGTTAATTTTAGCCATTCTGACTGGTGTGAGGTGGTATCTCATTGAGGTTTTGATTTGGGTTTCCCTGATGCCGAGCGATATTGAGCACTTTTTCATGTGTCTGTTGGCCATTTGGATGTCTTCTTTGGAAAAATGTCTGTTCATGTCTTCTGCCCATTTCTTGATTGGATTCTTTGTTCTTTGGGTGTTGAGTTTGATGAGTTCTTTATAGATTTTGGATACGAGCCCTTTATCTGATATGTCATTTGCAAATATCTTCTCCCATTCTGTCGGTTGTCTTTTGGTTTTGTTGACTGTTTCCTTTGCTTTGCAAAAGCTTTTTATCTTGATGAAGTCCCAATAGTTCATTTTTGCCCTTGCTTCCCTTGCCTTTGGAGAAGTTCCTAGGAAGAAGTTGCTGCAACTGAGGTCAACGAGGCTGCTGCCTGTGTTCTCCTTTAGGATTTTGATGGACTCCTATCTCACATTGAGGTCTTTCAACCATTTGGAGTCATTTTTGTGTGTGGTGTAAGGAAATGGTCCAGTTTCATTCTTCTGCATGTGGCTATCCAATTTTCCCAACACCATTTGTTGAAGAGACTGTCTTTTTTCCATTGGACATTCTTTCCTGCTTTGTCAAAGATGAGTTGACCATAGAGTTGAGGGTCCATTTCTGGGCTCTCTATTCTGTTCCCTTGATCTATGTGTCTGTTTTTGTGCCAGTACCATGCTGTCTTGATGATGACAGCGTTGTAATAGAGCTGGAAGTCTGGAATTGTGATGCCGCCAGCTTTGCTTTTCTTTTTCAACATTCCTCTGGCTATGCGGGGTCTTTTCTGGTTCCATACAAATTTTAGGATTATTTGTTCCATTTCTTTGAAAAAAGTGGATGGTATTTTGATGGGGATTGCATTGAATGTGTAGATTGCTCTAGGTAGCATTGACATCTTCACAATATTTGTTCTTCTAATCCATGAGCATGGAACATTTTTCCATTTCTTTGTGTCCTCCTCAATTTCTTTCATGAGTATTTTATAGTTTTCTGAGTACAGATCCTTTGTCTCTTTGGTTAGATTTATGCCTAGGTATCTTATGGTTTTGGGTGCAATTGTAAATGGGATCGACTCCTTAATTTCTCTTTCTTCTGTCTTGTTGTTGGTGTATAGGAATGCCACTGATTTCTATGCATTGATTTCATATCCTGCCACTTTACTGAATTCCTGTATGAGTTCTAGCAGTTTTGGGGTGGAGTCTTTGGGGTTTTCCACATAAAGTATCATATCATCTGCAAAGAGTGAGAGTTTGACTTCTTCTTTGCCGATTTGGATGCCTTTGATTTCTTTTTGTTGTCTGATTGCTGTGGCTAGGACTTCCAATACTATGTTGAATAGCAGTGGTGATAGTGGACATCCCTGCCACGTTCCTGACCTTAGGGGGAAAGCTCTCAGTTTTTCCCCATTGAGAATGATATTCGCTGTAGGTTTTTCATAGATGGCTTTTATGATATTGAGGTATGTACCCTCTATGCCTATACTCTGAAGAGTTTTGATCAAGAAAGGATGCTGTACTTTGTCAAAAGCTTTTTCTGCATCTCTTGAGAGGATCATATGATTCTTGTTCTTTCTTTTGTTAATGTATTGTATGACATTGATTGATTTGCGGATGTTGAACCAACCTTGCAGCCCAGGGATAAATCCCACTTGGTCGTGGTGAATAATCCTTTTAATGTACTGTTGGATCCTATTGGCTAGTATTTTGGTGAGAATTTTTGCATCCATGTTCATCAGGGATATTGGTCTGTAATTCTCCTTTTTGATGGGGTCTTTGGTTTTGGGATCAAGGTAATGCTGGCCTCATAAAATGAGTTTGGAAGTTTTCCTTCCATTTCTATTTTTTGGAACAGTTTCAGAATAGGTATTAACTCTTCTTGAAATGTTTGGTAGAATTCCCCTGGGAAGCCATCTGGCCCTGGGCTTTTGTGTTTTGGGAGATTTTTGATGACTGCTTCAATTTCCTTAGTGGTTATAGGTCTGTTCAGGTTTTCTATTTCTTCCTGGTTCAGTTTTGGTAGTTGATACATCTCTAGGAATGCATCCATTTCTTCCAGGTTATCTAATTTGCTGGCATATAGTTGCTCATAATATGTTCTTATAATTTTTTGTATTTCTTTGGTGTTGGTTGTGCTTCCTGGATTTTGATGCCTGTTTCCTTCCCCAAATTAGGGAAGTTCTCTACTATAATTTGCTCCATTATACCTTCTGCCCCTCTCTCTCTTTCTTCTTCTTCTGGGATCCCAATTATTCTAATGTTGTTTCGTCTTATGGTATCGCTTATCTCTCTAATTCTGCCCTCATGATCCAGTAGTCGTTTATTTCTCTTTTTCTCAGCTTCTGTATTTTCCATCATTTGGTCTTCTATATTACTGATTCTCTCTTCTGCTTCATTTATCCTAGCAGTTAGCGCCCCCATTTTTTATTGCACCTCATTAATAGCCTTTTTGATTTCTACTTGGTTAGATTTTAGTTCTTTTACTTCTCCAGAAAGGGTTTCTCTAATAACTTCCATATTTTTTTCAAGCCCAGCTAGTATCTTTAAAGTGATGATTCTGAACTCTAGATCTGACATCGTACTAATGTCCATATTGAGTAGGTCCCTGGCAGTTGGTACTACCTCTTGTTCTTTTTGTTGAGGTGATTTTTTCCATCTCGTCATTTTGTGCAGAGAATAGATTAATGAGAGAACAGAATGCTAGCAGAGTAACAACGTCCCCAGAAAATATACTCTAAACAAATCAGAAAAGACCTGAAGCAGTGGGAAAAGAAACTGAAAGAGAGAAAAAAGAAAAAGAAAAAAAAAGAAAAAGATAAAGATAAAAACAAACAAAAACAAACAAAACAAAACAACAACAAAAAAAACCAGAATGTGATCAAATATGATCAGGCTGGTATATAGATCAGTGCCACCCACTAGATTTAGGGTGTATTTTGGTCTGTTAGAAGAAAGTGCCTCCCAAAATTTTAAAGAAAGAAAAACTTATATATGTAAAAAATAAGGGTTGATATGATGAAGGGATGGAATATGACAGTAAAGATGGAAATTATAAAAAATTTTATAAAAGGAATTGATAAGAAGTTGTTTGAAAAAAGAGAGAAGAGGATTTATAAAAAAAAAAAAAGGGGGAGAGAACGTACTCAGGCAGGGGAGTAGAAAAAACCATATACTCGAGATTTAGGGTATATTTTGATCTGTTAGAAGAAACTATCTCAAAATTTTAAAGAGAGAACAACTTATATATATATGCCAAAAATACGGGTAACTACTATGAAGGGATAGAATATGAATCTAAAAATGAAAAATAAATATGTTTTTTAAAAAAGGGATTGGTAAGATGTTGGTTGAAAAAGGGAAAAATAAAAATTAAAAAAAAAAGAAAAAAAGACAGTTAAAAAAATAATTAACTTTAAAAGACTAAAGAATCATGGTAAAAAAGTCGTGAATTCTATGTGCAGTAGTCCCTTAGCGCTGGAGTTCTGCCGTTCTCATTGATCGGTAAACTTGGTCTTGGCTGGCTGTTCTCGCCGATCTTCTGGGGAGGGGCCTGTTGCCGTGGTTCCCAAATGTCTCTGCCGGAGGCGGAATTGCCCCGCCCTTGCCCCGTCCTGGCTAAGTAATCTGCTCGGGTTTGCTCTCCGGGGCTTTTGTTCCCCGCGAGCTTTCCGTACAGCTTTGGAGGTGGAGAGTGAAAATGGTGGCCTCCCAATCTCCGCCCCGGAGGAGCCGAGAACTCGGGGCCCCCTCCTCAGTGAGCCCCCAGAGAAAAGCCGCCAGTCACTCCCGTCTCCCTGGTCTCCGGCCGCACTCCGCGCTCGCCAGGCCTGTGACCGCGTGTTTCTATCTCTGGCACCCGACCCCGGGTGGAGTCTCCAAACCCAGCAGATCCCTGCGGTGCACTCCCGCGCGGCTCCTCCCGGGGGAGGAAGGTGAGTCTCCCCGGATCTGCCGCTTGTTGGGTCCCTGCTGGAGGAGCCGCGGATCACGGTTTATGGCCACCCCGAGCTGAGAGCCCGCGCCTGGGCTCCGCCTCTGCAGCCGGCTTCCCTGCTCCGATACCTGGGAGCTCTGCCACACTCAGGCACCCCCGGTCTTTCTGCGACCCCGAGGGTCCTGAGACCACACTGTCCCGGAGGGTTCCACCCCCCGCTTAGCCACCAGAGTGACGTCCCTCAGCGGAGCAGACTTTTAAAAGTTCCAATTTTGTGCTCCGCGGCTCTATCACTTGCCAGAAGCGGCCGACGGAGGCCCCTCCCCCGCCGTCTATCCTCCCGAATATCGCCTCGGATTCACTTCTCCGCACGTCCTACCTTCCAGAAAGTGGTCGCTTTTCTGATGAGAGAGTTGTTGCTCTTCTTTTCTTCGATCTCCTGTTGAGTTTGTAGGTGTTCAGAATGGTTTGATCCCTATCCAGCTGAATTCCTGAGAGGAGATGAAATCCAGGTCTCCTACTCCTCCGCCATCTTGCTCCGCCCCCCCCCAAATGCTTTTCTTTTTAATTTATTGTCATCATTCATAGGAAAATATTTTAAAACACACACACACAAGCACAAAGAAAAAAACCCTGATGCCAAGTAGTTTTTAACTTTAGTCCTGTTTGTTGGTAGCAGAGTAATGAGTGCTGAAGCAGAAGAGAAGTTTTTAAGAAAAGTTTAACATATTTTGTACAGTGACACAAGTTGAGTGTTCATTTTTCTCTTATGGTTTTTCTGATTGCCACAAAGGACAAAATCATCTGCCAGTTTCACATTTTCTCACATCCTCTGTTATGGGCAATGCCACTTGCTTTGTAGGTAGCACTCTCTGGATGGCCATCATCATGATGCATCCAATGTAGGATTATACTGTGTGTGTGTGTGTTTATATTAGTGCACATGCACATGCATGCTATCAACATAGCCCTAAAGATGTTTTCAGACTATTCATACTAAATGTAGAGTCTTTTCAAATTAGGGTCTTTGATTTTACAAAAAGAAAAAGGAGGTGAAACTTTTGACTACAACATATGGGCCACTTCAAAAGGTTGTAGTATTAAAATAACAATAATATAAAATAATTTCTGCATTAATTTAGAGCATGTTACAGTAGGAATTGGCCTGTGTGCCATAGGATATCCGGCAACAGCTTAGTCTTTGTCCTTCATTGTTGTCATCCTCTATCTTTAGTTCCTTCAAATTGGGGAAGTAATCAGTAACATTAACTGCAGTTGTTTCTATCCTGTGATCTACAAGGCAAAGAGGCATCAGTTGTAAAATAAAATAAAAATAAATTACAAAGAACCATGTCATCACAGAATTAGTGTGCCACAGAAGCTGATGACATAATAACCTTCGTCTTCAAAGCCAGAAATTCTCTATTATGCTTAATTTGAGTTCTCTGAGCCTAAAGAATGAGAGTGATTAAATCACTCTGTACTGTAGCTAGTTCAGCATAAACAATGGCTTAATAAATATTGTCTTAGTTGATCATATTCTTGGCAGACACACCCTAACAGCAACAAATGAACTTTGTGAAACTATTTTATTTAATATTTTCTAATGGCACACAGAGTCATCCAGAATTCTGAAGACAGATTTGATTTTGTATGTAAAAGGTGAAAGAGTAGATCAAACTTTCATAGGACTTCAAGTTTTTAAGTGTACCATTATTTTTTCTGCTGCTTTGTTTTAATAAATGAAGGATATATGTCACATAGGTATATGTGGAATGTATATGTAATTATATACCCTTGTCCCATGCTTTTAGTTTTTGCCTATTTTTTCTTATATATTTACATATTTATTCTTATATATTCCAGCACAAAGGATTGGACTGATAAGCAAGTTTGCTGCTTTCCGCTTCCTTTTTTTTCTCTCCTCTCCTTTTTGTGTACTTTTATCAAGGCAGAACCTGATGAGCCTTAGTTATTCCATATTTGAAATGGAAATTTAATTGACGCTTATTTCCTGATGAACTGACCTTAGAAAATCCTTTTTGGTTACATTTATTATGGTCTCTTCTTTTTATTTGAATTGGCTAGTTTTGTTTGGCTATTTGCTCATAGATTTCTCTAGTAGCTTGCACATTTGGGAAATGTTTTGAAACTCAAACACTTAGCCACTATGATTGTTTGAATAAAAATTTAAGAAAAGAGGACTTTTGAAACTGTGACTCTAGTTTCAATTTCCAGTGTGGTATGCATGAGGATGGGGTAACTATATATACTTAAGACCTTACAAAGTGACATTTTCTGGACAGCAGTAGTTCATCAGATTTATAAATGAAGAACAGTAGAGTCCAAAGTAAAATGGACCAAGAGTTTGGCAACTTACAGTCTAACCCTGGACTTCTCACTAAAGAACTATAGGCCCTTACATAAGTTACATAAACCTTCTGGACCTCAGCTTTCTTATCTTTAACATTAAAGTTTTTAACCACAGGACCTATTAGCTACTAGTTTTAAAAATTTATGATTCCAAGTAAATGTTAAAAATGGCAGAAATGCCTCATCTAAAAAAGTAATCATACACTGATTCCAATGCCATATTATATTTTTCACATATGATTCCCTTACATTATAAGTAAAATGCTGGATATTGATAAATACTTCCTAATTATCTGGAAAATTTAGCCAACATAGATTTCGTGAACTATGTGATTCAGTTTGACATGGGCTTGACATCACAAGATAAGTATAAAAATATTTTCTTTACCATTTGCCCTATGAAGTCCCTTTAAAATCTTTGTTAAAAAAAAAATAATCATGAGGCTAAAATTTTAGTGAAATTATAGAATGCCAATTAAAATAGTTAAATGTATAATTGCTTTAATTAAAAAAATAGAAACTAAAAAACATCTTTTCTCTTTATCAGTTTTGTTGTAATTCACATTTCAAAGATAAATGATCTGCATGCCTTTAAAAAGTCTTATAATCAGAAAGGGAGAAAATATCTATTTTGCTTACATATAATCCTCTTAACATGCACATGCCAGATGGTGTTTCATATCAGGTCAGAAATAATGAAGGAATCTGGCTTTAAATCTAAGAATCTAGGGGAAAATGAGTAACTAGGGATTATGTATTTGTAATAGCATTTTTCCCTGAAATTCAACCATTTGTAACAATTTTCGATATGCTTCTGTCTGTGTGTGTGGATTTATTTTTACTTATTTCATTTCTATTATACCTTATTGGGATTCTGAAAGGTTATTTATGATGGGATTAGACATTTTCTCAATCTTTGGATCTCTGTAGTCAAGTAATAATTTGACCTTCAGATATTTCAGACTGCAAGTTAGTAACTAGTCTAGAAAGTAGTATTTTTCCGAGGGAAAAATAAATAGAAATTCTATTAAGTATGGAGGAAAGTAATTTTTTCTAATTCACTTTAAAGAAACCAATTATAATATTAAATAATCTGACTTATTTTGCTAAAAAGAGATATATTCACTTTAGGTAAAAACAGCACATTTCATAAGCATAAACCTGGCTGGCTTTAGAATATAAAGTTAGGCCACTGTATTATAGGGAAAGCAGAAAATTGTACTCTTAATTAATTCACTCCTTGTTATTATTGTCTTGATTTCTTTTGACTTTCTCCTAATAGATCATGTGATAATCTATGTCATTAGCTCACTTGATCCAAACTAATTATTACGGTATTCTACTAGTCACTCTGTCTTTAATGTCTTTATATAATAATTATTTGGTTCTGTGGCCTTGACTGCTTCCATGCTTTAAAAAAGAGGACAAACATTTCAAGTAATACATGTGGCTGAACTATGTAAATCCAGCCTCCAACTCCCAGCCAAAAAAAAAAAAAAAAAGAAGAAAAGTTGAAGTTTTACTTTCAGCATGATAACACAAGTTCTGTAGACTCACTCCCTAGTGAAACTGGTCAAAATTGTCACAAAAAAAAATTAAGTTTCTCGAAATGGTCCTAGAAAAACATTCAAAATCTCTGAAATAGTTCTAAGGAAGGCAAACATTGGTCATATAATGAATAAATTAAGAAACATTCCAGGAAACTTGCTAAAACTATTGTGCCCTCCCCCATCAATTGAACATTCAATTCCTAAATTGGAGGTGTAATGTCAGACTCAGAGAAAAGTGTACTATTATTCCCACCCCTAGCTCCAGAGCTGTATGTAACTAACATATTTTGCAATAGGAAAAAATAGACTATAACATAGAAAGTGTCATATTTCTTTCCATAAGAACTGATTACATTTGCAAAAGAATGTGGAGAAGTTCCAGGTGAAGGATGGCCACAAAAAGCAGTGTTGGCTATGGTGAAAGGCAATTGGTAGGAGATTGGTAGATTCATCAGAGATACACTCTACCCTGCAAATTGGCTACTTTGCTGGAGAGAACCAGTCATATGTGCCTCTGGGAAGTACACAGCTGGGGTGAGAACAAATCTCAGACATGAACTTCAGGAACTATACCTTCAAATGATCACAAATTTGGTTTTATCAATCTGTCAAACAATTTGTGCCCGAGAGCATTGTTGAAACTAAGTAGTGGACCTGACTGTGTTTAAAGGTAGGAGACAGAGAAAGCTCTGCAAAATTGTCATCTCAGAGTGACTATGGGCTTATCCAAGACTGTGTTGTCTAAGGAAAAACATCAGAGGCTTCTTGCTACAGGGGGTGGGAGTGAGGGGTTGATAACTAAGGTAAAATAGACTTCACTAAAATAATCACTAAGCACATAAATAATAACCCACCCTTAGGGTGGGGGGGAGGTACCCAGAGTAGCTAAAATTATATAATCTAAATTGTCAAGTTTCCAATTAAAAAATTACTAGAACTGAAAAAAAAAAAAAAAAAAAGAACAGATAAATGTGGTCTATGCACAAGGAGGAAAAGTGGACAACAGAATCTGCCTGTGATCACAGCCAGATGTGGGATTCAACAAAGTATTCAAAGTGACCATTATAAATATGTTCAAAGAAGTAAAGAAGCAATGACTAAAGAAGTAAAGGAAAACATGATGGCAATGTTACATCATATAGACAATATCAACACAATATCAAAAAAGAAATAGAAATTATAAAAAAGAACCAAATTTAAGTCCTGGTGTTGAAAAGTACAATGACCAAAGTGGAAAAGTCAATAGATTTGAACTAAATTAATGACTTGAAAATTAATTGATGAAGATTATACAATCTGAAGAATTAAGAGAAAACCAAATAAAGAAAAATGCAGTGCAGAGAAATATGAGACATGTCAAGTGCACCAAGATATGCATAATGGGAGTACCATAAGGAAAGGAGAGAAAAGATTAGAAAAACCATGTTAAAGATAATGCCTAAAAACTCTCCAAATTTATTGAAAACATTAATCTGCACATCCAGGAAACTCAACAAATTCCAAGTGGTATAAGCACAAGGAGATTCACAATCAGACACATCACAGAAAAAATGGTGAAAGCCAAAGACAAGGAAAAAATCTTTCAAGCAGCAAGAAAAAATAAACACTCTAATTTGCAAGGGAATTCAAATAAGATTAGTAGGTGCCTCCCGCTCAGAAACAGCGGAAGCTGGAAAGAAGTGGGATAAAACCCTAAAAGAGCTCAAAGAAAAAATTGTCAACCAAGAACACTATGCTGAGCAAAACTATGTTTCATGAATAAAGAAAATAAACATACTCCCAAATAAGCAAAACCATGAGAATTTGTTGCTAAAAAACCCACTTTACATGAAATACTAATGAAAAATCTTCAGGTTAAAAGTAGTTGACCCCAGACAATAACTTGAATCCGTATGAAATTACAAAGAGCAGTGGTAAAGATAATAATGTAACTGTATAATGATATAAGTGCACATTTCTCCTTTTAACTGATTTAAAAGCTATTAGATAAAACATTATGCATATATTGTATTATTTGGCCTAGAACATATAGATATGTAATACATTTGGCAATAATAACACAAAGGAGGTGAGTAGAAATATAAGCTGTTTTAGCTAAGGAGTTAATTCCAAATAGTAACTAGATCCACAGGACAAAATGAAGAGATCCAGATATATTAAACAAGGTTAATTAGCAAAAGCTGTTCTTATTTCCTCTCCTTTCTTCTCTTGGCTTCTTTAAAGATATAAAATTGTATAAGTAATAATTATAAATGCAGTGTTAAAATGCTTTTAACATTTACAGATTTAATAATTGTAAAAATAATATAACAAAACATAGAAAATAGAACAGTTGTAGTAATTACATTTCTATAGCTTACTGGAATTGAGTTAGTATAAATCTGAAGCTGATTCTGATAAATTAAGATGTATTTGATAGAGTAAACACTGATGTTGTTCACAAAAATATAGTGAAAAGATCATTAAAGTAATTAAATCATTAAAGTCATTAAAATGCTATATTAGAAAAATATTCAGTCACCAAAAAAAGCATCAAAGAGGTGCTAAAAATTGGCGTGCCTGGGTGGCTCAGTCAGTTAAATGTCAGATTCTTGATTTTGGCTCAAGTCATGATCTCAGGGTTGTGGGATCGAGCACCCACCCCATTGGGCTCCACACTGGGCGTGGAGGCTGCTTAAGATTCTCTCTGCCCTCTTGCCCCTCCCCAACATAAAAGAGGTACCAAAAAATAGGCATACAGAAAACAAAAAATGAAATAATAAACATAAATTCAACTGTATGAAAAAATGTCATGAAATGTGAATGGATAAAACAACCCAATCAAAAGACAGAGATTGTAAGAATGGAACAAGCAAAACAAAACAAGACCCAACTATATACTGTCTATAGGAGACACACTTTAGATTCGAAGATAAAAATAGGTTGAAAGTAAGAGACTGAGAACAGGATATTTTATACAAATAGCAATCACAAGAAAGCTGAATTGGCTGTACTAGTGTTGCACCAAAAATAGACTTTAAAACAAAAAATGATACCAGAAGTAAAGAGGGACCTTTTATAATGACAAAGTGTTAACTCATCAATAGGATATAAGTATTATAAACATATATGGGCTAACATATATACCAAAGTACATGAAGCAAAAATTGACAGAGATGAAGGGAGAAATAGATAACTGAGACTTCTATATCTCAATTTCAGTAATGGTAGGAATGGTAGGAAGATCAACAAGGAAATAGAAAATTTGAACAGCGGTATAAACCGCTGTATAACATCTGTATAAACATCTACTTAACAAACATCTGTAGAACATCTGTATAGTATCTATACAGAAGTATTTCCAATAACAGTACACTATACATTCTTCTCAAGAACACATGAAACATTCTCCATTATAAACCACACACTAGACCATAAAATAAACCTTGGTGAGTCTTAAAAGATAGAAATAATACAAAGTAAAAAAAAAAAAAAAAGAATACAAAGTATATTCTATGACTACAATGAAACAAAATTAGGAATCAATAGCAAAAGAAATTTGAAAAGTCACTAATATATGAATTAAGCAACACACTGCAAAATAACTAATGGTTCAGAAAAAATCAAAAGGGAAATTTAGATGAATGAAAATAAAAATACAAAATACAAAATTTATGGGATGTGATGATTAGAAAGAAATTTGTAACACTGAATACATATTTTAAAAAAGAAGAAAGATGTCACATCAACAAGCTAAGCTTCCATCTTAAGATGATGGAATAAAGCAGAGCAGATTAAACTTCAAGCAAGAGGAAGGAAAAAATAAATAGAGCAGAAAACAATGAAATAGAGTATAAACAATAGAGAATGAGAAAAACAATAATTAAACAGAGGATAGAAAAACAATAGCAAAAACCAAAACCTGGTTCTTTTAAAAATCAACAAAATTAATCAACCCTTATCCAGATTGAGCAAGAAAGAGAGAATACTCACATTACTAGAATCAGAAATGAAAGAGGGAATATTACTATCGATCTTACAGAGGGGGAAAAAAGACTTTAAGAGAATATTATGAAAAAGTGTATGCCAATAAATCAGATTAATTAGATGAAATAGATAAGTTCCCCAAAAGACATAAGCTACTCACAAATAAATAAACAAATCTGAATTGATATGTAAAGAAATTGAAGCAGTAATCAAAATCTGCCTATAAAGAAAAGTGCAGGCCTAGATGGCTTCACTGGTGAATTCTATCCAACAGTTAATGAAAAATTAATATCAGTTATTCACAAACTCCTCCAAAAAATAAAAGAGGAGGGACTATTTTATAACTCATGGTATGAGGGCAATATTACCATGAGACCAGAATCGCACAATAACAAGAAAAAAAACAACAAACCAATACTTTTTATGACTATAGATGCAAAAATCCTCACAAAATACTAGCAAACCAATTTGAGCAACATATAAAATGAACTATTCACCCTGACTAACTGGTATTTATCTCAAGAATGTGAGTTGGTTTAACATCTAAAAATCAATTAAAGTAATACATCATATCAAGTCTAAAAACCCAAAATCACATGATCTTCTCAATAGACAGAAAAAGTATTCAGCAAACTCTAGCATTTTTTCATGATAAAAACACTCAAAAAACTAGGATAAAAATCCTCAAGCTGACTGGTAAGCACTGTGAATTGTGCAAGACTGTTGAATCTCAGATCTGTACCTCTGAAACAAATAATGCAATGTATGTTAAGAAAAAAAAAAGAAGAAGAGGAAGATAGCTGGAGGGGGAAGAATGAAGGGGGGAGGAATCAGAGGGGGAGACGAACCGTGAGAGACGATGGACTCTGAAAAACAAACTGAGGGTTCTAGAGGGGAGGAGGGTGGGAGGATGGGTTAGCCTGGTGATGGGTATTAAAAAGGGCATGTTCTGCATGGAGCACTGGGTGTTATGCACAAACAATGAATCATGGAACACTACATCTAAAACTAATGATGTAATGTATGATGATTAACATAACAATAAAAAAATTTAAGAAAAATCCTCAAGCTGATAAAGGGCATCTGTGAAAAACCCACAGCTAATATCATACTTAATGGTGAAAGACTGGATGCTTTCCCCCTAAGATAAGAAGACAAGTACATCCATTCCATCATTTCTATTCAACATTGTACTGGAGGTTCCAGCAAGGACAATTAGGAAAGAAAAATAGATAAAAGACTACCAGATTGGAAAGAAAGAGTTAAACTATTTCCACTCTCATGATTTTGTATATAGAAATCTTAAGGAATCTAATAAAATACTACTAAAATTGATAAATGAGTTCAGCATGCTTGTAAGATAGATACAAGATCAATATATTAAAGCCAGTTGTATTTCTACACGCTTATAATTAATAATAAAAAATGAAATTTAAAAATATTTTTATTTATAATAGCATCAGAAAATATTACAATACTATGAAAAAATTAACAAAATTCAAAACTCATACTCTGAAAACCTCAGATCATTGTTGAAAGAAATTAAAGATCTAAATAAATAAACATCTCATGTACATGGATTAGAAAACGTAAAGCTGTAAAGATGACAACACTCCCCAAATTTATCTACAGATTCAACATAATTACTGTCAGATTCCCAGCTGGCTTCTTGGTGGAAATCGATAGGCTGATTCTAAAATTCATATAGAATTATACTAGATCTTGGCCAAAGCAGTCAAGTAAAAGATGAATAAAATTGGAAAACTCACACTTCACAATTTCAAACCTTAGTACAAAGCACTAGTAATTAAGATGGTGTGGCCTTCAGATGAGGACAGACATATAGATCAATGCAATAGAAATGAGAGTCGAGAAATAAAGCCATGTGTCTATGTTCAATTGATTTTGACAAGAGTGCCAAGAATGGGGGACTTGATTTAATGAGGAAATGATAGTAATTTCAACAAATAGTGAGGGAAAAACTGGACAGCCCCATACAAACAATGATATTGGACCCTCACCTCATATTACATATCAAAATTAACTTGAACCAAAGGTTAAATGTAAGAGCTAAAACCATAACTGTTTTAGAAGAAAACATAGTGGTAAATTTTGTTTCCTTGGTTCAACAGTGGATTCTTATATATGGTACCAATAACATGAGCAACAAAAGAAATATATAATTTGGAATTCATCAAAATTAAAAACTTATGCTTCAAAGGACACTATCAAGAAAGTGAAAAACCAACACAGAGATGAGAGAAAATAATTATCAGTCATATATCTCATAAGGGACTTGTATGTGCAACATACAACGAATTCTTACATCTCAATAATAGAAAGATAAATAACCCAATTCAAAAATGGACAAAGGTTCTGAATAGATATTTCTCCAGAGAAGATATACAAATGGCCAATAAGCACATACAAAGGTGCTCAGCATCATTACTCATCAGGGAAATGCAAATCAAAACCACAATGAAATACCATTCCACATTCACTATGAGAGTTGGAATCAAAAAGTCAGATAACCACAACTGTTGATGGGATGTGGAGAAATATAATAGCCCTTATATCCTCCTAGTTGCATTTTGAAATGGTGCTGCCACTTTGGAAAACAGTCTAGAAAGTCCTCAAATGGTTAGACATAGAGTTAGCATATGATCCAGCAATTCTACTTTTAAGTAAATGTCCCAGGGCAAAGAAAGCATATGTTCACACAAAGACTTGTACATTAATGTTTATAGCAACATTATTTATAACAGTGAAAAGATGGAAACAACCAAAATGTCCATCAATGAATGAATAAATAAAATATAATCTAGTATAATCATGTAACAGAATATCATTTAGCCATAAAAAGGAATAAATTGTTGATCTGTACTACAACATAGATGAAACTTAAAGCATTATACTAAGTGAAACAAGCAAATCAAAAAGACCACATGTTATATGATTCTATTTATATGAAATATCCAGAACAGGCAAACCTACAGATGGAAAGTAGATTAATAGCTGCTGGGAAAATAATGGGACTGGAAGTTGGGGAATAAAAAAGGGACAATATCTAAATGATAGGGGGAATCTTTTTGAGGCAATACAAATGTTCTAAAATTATTTGGTTTTGGTGCACATGTCTTGAATATATTGAAAAACTTTTAATTGTACACTTTAAATGTGTAATTATATAATTATGTGGATTACATTACAATAAAGCTGCAAAAAAGGTTTCTATCCCAGGAATAGTGGTTTAACTTCTTCTTAAAAGGATGTAATGTAATATTTCAGTCTAGAAAGTCCATAAATGGACAAAAGTGTGATTAACTTCCCCTTCTCTTCCTTCAAGCCATCTCTTATTCATTATGAGCAAGAGCTACTTCCAAAGCCGATCAGGTCTTTATTTCCATTAGCATTTGGCCTTTGGTCACTTCACAGCACAAAAAAATCTTTTGTTGGCAGATGTCTTAGACCACCAACAAATTCACCTATGAAGTTAAGCAAATATCATTGTGGTTTTTACTCTTTTTCCTAGAGTGATATTTTTATTTAACTATCAAGTGCTTTTGCAAGATGGATTTAACATTGAGCCTCACAGAGCAATCTTGATGAAGATTTATAACTTTGTAAATCTGTGACCTTGTAAATATAACTCTAAATGTCACAGCTAATTTAGGCTAGATCTTAAATTTATTATCTATTTGGAAAAGATTTTAAATTCTTTCAACATTTCCTTTAAATAAACCAGTACATTTGTTTTTCTGTTATCTATTTGGAACACATTAATATTAGAATACCTCATATTGAAAATGATTATTCTTTTTGCTCAAATTCTTTTGGAAGGCTGGAGTCTTAAGATCATGCAGCTATGTCTGGTAGGTGTATCTGTGTGTTTATATGAATCTATCCTACCAAATAAAACTTAGTTTGTTTCAAAGCCAAATGAAATCTATTATTTGCTTACTAGTAAAGCTCTTAATAGAAAACAGATTAAACACTCAGGATATCTTATGGAGGGTTGACTTACAAAGGGACTTATTATAGGATATGGACAGGAACATGGAGTCATATTCAGTAGAGTTGTCACCACCTATACTTCAGTGGATGAAGAAAGAAAAAGAGAAAAGGAAAATGAGAAAAAGAGAATTGTAGAGAATCAACTGCCTTGAAAGATGTATAGCTTTCTGTCAAGAGCCTAGCAAAACTGTGGGGAATTCATAGAGAGAAAAAGGGAATAGATGGCTTGAGCCCTATGTGGAACATTTCATACAAGTCTATATGTGGAAGGGTGATGCCATCATTTTTTTTTGCTCATATCTCTCATGCTTTCAGCTTGTTTTGAGACCTCTTCTGCTGTTTTCCATTTATATTCTAAATAGGTCTTTGGAATTCCCAATGTGACTGTTCACCTAGACTTTCATATAAATCTAATATGATTAATCATTGACAATGGTCAGAAAAGTTCATAATACTTTAGTATGCTGGTTCAGATTAGCCACAAAGAATATTGTTGATCATTGCTTTTCTTATAGGTTAATGTGAATGATGAAAATGGTAAAAGGTGAAATTACGAGAATTGTGCTAGAGTACTAGCTTCAGAGATGTGGTATCTAAAAAAAAAATCCATGTGTCAAGGAAGCACACAAAAATCTAAGCATTAAATTCAATTAAAGGGAGAGAAAATTAGTTGACAGCTATAATTATTAAAATCAATACTGGAAAATATATTATTTATAAATAAAACTTTGAATTGTTTTCACATTTTAAAATTTAATATCCAAATACCACTTTAGATTTATCAATTTTGTTTATCTTTCCAAAGAACCACCTCCTGGTTTCATTTAGCCAGACTCAACAAGAAAAAAAGAAGACTCAAATTAATAAAGTTAGAAATGGAAGAGGAGAAATAACAACCAACACCATGGAAACACAAAGGATTATAAGAAAATATGAAAAATTATGTGCCAATGAATTGGGTAGCCTAGACATGGATAAATTCTGAAAAACATATAACCTTCAAAAATGAATTAGGAAGAAATAGAAAATTTGAACAGGCTGATTACTAGAAATGAAATTGAATCACTAATCAAAAAATTCCCAACAAACAAAAGTCCAGTACCAGATGACTTCACAGGTGAATTCTACCAAATTTTAAAGAAAGGTTAATACCTGTTCTCCTCAAACTATTCCAAAAAAATGGAAGAAGAAAAAAGTTTCCAAATTCGTTCTATGAGACCAGCATTACCCTGATACCAAAACCAAATAAAGACATACACAAAAAGAAAACTACAGGCCAATATCTCTGTTGAACATAGAGGCAAAAATCCTTAACAAAATATTAGCAAACCAAATTCAACAATACATTAAAAGAAAATCATTCACCACCATCAAATGGGATTTATTTCCAGGATGCAAGGGTGGTTCAGTATTCACAAATCAATCAATGTGATATGTCGCATTAACATGAGAAAGGATAAAAACCATATGATCATGTCAATAGATGCAGAAAAAGCACTTGAAAAAGTACATTTATTCTTGATAAAAACTCTCAACAAAGTAGATTTTAAGGGAACATACCTCAACATAATAAAGGCCATATATGAAAAACCCACAACTAACATATTCAATGAAGAGAAACTAAGAGCTTTTTGTCTAAGATCAGGAACGAAACAAGGATGCCCACTCTCACCAATTTTATTCATCATAGTAATGGAAGTCCTAGCCACAGCTGTCAGAAAGCAAAAAGAAATAAAAAGCATCCAAATTGGTAAGGAAGAAGTAAAATTTTCACTCTTTGCAGATGACATGATACTCTGTATAGAAATCCCGAAAGACTCCACAAAAAAACTACTAGAACTGTCAAATGAATTCAGTAAAGTTTCAGGATACAAAATTAATGTACAGAAATTGCTTTCATTTCTATAGACTATTAATGAAGTGGCAGAAAGAAAAATTATGAAAAGAATTCCATTTATAATTGCAACAAAAGTAATGAAATATACCTAGGAATAAATTTAACCAAGGAGGTGAAAGACCTATACTCCAAAAACCAAAACATTGATGAAAGAAAGTCATGACACAAACAAATGGAAAAATATTTCATGCTTACGGATTAGACAAGCCAGTACTGTTAAAACATTTATACTACCCAAAGCAATCTCCAGATTTAATGCAATTCCTATCAAATTACCAACAACATTCTTCACAGAACTATGCCAGATAATCCTAAAATTTATGGAACCACAAAAGACCCTGAATAATCAAAACAATCTCAAGAAAAGGAGAACAGAGCTGGAGGCATCACAATCCCAGTTTTCAAGTATACCACAAATCTACAGTAATCAAATCAGTGTGGTACTGACACAAAAGTAGATCAATGGGATATAGATCAATGGAAGAGAATAGACACCCCAGAAATAAACCCATACATATAACGTCAATTAAATTACAACAAAGGAGGCAAGAATATACAGTGGGGAAAAGACAGCGTCTTCAACAAATGGTGTTGACAAAAGTGGACAGCTACATGCAACAGAATGATACTGGACAACTTCCTTACACAATCAAAAAAATAAATAAAATAAACTCAGAATGGATTAAGGACCTAAATGTAACACCTGAAACCATAAAATTTCTAGAAGAGAACATGGGCAGTAATTTCTTTGACATTGGCTGTGGAAACATTTTTGTAGGTATGTCTCCTCTGGCAAGGGAAAAAAAAGCAAATTAAACTACTGGGGCTACACCAAAATAAAAAGCTTTTGTACAGTGAAGGAAACCACCAATAAAACAAAAAGGCAGCCCACTGAATGGGAGAAGATATTTGCAAATGATATGTCCAATAAGGACTTAATATTCAAAATACATAAAGAACTTATATAACTCAACACTAAAAAATAATAATAATCCTATTAAAAATGGGCAGAGGTTGGAGCACCTGGGTGGAATAGTCGGTTCAGCTTCTACCTCTTGGTTTTGGTACAGGTTGTGATCCCAGGATCCTGAGATCAAACCCCATGTGGGGATCTGTGCTCAGTGTTAAGTCTGCTTAGGACTCTCTCTCCTTCTCCCACTGCCTCTCTCCACTAAAATAAATAAATAAATAAATAATTTTTTTTTTTTTTTAAACGGGCAGAGGACCTGAACAGATATGTTTCCAAAGAGGACATACAGATGGCCAAAAGATACATAAAAAGATACTCAACATCACTAATCATCAAGGAACTGCAAATCAAAACCACAGTTTAACCTTACATCTGTCAAAATGGCTGAAATAAAAAAGACAAGAAATAACAAGTGTTGGTGAAGATGTAGAGAAAAAGGATTCCTCTTGCACTATTGGTGGGGATGCAAATTGGTACAGCTATTGTGGAAAGCAGTATGAAGGTTCCTAAAAAAAATTGAAAATAGAAATACCACATGATCTAGCAGTTTCACTACTGGATATTTACACAAAGAAAACAACATTAATTCAGAAAGGCATATGCAACTTTATGTTTATTGCAGCATTATTTACAATAGGCAAGATATAGAAGCAACCCAAGTGTCCATCTGTAGATGAATAGATGAAGAAGATGTGGTACATATATATGCAGTAGGATATCACTTAGCATAAAATGAATGTAATCTTGCCATTTGCAACAACATGGATAGATCTAGAGGATATAATGCTAAGTGAAATAAGTCAGTCAGAGAAAGACACCATATGATTTCACTCATGTGGAATTTAAGAAGCAAAGCAAATGAACAAAGAAAAAAGGGGACAAACAAAACAGACTCTTAAATACAGAGAACAAACTGTGGTTGCAGGGGGTGGGGGAAATGCATGAAATACATAAAGGGTATTAAGGGTACACCAAGAAATGTACAGAATTTTTGAATCATTATATTGTCTACCTGAAACTAATATAATACTTCACGTTAATTATACTTCAATTAAAAAAAAAAGGTTTCCTATACAAAACACCCATAGTTTGAAAATAAGGCATCATCATGCCCATTATCTAGCCCCAAAAGAACCCGTGCTAGTGGAGAACATGGGTCCATATCATGAATTTTTTTATGCATTTTTATATTTAGGAGAAATGTTTTGATTATATAATATTCAGTGTCATACCAAAGTGACAAACAAAATCTTGTAAATTAAAAAAAGGCATTTTCATATCCTCATGCATATTTTTTAAATATATAATGCCCTTTGGATCTATAAGGGGCCTTAGAAACCCTCTAGCCCTTCTCTTGTCATTTGATGTATAGGTTAGAATGTAAAGAAAAAAATGACTTTATCAGTCCATTCAAGTTCTCATTCAGTGAGCAAATGAAATAAGCTAGGTTAGAGGTTCAGGAGAATTTTTTAAAAAACAATACATTTTTGTGTGGTTTTATTATTAAATATAATATATACAACCGATTAAATAGAAAATATATAGTGTTGAAAAGGAACAAAATATCATTCATGATTCCATATTTCAGGGATAACCATGCCCAGCACATCCTTCAAGATACAGATCTTTCACTTTATCTTCTGAACACACACATCTCCCTCCCCAAACCCCTTCCACACATATTCATTGACAAAAGTGGTAACTTACCATATGTATTTTCATATCCACATTTTTCCTTCTATAATTTGATTTTATAATACTATTTTAAACCAGATTTATTACTCATGCCATAGCAATACACTAGTTTGCCTTAAGAAGTCCAAAAAATAGGCATGACTGAGATTTAAGTATTTTACCATATCTTACCAGTATCATTTTACTTCTGAAACACATCCCTTACCTCCAGCTTCTGATGAGGTTAACAAGTTTAAGAAAGAAATTGTATCAAAACTCTCTTCCCTTATCATTTTTTTCTTATCATGGCATTATTCTTCATTTCCCTCAGAGTATTCATTATAATTTGCAATTGTATATCTTAGTTTCTGTTTTAAATCTGTTATCTTTATTAGACAGCAAACTCCGGGAAGGCAAGAATGATATCTACCATTTCAACCCTTTAAAGCCCTAGCACAGCCTTGACACAGAGTAAGAGCTTGGTTATTATTGGTAAGTGAATCTGCACATCAATCTGCTTAAAGAAATAATATCAGGCCATATGTACACAGTAACACACATATAGAGGGAAACAAGCTTAAAACTGTATAAACAAATATATTTGAAAATGTTTGACTTTTGTGAATAACATGAATTCAAGTCTTTTTTTTTTTTCATATCCATATTATTTTAGTGCACAGAGAAATAACATTGGTAGTAAGCTTATTAAGTAAGAGCTTGAATTCAAAATCAGAATTCCTCCTTGCAAATCCTAGTAGCACCATTAATTAATTAATTAATTAAGCCAGTTAGTTAACTCTGTGTCTCCTCTGGAAAATGGAGATAATACTAGTACCCACCTTGTGGGATTATTTGAGGATTAAATAAGATAAAACATGTATAACAATTGTATATTAACTGTATTTAACAAATGCTCAAAATATTAGTGATAATTATTTCTGTTATATTACCATCCTTATTATTATTCTGGGCTCATTTGCACAAATAGACTGGTAGAAAATTTGAGAGAAAGGGAATTTTCATATGAGAGATGAAAGAGGAAAAATGACTAATACATATTATTACTCCAGGCCCCTGCACTTTGTGAGATGCTTTTAACATATTACCCCTATTTTACCATTGAGGGAAATGTGGCTCAAAACTTTAATTTTCTCCCAGGTTTGTCATTAACTACCTTGTCGTGCATGCATACCAATACTGCAGGTATCTCTCTTGTGAAATTGTTTATATTTACCCTAACTTGAAATAGTCTTCTTGTTTACCCTGAATGAAAAATCTCACTACATCCCTCAGCTACCAAGCAAATGTCCATGTCTTCCTCAAGATTCCACTCAAATGCTACATCTAATTATAGTCACTGGCTTCATGTTTTCTCTTACCTTTGGCCATCATGATAAGGTCTTTATAGATCAACTCCTCCATTTCACCATGAACTCCTTTGACTTGCTTAGCAGGTTCCCGGGTGTGCAGATAGTACTTATTCAGTGTTGAGTGGGAGGAAGAGCAAAGGAATGTGAGAGGGAGGGAGACATAAATGGAAGCCAAGACAGTATTACAGGACTCTAAAATCCGAGAAGCAATCAGTGGAATTTCCTCTCAATTCAGTGCCATATTTCCTTACAATTTACTGATTCAAAGTTAATTTAGGTGAGGGCAAAGCAGTTCATGCACTTAATCCTCTCTTGATATTTTCAAAATTGTGCTACCTTCTTATGGAAAGAATCAGGTACTACATCCGAACCTTTATTGTTTTGTTGTAATTATGTGATCGAAGAGAGCAAAATACAAAGAAGCAATTTTTTAGAAAAAAAAAAAATTTCTAACTAATAGAGTAAAATACGTTTGCAGAAAAGGGAAGAATGTGGAAAACTAAAACAACTAAAATGAGAAATATTATGTACACTACTACCCAGAAATAACTGCCATATAACATTTCTGTATATTACTTCCTATACTTTTTTCTTTTATTTGTGTTGCAACCAAAACACATGGTTCTTCAAAATTTATTTCCAAAAACATGAAATTATAACAAATTTCTTTGAAAACATGAATGTGAAATGGCACATGAAATGTGATGTTATAAATGAGTGAACATCCCAAGTACAAGAGTAAGACATATTCAAGAAAGTGAACACTTATATTTACTGTTGGAAATGAAGACAAGAGTGGCAACAGACAGAGCTGGGGAGGTCAGCAGGAAGAAGATAATCTGGGGTTGTGTTGGCCCTGCCAAAGTTTCAGGGTTTTATCCTAAGGGCACTCGGAAAGACTAAGTGTTCTTAAGCAGAGAAGTGATGTAATCAGATCTGCATTTGAGAGAGACAGAGTAGATATAGGGCCACCATTTGGGAAGCTATTATAATTACTTTGGAGTAGGAGGGTGGTACCAGAGATGAACAAAAGCAAGTAAGTATGAGCAAGGGAAGGGCAAAGAAGGGAAGGAGGAGAGAAACACGGAAACACGTGTAATGTCATCATACTAATAACCAGGGAAATGCAAATTAAACAATGAGATATCATTTTTTTCTTCTATTGTACTGGACATAAAAAAGAAAAGTTTATTCCTATCAATTATTAGCTATAATATGAGGAATATTATGTTTGCCATAACCTTATGATGAAGATATAAACTGTATGGCCACAACCACAGTTTCATGAATGCTGGCAGAAGATGCACGAATCCTGAGTTAGAGATGAAGTATAGTTTATTACTCATAATAATAGCAGTAACTAGAATATCAGCCTTTTTGTACTGGTTCCCCAAACTCCAGTTCCCACAGGACAACACAAAGAGGGCCAGAGAACATCTGCCTGTACAATGGATGGTATTGCAAGAGAACTTTACTGAGCTTGGAGGAAACGTTATCATACTGTAGAGTAAGCATGTCTCCCTTTTCCTCCAGGAGACATGTTATTTTTCAAGACTCTTCACTATTCATCTTTGAAAAGATCATGCAGAAAAAGGACAAAGCCTTACTTGCCAGATGTACAAAAATGTGACAAATCCATGAAGAATAGCCTTCCAGTACAATTTGGGAGTATAATCTGGCAGTGTCTTTTAAAACTGTATTCTTCAACCTTGAGAAACAGTCATAGAAGAAGCTCTGTATAAAAATTTTCATTGCACCATTGTAATAGAAAAAAAGAGAAAGGCTGACTTTAAATAGAAGAAAGTCTAATAGTAGAATGTTCATACTGTGGTATTTTGTACATTAATTAAAATGAAACACATCTATATATACAAAAATAGCTCCCCAGGATATGTTTTTGTCTGAATAAACCAGATTGCAGAGTATGTTACCTTTTTTGTTTTGTTTGTTAAAAACTGACATACAAACCAATCTATATATTTGAAATTGAACTTGTACATATGTGAGTACATATAAGAATAGTCAAGATATTTGGGCAAATATACACCAAATCCATAATTAATTTTCCTTCTGGATAGAGAAAGAAGACAGACAAGGATTGGGAGCTATGGTGAAAGTTGCCATTTTTGTATAAAGTACATATTCATTTATAACTTGTTTAATTTTAAATGTTAATTGGAAATTCTTGGCTATTGATAGATTTGGGAAAGGAGAAAGAAAAATGTCAAAGGTGACTTAAGTTATCTGGCTTAATCAATTGGGTAAATGGTATTGAAATTTGGAAGGATTGAGAACTTTAGAAAATGAATAGGTATTTTGGGGAGAGTGGAAATGAGGAATGAACTGCAGAAGTGTTGGATTTGAAGTACTTGAGTCATCCAAATTCAAATGCTGGATGAACAGTTTGTTGTTAGGGCCTGAATTTTAGAAGACCGGAGATTAAAATGTGTAGGTCAGCTGCAAAATGGTGGTAACTGAAGCCATGTAGGTGAATGAAAATTTCTAAAGCTAGAGTATAGTGGAAAGAGGACCCAAGACAGAGCCCTGTGGCATTCCATCCTTTCACTGTTAAATAGAGAAAAGGGGGAGATAAAAGAAGACCAAGAATAAGTGTGTAAGGATATAGGAATAAGTGAAACCAAACAAAACATGGGAATGAGTGTCATAAAAGCAGAGGCTAAGAAAAGAGACTACATGAAGACAGTGGTCACATAGGCCAAATGCAGCTGAAATATCTAGAATAATAAAGTCCTCTGATTTTAGCAACATGAAGGGACATGACTTATGAAATAAATGGTGAATTTTAATGAATGTTGAGGAAAGTAGCCAGAATTTAATGGTTTGGGTGGTGAGTAGGAGGGGAACAAGGTAAGAAACTTGAAAAGAGGGGCACCTGGGTGGCTCAGTCAGTTTAGTGGCTGCCTTCGGCTCAGGTCATTATCCCAGGGTCCTGGGATCGAGCCCCACGTCGGGCTCCCTGCTCAGCGGGGAGCCTACTTCTCCCTCTCCTTCTGCCTGCCTCTCTGCCTACTTGTGCTCTCTATCTCTCTGTCAAAAAATAAATAAAATCTTAAAAGAAAGACTTAAAAAAAAAAAAAGAAACTTGAGAAGATGTTCGGTTGAGAAAGAGGAGAACAATCGTGAAGGTGACCATTGTAGGAGAATAGGCCATTCAGAGGTTTTCTTCTAAGGAGAGAATCCTGAGTGGCTTAAAATTCAGATGGGAAGGATCCAGTAGAGAGGGAGAGTGCATTAAAAAAAAAAAAAATCAGAAAAAGGTGAGGATATAAATCAGGAGGAGATGGGCTTGCTTTATAAAGATAAAGACCCATAAATCTGTTCCAGCAGGAAGCAGAAGCAAAGGGGTAAGGGTAGGTGTTGATTTGTGTAGGCTCTAAGATGGTAGAATGTTGAAGTCAGGCCCATCTGCTGACTTCTATTTTCTCTGCAGTAAGTGGCATGGGCATATATTGAAGGTGAGGTGAGGGTGATTTGCAGATTTGAAGAAGGAGGCATAATCCTTGTGTAGAATGGTTTGTTGGTTATGTGAAGCTTCATGTTGTGCAGACTGCTGGATGGAGGATCTCCATCATCCTCACCCTACCGCATGGATTGATTCTGAAAATCACATTTATGTTGGGACTTTGGATTGAGCCAAGTCACAGTAAAACTCTGTAATGATTCTTGCAACACATTAAAACTCAGTTATTTTCCTGGAAACAATATTTAAAGACATAATTTTAAACTGAAGAATTATCCTTCTCCACGTTATGCACATGAATATGTGTCTAACTAATACTGAAAAGACAGAGCAGCCATCTTTTTGGAGTGCTGTCTGCTAATCAGTCTTGAGGAATTGGCTGGCTGCCCTTGGACCTGAAAAGAATTCCTGTTTGCCTTTATGTTGAGTTAAAGAGTCGGGCATTTGCCCCCAGTAATGGAGGCATCGCTACTTCTTGCTTGGCCATTGCACCACCAGATGTATCATATAAATACTCTAATGGATAGTGGTAGACTAGGAACATAGGAGATAATCTGATGCAGGCAGATGCTAGCAGTCAAGATTACTCAAGCTGTATTGAAATTTCCTTTGCACCTGGCACTGGAGGTGTTAGCCATGCCAGTTCAATCCCCCCAACACAGATGTTCTTGTTGTACCACTTTGTATGTATAACATTTAGGTTTCTGTTCAGCTTTGCCATAGTACACTTAAATACTGTAATCCAAAGGCCACCCATTTATTAGTGCACCTGCATCTTCAACCAGATTTCTTTCATTCTTTTCGATGAATGTGCAACATTTTTTTAAATGAGACAGTCATAGGGTGAATAACCTTTTGTATCTGTCATAATACCATATCCAAAAAGAAACACAAAGCAAAATAAAACAATGTTACTAAAACATGGAGATAAACTGAGCTTTGTTTAAGCAAATTATACATTATTAATTTCTGTTTTAAGCTTTTCTTCATTAATGAAGAAGATAGATTATATAAATAGATTATTTTTCTCAAAGCTGTAGTCTCATTTTTTTCTTCAGATGGGATTTTGATAGAGCTTGCCTCTTAAGAAGCAGGTTTTCCTGTGTGTGAACCTCTGAAACCCCCATTTTAAATTAATAGGAGTGGAGCTTTGTGCAGCTGAAGACTGGATATGACCTCCTGAATATGGGATAAAATAAAAACCTTTGGAGGGAGAGAAGATCATTACTCTAGAGAATAGCCTTGTATAGTTGCTGTCCTGCTGAAGTGGGGAAAGGGCATCAAAATGTTTTGATCTTGTTTTTATAGTTGCAAGCAGTGTCTGTATCTTTCCAAATACCTAATTTTGAAATATATCACTTTATGAAAAGGAATTTCAGTGCTACTTAATTTTGGTTTGGGGGGAAAGAGAACTGCCTTTCATTATTCATTTGAAACAAATAAATGTTTAAACATGAGCTACATTTTAAAAATTGATGAGTGGTGATGGTTTTTAAAGTTTTTTTTTTTTTTTATCAGTAGTAATAGTTTCCCAGGTTTATACTCATGTCCTGCTTGTTTTCCACTCTGCATATAGCCACAGTTGTATTCTGTTGGAGAGTTAACACATGTGCCCCATAGGGAAAAGAGAACATGCTGTTATATCAGTATTACTCTGGTAATTTAGTAATCTGTTGTATAAAATATATAGGCTACTAAGAAGCCAGCTAATCAAAGGATGGAGCAGAAAGAGAAGAGAATACAAAAGAAAGAATGAAGAAGCAAAGAAGTAAATGGAAAAAAAAAATAAAAATAAAAGCCAGCCATACCCAGATGGCTGTGAATGTCCTTTTGTTTATTTCTGACAATTCTTGGAGCACTAGGATAGGACTGAGCAAACATTAGCAGTGAATTCATAGAGAATGTAGTTAGCTGCTGAGACTACCTACTACCCCTGTATTCCAAAATTAAATGCATAAGGATAGAATGCAGAAAAATGAAGAAAGAAACAAATAGAAGCCAGTTTCTTAACATATTCTAAAATTAACGCTTAAGATATTCTAAAATTAAAAATAACTATTTGAACTCTTCATTTTGAGAATTCTTATTTTTTTAAGATTTTATTTATTTATTTGACAGAGAGAACAAATGAGCACAAGTAGAGGGAACAGTAGAGGGAGGGGAGAAGCAGGCTCTCCGCTGAGCAGGGAGCCTGTTGCGGGTCTCAATCCCAGGACCCTGAGATCATGACCTGAACCAGAGGCAGATGCTTAACTGTCAGAGCCACCCAGGAGTCCCTTCATTTTGAACTCTTGTGTTCAGTACAGAAATACTAGCATTTGTGTACACACAGGCACAAAGAAATATTAATCCATAACTTAGGAGGAAGAGGAAAGGAGAAAATTTATAAAGAGGGAGAAATTGGGGCTGTCAGCAATCCCTGGCATCCAAAAAATAGGTGAGAGCTATTTGAAATAGAACTTGAACTCCCGTTAATTATTCCTGCCTCCTACTTAAAATGTGAGGGTTAGATCGAACATACTTCTTCATCTTAGTCTATGTTTTCTTCAAGTTTTTAAGGATTTCTAATACTGAACTCCTATCACAGTTCAAGAATCCAGAACACCAGTACTCACTATTCCTGTTTCATCCTTGGAATACTTTTCTAGTTCAACATAATGTCATTATTATTTATGACATTAGCAAGAAACTATTGAGTGCCTGTCCTGTACCAAGCACAGTGCTAAGAATGTTGAAAATATTCTCACTAGGTATTTTTATTTCATTTTATAGGCAAAGGGACAGGTGCTTGCAAAGATTAAATATTTTTTCAAGATCACACAATTAACAAGGAGTAACAATCTGGACCCAGACTTCTATTATAAACCTGGCATATTTAATCACTACAACACTTTACAGAGAAGAATATAGAGTAGAACTTCACAAAATATTGTAGAAGTATTCAAGGGTCACATGAGAAATTGTATTGATAAGCCATATTAAGTTTTGAGGTTGTTAATTTTAAAAAAGCTATTTTACTTTGAGGATATAACATTGGAATCCATTTCTTTCTTTTGTTCCACATTTATGCCCTCACCCTCGCTGTGTTCATGTCCTAGTTCCCAAGTACAATAATGGAGTGGAAGTAAAAAGTTTGCCATTTCAGGATAAATATCATAGTTTTACTTTGACACAGATATCAGGCAGAGTTTCTAGTTGCAAACAACAGAATCATGCCTTGCTTGTGTAAGAAATAAAGAAGTGTATATAATATTAGTAGCCCCATGGTCTCTTCAGGGGACAGAGGATCAGGCTTAAAAGCCACTCAGCCCGAAACCACACACAAAGTAATCACCTGACTTACCCATAGGGAACTTTACTGTCACTGCTTCTGTGCAGGAGTATAACACTTTAACATAGAGATATTAGAGACAGGATACTACCCCTGGGACTTCTGACACTGCTCCTTCAGAGAACAGAATATCACCATGCCATCCTGGCCAGAATCATTTCTTCCTGACACCTCCTCCTTCAAGCCACTGATTGCCAAACTAAAGTCTCACATTGATGCACCTGATTGGTAAAGCATGGTCACATGACGGTGGATCACCATCTAATGGGTTACATTCTGATGTGTCACACTGTGATGGGTCACATACTGATGTATCAGACACTGATGGATCACATGCTGACCCCAAAGGAGACAGAGGGAGTGAGCTTCTGCCTTCTACTGAAGCAGAATTTATATTCTTGAAACATAGGGAGGTTGCTTAAAAAGTATTGGGCAGAATTTGCAAGGACATAGATAGAGCTGGAGAGTATTATGCTAAGCAAAATAAGTCCATCAGAGAAAGACAAATACCATATGATTTCATTCATATGTGGAACTTAAGAAACAAAACAAATGAGCAAATGGGGAAAAAAGAGAGAGGCAAACCAAGAAACAGACTCAAGTATAGAGAACAAACTGGTTACCAAGGGGGAGGTGGGGAGGGAGGGTATGGGGGAAACAGGTGATGGGGATTAAGGAGTGCACTTGTTTTGATGAGCCAGGTGATGTACGGAAGTGTTGAATCACTATACTGTACACCTGAAACTAATATTACACCTTATGTTAACTGGAATTTTAAAAAAAAAACCCACTCCTAATAAAACAAAGCAAAAGACAAATGGCTTCAACACCTAATAAGAGAAACAATATAATAAGAGAAAATGTTAATTAAAAATTATTTCAACATCTAAAATCAGTGCACAGAAATCCATTCCATTTCTATACACTAACAACAAGAAAAAAGAAAGAGAAATTAAGGAGTTGATCCCATTTACAATTGCACCCAAAACCATAAGCTACCTAGGAATAAATCTAACCAAAGAGGCAAAGAATCTGTATGCAGAGAACTATAGAATGCTCATGAAAGAAATTGAGGAAGACAAAAAGAAATGGAAAACGTTCCATGCTATGGATTGGGAGAACAAATATTGTGAAGATGTCAATGCTACCTAGAGCAATCTACATATTTAATGCAATCCCTATCAACTTTTTTCAAAGCAATGGAACAAATAGGGGTGCCTGGGTGGCTCAGTCATTAAGCAACTGCCTTCGGCTCAGGTCATGATCCCAGGGTCCTGGGATCGAGCCCCACATCGGGCTCCCTGCTCAGCGGGAAGCCTGCTTCTCCCTCTCCCACTCCCCCTGCTTGTGTTCCCTCTCTTGCTGTGTCTCTCTCTGTCAAATAAATAAATAAAATCTTAAAAAAAAAAAAGAAATGGAACAAATAATCCTAAAATTTGTATGGAAGTAGAAAAGACCCCGAATAGTCAGAGGAATGTTGAAAAAGAAAAGCAAAGCTGGTGGCATCATAATTCCGGACTTTAAGCTCTATTACAAAGCTGTCATCATCAAGACAGTATGGTACTGGAACAAAAACAGACACATAGATCAATGGAACAGAATAGAGAGCCCAGAAATGAACCCTCAACTCTATGGTCAACTCATCTTCGACAAAGCAGGAATGTCCCATGGAAAAAAGACAGTCTCTTCAACAAATGGTGTTGGGAAAATTGGACAACCACATGCAGAAGAATGAAACTGGATCATTTCCTTACACCACACACAAAAATAGACTCAAAATGGATGAAAGACCTAAATGTGAGACAGGAATCCATCAAAATCCTTGAGGAGAACACAGGCAGCAACCTCTTTGACCTCAACCGCATCATCTTCTTCCTAGAAACATCTCCAAAGGACAAGGGAAGCAAGGGCAAAAATGAACTATTGGGACTTCATCAAGATAAAAAGCTTCTGCACAGCAAAGGAAACAGTGAGCAAAACCAAAAGACAACCGATAGAATGGGAGAAGATATTTGCAAATGACATATCAGATAAAGGGCTAGTATCCAAAATCTATAAAGAACTTATCAAACTCAACACCCAGAGAACAAATAATCCAGTCAAGAAATGGGCAGAAGACATGAACAAACATTTCTGCAAAGAAGACATCCAAATGGCCAACAGACAGATGAAAAAGTGCTCAAAATCAGTTGGCATCAGGGAAATCCAAATCAAAACCTCAGTGAGATACCACCTCACCCCAATCAGAATGGCTAAAATTAACAAGTCAGGAAACGACAGATGTTGGCGAGGATGTGGAGAAAGGGAAACCCTCCTACACTGCAGCCACTCTGGAGGTTCCTCAAAAAGTTAAAAATAGAGCTACCCTATGACCCAACAATTGCACTCCTGGATATTTACCCCAAAGATACAAATGTAGTGATCCAAAGGGGCATGTGCACCCCAATGTTTATAGCAGCAATGTCCACAATAGCCAAACTATGGAAAGAGCCTAGCTGTAGATGTCCATCAGCAGATGAATGGATAAAGAAGATGTGGTGTGTGTGTATTTATATATATATACATACATATATGTATATATGTATATATATATATACACACATGATGTGGTCTATACATATGCACAATGGAATATTATGCAGCCACCAAAAAATGAAATCCTACCATTTACAATGACGTGGATGGAACTAGATGGTATTATGCTAAGCGAAATAAGTCAATCAGAGAAAGACAAGTATCATATGATCTCACTGATATGAGGAATTCGAGAAACAAGACAGAAGATCATAGGGGAAGAGAGGGAAAAATGAAACAAGACAAAACCAGAGAGGGAGACAAACCATAAGAGACTCCTAATCTCAGGACACAAACTGAGGCTTGCTGGAGTGGAGGGGGGTGGGAGGGATGGGGTGGTTGGGTGATGGACATTGGGGAGGGTATGTACTATGGTGAGCACTGTGAATTTTATAAGACTGATGAATCACAGACCTGTACCCCTGAAACAAATAATACCTTATATGTTAATTAAAGATTTTTTAGGGGCACCTGGGTGGCTCAGTCGTTAAGCGTCTGCCTTCGGCTCAGGTCATGATCCCAGGGTCCTGGGATCGAGCCCTGCATCGGGCTCCCTGCTCAGCGGGAAGCCTGCTTCTCCCTCTCCCGCTCCCCCTGCTCGTGTTCCCTCTCTCACTGTGTCTCTCTCTCTGTCAAATAAATAAATAAAATCTTTAAAAAAAATTTTTTTTTAATTTAAAAAAAAATAAATTTATTTGCAACATCTATACCCTTCATCTCAATTTTAACCCCAATAATCATGTTATCTGTATCATATCTTTCTCTTAATTAATATTTGCTAGTAACTTATATACATTGTACTTTTATTACTATTTGCTAGTAACTTACATACATTGTACTTTATTACTGTTGTTCTACATAATAAAATTTATCAGAGATCCTCTTCACTCCCCTCCTACAAATACAGTTGAAACATTAACTAAATTTTATTCAATATAAGGTTTACTTATATCTTAGAGTTTGCCAAGCTTTAGCATATATCATATTATTTGATCTTTGCGATAATCCAATGAGGCAAACAATATATGACATTCTTTTCACTTTTACAGATAAAGAAACTAGATTTTGGAGAGATCATAAGATTTCTCAACACCAAAATTCTGATTATGTTCTCCACTGCATGCAATATTTCAGTGGGAGGCCAACAACCCTTCACCTAAAGTCCAAACTCTTTAACATGGTTTATAAAATTATGTATTCATGCACCTGCTTACCCTTTGACCCTGCCTGCCCTTTCCTTCATACCCCATGAAATTCTGTGCTGCAGCCAAGTTAAGCAATTTCTAGGTCATTTTAAGCATCAGGATTTATCTCACCTTTCATGGCTCCTTTGCACATACTATTCTCCTACCTGAAACCACCGTCACCTACCTGTTCACCTGGCTGAGACTCATTCTTTAGGTTGTTGCTGACACGTTGCTGTTGTTATTAGCAAAAAAAGGAGGAAGCTTTTGGAGGTGATAGATATGTTTATGGCATTGATTGTGGTGATGGTTCCATGGGTATATACTAATCTCCGAACTCATCAAATTATACATATTAAATATATGCAGCTTTTTGTATGGCAATCATACCTCGATAAAGGTGTTTAAAAAAAATTGACAGATTAAAAAAAGTCAGCAACAACTTAAAATTTTGTGACATGGTATGGTATAAGTCAAACAATTCTGTGGACCAGATTCAGCCATCTGGCCAACAATTGATAACTTTTGCTCCCTGAAAAGATGATATGAGATTCCAAAGAAAGAGAAGGAATTTAGGGGTCAAGAAAGAGAGAAGAGAGGTTCTGCTGGGCCAGGCAGAGGGAAAGGGTTACAGTGATGGGTCCCAAGAACAGTGTAGAACCACAAGTGGCTCCCTGGAATAGTCCCAAGGAGAGGGTATGACATCCTCAAATGGAAGAGCTGTGAAGTTATCTTCCATCTCCAGTGAAAAAGCTGGGAGGCAGCCCTAAGACAAGTTTTCGGCAAGTTTCCCTCAGTCCCACAGGTGCATCAGAAGGCCAGCTTATATAATACGAATAATAGTGGCAATATAACACACTAAGAATGAGAGGCTGTTTTCAAATTTTCCTGGCTATTTTACAAACTTCAGAGAGGAAATTGGCCTTTAAAATATCTGAGATAGAATTTACTGGTAAAATAGAGTAATGGGAACATGGAGGCAGAATTAAGTTGATTAGCAGGAAATTAAAATTATGATACTTTCGTTGAACATCTGATGTGAATACGCACACACATATACACATATGATAAAAGCTTATTCAAGTGCTTAAAGTTTTTCCAAATAAAAATTTCCCAATTTCAAAGAATTACATGCACATAACTACCAGAGATAAAAAACGGAAACAATTCATAGTAATACACTTCTTTTTCTCCTTGATTTAATCCACCTGAGCATATGTTCCCCTCCCATACCCATCACCCTACTATTAACATCCTTTTTTTGTACAGAAAATAATTGCTGTCCTAATGGTATAACATCGGTCTTGGCTGTTTCATAATGTTCCAGAAACACTCTAAACTTCCTTTTAGCCAGTTGACTGAGAACTTGAACCTTTTAGTTCTCATGGGCAAAGAGCCAATGAAGATTTTTATGAAACAATTTAAGTCATGTTAACTCCTCACCAAATCATAAACCTTGTATTTTCTCAGCAGGTTTATATTTCCCAATTTAAAATCTCTGTGGAAAGTCGGTCTTATGTAATGGATTGAAGTATGGTCAGTGACTTAACCGAAGACCTCCGGCTAATCATTTTCCTCTTTCATATTTATCTAGATAGACACACATACAGACACACTTGGAAGGTTCAGGTCATCAGTGTTACTTGTAGAACTGTGTAGAAGAGCTACAGTAAGTCAGAATAGTTGAAACTTTGGGTCATGTCAGAGTTGAACATGGATGGGTATGTTAAGCCTCAGTATACACGTTTCCATGTGTTACAATTTCTCCTACTCTAATAAAACATGTTGAAATTTGTGAACAAGGTCACTGTCCTTGTTTTAAAGTATGTGATTTAATATGATGTATATCAATGATTTCTATAAATGTGAATTAGTTGAAAAAACATTAATGGATAATATTTTTAAGTACAATTCCATCAACTCATTTTCCCCCTACTTAGGAATAGCCTTGTCAGTTTGTGCGATTTCCAGTTTTGTATTTTCTCAGAGATGGCACTAGGGAGCTCAGTTAAAATGATGGAGGGATAAATATCCAGGGGGAGGAGAGACTAAGGATGACACTTAAGTAACTTTTATCAATGTTATTTGACAAGAAGCTTCAAATTGTCTAAACAATTCAGATTGACAATTGACACTTCAAGTTATTCTTTGTCTCACACTTACTGAAGTAGGTGAAGACTGAACATTCTTCCAATGGTCACTAAAATATACCTCCTGGGAACATAAAGGAAGCTTTATGAAGCACTTTGATCTCATTTATACCATGGAAATAAATCTCTTCACATTTCCTATAGCCTCATGATATTTGCCAGGGCCTCAGTGTAAGTGAATGCAAAGGACATGCTCTGTAAAATTTAGGGAGATGCCATTCATTTCACTAGAATGTGAATTGTCAACCTAAAATTATGCGGTATACAATCTGGACAACTGCATGCATTGACCAGATCCTCTAGGATGACAAGCTTTTCTTTTTGTTACTGTATCCTAGCTGGCTAATTCCTATTTAAATGTTTTAATGCTAAATATTCTGGCATATACATATGAATTTTCTCTGAATGTGGGTGAATCATTGCTACTTTTGAAATGTATACATTATCAGGAGAGAGGAGTATAAGAATGAGGCAAAATAAAAAAAATATATGTCCATCCCTAAGAGCTTTTGTTGATTTTGTATGCTATTATATGCTCTTCGCTTCAATTTTTTATTGACTAATCCAGTTATCACCATAGGGGAAGATCGTATGATTGTTTTTGTGTATGTCCTTTAACACTGGTGCAGAAAAACTTCAGAGTATAAAAAGAATAAATGTTGGAATTGGGGGGGGGGGGCTGCTGTTCTTTTTGATACTAATCCCCAAGCAGAGAGATTATTCGCACATCTGTTGATTTTTTTTTCACGTTGCACACATTTGCACCTTTTTTTTTTAATGTTGACTGAATCACTTAATTGTAGAGGAGCGTTCATTTTAATGTAAATTTTACAGTATTACATGAGTGAATGTATGAAAATAGCTTGGAACAGTTTAAATTGGGCAGAATTCTGCTTTGATCATAATGTGCCTCTTCAGCATTAAAATAAACTTGCAACATATGCTGAAAAACGTGTAATAAGTAAGTGCCTCTTGCATGGTGACTTATCTGGAAAAAATAAATCATCAATTTAATAGAATTCCAAATCCATAAAATACTTCTAACAACTACAATGTGATGATCTGATTAGCATCTTATGACAATAGGTAACCTGCAATACAGGTTAAATAATCAGAAATATCTGATTTAAAGAATTTTTAAATATTAAAATGCTTCAAATTATAATTATTTTTGGAAATATTTGAAAATAAAACATTTAGTAGTTACATAATACTTTTTGTTACAGATGTAATCCTAACTTCTTTACACTATTGTGCAGATAACAAAGAATGAGGCAAATTGATGTCAATTTTTACAGCAACCAGTAAAAATGAAATTATCAACATTCTTGAATCAGGGTGAGAATAGAGAATAATTAATAATGACAAAGGAGTTTCCAACAAAGAGAATGGCTAGATAGGGCGCCTGGGTGGCTCAGTTGGTTAAGCGACTGCCTTCGGCTCAGGTCATGATCCTGGAGTCCTGGGATCGAGTCCCGCATCGGGCTCCCTGCTCGGCAGGGAGTCTGCTTCTCCCTCTGACCCTCCTCCCTCTCATGCTCTCTGTCTCTCATTCTCTCTCTCTCAAATAAATAAATAAAAAATCTTTAAAAAAAAAAAAAGAGAATGGCTAGATAAAGACAGTTTTGCCTTTAAAATTTGCCGTGATGAGATATTATTAATTAATGGCAGTTGTCCAAAGAATCTTCCATTAGTATCCTTGAGAGGCAGGGAGGGATTTTGATATCATTAGCAGAACTGTAGACACTTACTGAATAACTCTGGACAAATAATTTATTTTCTCTGACTTCTTTTCCCCATCTGTAAAATTGTATCAATAAGAAATGCTTTTTGGTTGCAAGTTTAAAAAAATAAAACATCTAACAATGGCTTAAGCACAGTTCTTAAGTACTCTGAGTATAGTAAGTCATGGAAAAAAAAAAAAACAGGGAAACTAAATAGAGCCAGATTAGTATAAGAAATCATTCCATATAAAAGATAATCCCTCCATGTTTACCTTTAATCAAAAGGAATGCATTTGTCACTTCAAGAAATTGTCTCTGAAGTCATGGACCATTTTCCCCCCCAGCTAGTACTTGTTGTAAAAGAAATTCAAAGGTGAGTCTATCCTTTGGCAACACTTAAAGAAGACTCTCAGTAAAGCTTCAAGTGTACTTAATACAGTACATTATTACTAATTCAACATTTGCTTATTGATTGTCTGTTCTATGCCAGGATGTGCATTTGGGGATCTAAAAAACAAACCAACAACAAACTATAAAGTGACACAGTATATGATTCTTACCCTTGAAGATTTTAAATGAATTTGAAAATAGCATTCATACATACAGACATGTTTTCTCCAAGCAGTCCTCTCTGTAGAGTTTCAGAGAGTTCTGTGTGAATGTCCCACAGAGCTCATGATATCAGCACATCCTAAATCAGACTCATTGTGTTTCCTACTTCCTCACTTGTCCTCCCCCAGCTCAATACCCCCATTTTCCCCATATTGATTGGTGGCATTGTCATTGGCTTGTCTCATAAGCCTGAATCTAGACATCATCATACCTTCTAACACTCCCCACCTCCCAGGTCCTGGTTACTGCCAATTCTGCCTCGTAAACAACTTTCCCTCTTCTACACATGGCCTCAGCCTTACCTAACTTCTTGTCATCTCTCACCCAGATTATTTCACCTTGCTTCCTAACTTCATTTCCTTACAATCCAGATTCCACATGACTCCTTAGATGTTCTTTTTAAAATGCAATCTAATCACTTGTCTACTTCACTTAGAAATCTTAACTGGCCCCCAGTCAACTACAAGGAGAATTCAAGCAACCTAGCAAGGTCTATAAGGCCCTTCATGACTGAGTCCTCATTATCTCATTTCTCACAACCCTTTCCCTTGCTATTTATAAGCCAGAAAAATTGAGATTTTTATAATTCACTGGACATATCATGTGATTTAAACTTTGTTTTATTTTCATACATGTTTCTCATTTTGGGAGAGCTTCACTCACCCCAACATCAGATAACTAAAATTGACTTTCATTATCATCAATTCCAGATGGCTGGATCCCTAAACTCTTACTACCCCAACTTTCCCTACTCCCAGTCAACATCCATAGAGCTACACACTCCATTTTTCACAGTTTATACTTTGAATATGTCTATTGTAGCATGAATTATACTACAGTACATTTTTTTGCAGGTCAGTTCTCTTAAGGATAATATGCTCTTTGAGAATAGGAACTGTAAGTTCATTCACACCCATCTCACTTATCTTCCACACTACCTGGCATATATTGATCTACTGAGCATCTATTTTGTACTCCACGTAACTGTGTTGTATGAAGTAAATGAATAAGTGAACAAATGGAAGTTAGGTAATATTATGAAACAATATGTATGATATAACAAAATAAATATGGAGATCAAATTTAAGCCAGGAAAATAAAAATTCTTGCCAAAATCCCTAATCATGATGAAACAAAATGAGAGAATTGGAAATTTGTAATAGTTATTTCAAAATGGAGATTACTTTTGTGAGTGGTGTGGAGGAAAAACCAGACTTGGACTAAAATACTGATAATGATCAAGCTCAACAGTAAGGAGTCTCATGTAGACCATTAGACAACGAGATGACCTAAGTGCAAAGTGATTTGTGTCATTTTTTATCTGCTAGGGCTTACACTCTGGGAGCCACACTTTGTGAATCTTTGATTCTGTGATTGTTGCCTCCCTGTGTTAAGTCGGCCGAAAGAGTCATAATGATACTGTGTTTTTGTAATATTTAGCAGTGGGTTGATGACCTAAGAGAAAACAGTACAGAAGAGATGTTATTAACTGAGCCTTAAAGGACTGACAGACTTTAAAAAGGAGAGGACGACAAAGTTTCCATACTTGAGGGCAGCAGAGAAGGGGAAATCAAGCCTACTTAAGGGAACAGAAAATAGTAGTTTGGACAAGGTCTGAGAATTTGCATGAAAGAGTACTGGAAATAAAGTTAAGATTATGGGTAGCTGAATGCCAAGGTTCTTGCTCTTCCTCTTTAAGGAATATAAATCAATTAAAGGTGACCGTGAAGGAGAATGACACTACCAAAGTATATTGAGGACAATGAATCTGGCAGTAGTTAGAACTGGAAGTCATGTCACTCAGGTGTCACGTAGCTGCAGGGGAGAGAAAACCAATTCAACTGGCTAAACGAAACTAGTCTGTCTTTATTTTATATGTATAAATTTAAAGTGATTTTAAAAGAGACAAAGTGGATATATTTGCTCATGTAATGGAAAAATCCATGACTATGTTTGGAAATGGCTGAATCCAAGTGCTCAAACAATTTACAAACCAGAATGACTCCTCCCATGTGGTAGCAAGTTGCCCTCCAGAAGCTCCGGACTTATGCCCAGCTCTGAATGTACTTAGAGAACCTCTCCTTTCTGATGTTAAGAGTCTCTGTTGAGTTTTGCTTATCACTATATATATGAATATATATATATATTCAAGACCAAGTCTAGCAATTGCTATATATGATTTTAATATTTTTATTTTTTGTTTTGACATTTTTGTTGGTGCTATTTTTGAGATTATAATGAGGATGTGGTAAATAGCAAATGTCTTTTTTGGTAATATTGCTATCCAGAGTTCTAAGATACTGTATACTTTGTCATCACAACTACTTTTATTTTGGAAATCATAAAGCAGTGGCAGAGTAAAATAATTATATTAATAGCCTAATAAAGAACTTTATTACTGTGGGTTGCCACTTGGTCCAGTTATAGTACAGTTTTGTTCTTCTTACCAATTCAATCTCACTGAATTTTGGTTCTACTATGTCTTGCACCTTGAACACCTACCTGAGCAGCTTCTCTTCATCCCCGTTCCTTGTGGAAATAAGAGCAGTCTGTGCCTTATTTCTATCCATAGGTTCACAGTGAACGTAATCTTGTCCCAAGAAGCCTACAGAATGCTGACCTAGTTTTTCTATGCCCCATTCGAGTCTATGATGTAAATGCTCATTGCTTCACCCTGTGGAAAATGGGGTTCAGAAGACTGACATAAATGTTTGTTGTAGGTAATGAAGTCTTGGGTCTCTCACTCCAGAGATTTCTGTCTTGTGCCAGCCTGCCCCAAACTGTGGAAGGCTAACATGTTAGCTTTCAAGAAAGGTAAAATCTCAGGTGTTTCACCTCTTGGCAATGATGTACATTTCCCTAATGAAATCTTCTCTTCTCATTCATGTTCTCCCTAGACCCCTGCTTTCTAATTCTTTCTTACTGTTCTCATTTCCTGGCTTCAAAAATCTCTTCCTTTTTATTGATAATCCATGCAGAACAGATTCTTTTTACTTATAACTCAAATTAGCATTCTTTATGAATCTGTTTAGTCCCAAATGCTAGTTTCAATTATTTCTTGAGGAAAAAGGAAAGAACTGAATAGATGTAGAGCTGAACTGTGCAACTCTACTAATAATTCAGTTCTTTGACCCTATCCCCGTACACTTGGAGCCCAAAGATGTAAATTTATCAGTACGAAGTAAGTTCCGAGTCTCCTCCTCCTTGGACACGTTGGTTTCTTCACACCGGGGGACCTTGATTAGGTGGCCTATGTCAGAGACAAGTTGTGTTTCCATTCGTAGCATTTGCTTAGTAATACATACCTTTCCACTGGATCAATGCATACCTGTGAACTTGTTGAACAGAAACCACTGGTAACATTCTTTGAAATGTGTATCTCAGCCATCCAACTGCTATTTGAGGAACAAGACCTTTCTAATAATATTTTCCCAATGAACTTGATACTCATTCTGCATTTTTACCTGACTGAAATTAAAAAAAAAAAAAGTTAATAGGAAGATTCTGCACAAGAGCTTTATGTGGCAAAAGTGGCGATCAGTCTAAACACATTAAAATTCTATTTTCTTTTACAAGTGTTTGCTGCAGATGACCCCCACTGATCTTAAATATATTTCTGTATCTGTAACTGAATAGAGGTTTTCCGTACAGCATGTTCTAATGGCACTCTGGCCTTTAGCCAACAAGGCACTGAATAAGGCTATTTTTAAAATACAGAAACTGGGAACAGCTGCAGCAATCAAATTTGATAAAAACAGAGAGGAACTTTGCTTTTTTTTTTTTTTTTTTTTACGGTTTGTCCAAGTTTAGACTTCTTTCATAGAACTGCTTTTGTTCTGTTGTATGAAGGGCTACAAGACCAATACAGTGAAGCCCTTTTAAACAAATAACTTTTAAAAGAATACAACTAAATGGAATAATTTTTCTTTGTACCAAGAGTATCAATGCAAAAGTGTTTTAAACTATTTTAAAAAGAATATATCTCTTATAAGAAGAGGTAGGAAAAGAATGAATTATATTAACAAAGTTTGGACCAGAAAAGAGGTTTTGGCTTTCCCTACCCACAAAGCAACTCCTTGAAAAGGGAGATAAAGTCCTTAGTTTTTCAGTGTTGAAAATCTGAAAGTTTGCATTTGAACTTCTCCTATGTATTCAAGTGTTGTTAGGGGCAAAGGTACTCTGAATGTTCCATTTCTACTTTTCACATAACTATTAGTCGTGAATGTTGCTGTATTTTCTAAAATTTGGATTAATATCAGTGCAGTTCTTTTACAAAGATAAAAGACATGCTTCTTAAAATGTAAAGGAAAACTTTCTCACAGAGACCTTTTGTACTTATCGGAATCCCGCAACGTGTCCATATACAAGGGCTTATTCTTTATTTTTTTTAAATTCAAGCTCTTTGGAAACTTGTCAGTACATGATTAATAAGCATCATGAGGTGAATAGATACTGAAACTCTCCTAGACAGTAGTTAATTGCAAATTCTCTCTTCTAAGTGATTTCATGTGTTGAAAGGATTTCTTTGCTAACTTTGTAATTGACATGACAAAGGATATTGTATTTCTTACAAGTATTTACAAATGAGATTAATTTTAAAATCCCATCCAAATGAAACTACTTAGGTCAACATTAATTCAGTTTAGTAATCCAAGACATAATATCATTCTTTTTCTGTAGCCATAAAGTTATAAAATAAGATTATCTTATAAGGCAGAAGAAAGAAAAAAGGTTATCTTATAAGGCAGAAGAAAATAAAAACAGAAGAATCTAGGTATACACTAAGCTGTACTAACTTGCCAACAGGTAGCCTCTTAGGTATGATGGTCCATCTGTCTACAGTCTATTTTAAGCTTAAAAAAATAAAAAAACAAATTAGGCAGAATCTTCTCTGACTCGAATCATTCTTTATTAGAGGCACTCATGAGTGAGTCAAGAATGGCTCGTCTTTAAATGGTGAGGCAATGATCATATTAAGTGTGTTGTTAGAACTTGAGACCATGAGAGTTCCTGCCTCAGTTCTGCATTCATGTCCTGTTCTCAGTTGAGAGGGGGTCCTCAGTCCTGCATAACAGCAAAACTCCTTAAACACACACTGTTTTAACCAGCGACTGTGGCATTCCTGTTGTGCAGAGCCCTGAAGCCAGCAGGTTTTCAAGGATTCTCAGGCAGCACACCAGATTTCAGGAGATAATCCTATATTTTACCAATACCGAAAAGTTCCAAATGAAGGTTACTGGGATTTAATTTTATTTAGTCTTGTGTAACCTCTTTTCCGAACACGTACTGCCAGGAGACTAAGATGTCCTTCTGAGCCACCGGGTTTTATGCAAATGGTGGGAAAAAGCACAGTAACCCCAATATAATGGAATCTTTCAATCTCTTGTTCAGAGTACAATATTTATATGTAACCAGGATACACTAGACATAAAACTCTGCTCTGTTATACAGTAAATAACTATGCTTCATTACTATATTTTGTCCTTATTTTAATTTTCAGCATTAGGTTTATAAGTGAGGTCAAATGCATTACCACGTTCTTAAAATTTTGTTTTTCACAAGTGTTTTTCATACCTCATTGAAACTAAAATAAAGGACAGTGAAACATGCCATTATATTTTATAATATATGTCAGGAAAATAACATTTTCATAGTGCTTCTGGAAACTGAATGTAAAGACTACATAGTCATATGTAAAATCATGTTGGCACTGCCTTCTAAATAAATTGAGTATGAATTGGGGTGGTTTCTTTTTTAATTGTTGGAGCTGTTTAATTCTTAGAAGAACGGCAGTTGGTCATCTCCCTGGTGAATTCGCCCTCTTAGCAGGCATCAGTGTTGGGGTGCAGGATGCCCCTCCAGAAGCTATTCAGAATTTGCTGACATCAGCCATCATTCATGAGCACTTGCTTTGTTTAGTGGTGGTGCTAATATGAGGAGACACGTGAAGTAGCTTGGTTTATGGAAGAGGGCAGCGGAGGCATGGTGCTGTGAAAACATCCCCCCACACACTAATGGCTCATTCACACAGAAAACAAGCAGCAGCCTTCAGTCCCTCCACAAAGCTTAACGAGAGCAAACTGACTCAAGAACCCAGAAGCAGCAGTGTTCAGAATCACTGCTAGCTTGTGCTCGCAAACTCTCTGCTTACATTTACTCATGATACACATTGTCAGGTGCAGCAATAGATTGCTATGGGAAGTCTTTAAGCTGATTCTCTATGGGCCTTGTGAATGAAATGCTTACGATTTCTTGGGTTGTGTGCCCTGGGGTGAAGATCACTTTTCAAGTATGCCATGTAACAAAATGATTTGCAGGCCCTGAATCACTTTGGTCCCAATAAGGGAAAATTGTTGACTGTATGCCACACTGTGATTTCTGGTCTTTACTTTTTTTGGATCCATTTAGGAAAGTTCAGAATTTTAGAATGAAAATACATAAAGTTATAGTCAGCTCTGGCTGGTTGTTTTCAAAAACCAGATGGCTTTAAAAGAGATGATCAAATCCATTCTTTAAAAGTCATTTTTAAAAGCAGACATGTGATTCTACTATATATATATATATATAATTTCTGTATGTGTACCTTAACCCCTTATTTTCAGAGTTTTTAAAGGGAATGGGGTATTTCATACAGCTAGATTTTCCAAAACCTCTAGTTAATCCATTTATGTACCAGACTGTAATTTTCTAAGTTTTTTTTTTTTCATTTTAACCATTTTGGATGGAAATTATTCCAAAAAGCATTTTGTATTTCGTAGCCTTCTTATAAGATTCTTCAGAGTATAATTCACACATGACCTGGAACAGTCATTGTGAATGAGAGTTTTATACTGTATTTAATTTAGTGACAACATCTGAAATGATTTACTGGTAGGATTATTGATGGTACTATTCATGTTTTTTTTTTTCTTCTCTCTCTTCCATCACTGATAACATTTAATGGTTAGTTCTTACTACTCTCAGCATGTACAGTAACATGGAATTCGGAGTTAAGTATACCTAGTTCAAAAGCCAGATTTGTGAAGACTTGGACAAGTAACATAGATTTCTCATCAATAAAATGAAGAGAATAATATCAGCTTCTAAGGATTGTTGGGAGTCTTAAATGAAAAAAATGCCTGTAAATTCCTAAGGAGAGCCTGCCCATAGTGGGCATAGAGTATATATATTAACTCTCCCCATTTCCTTGATAGACCTAAAATTGCATGGGGTATCACCGTAGGTGCTGAAAGTCTCCTTTAATGCTTACATACTATGATGTGAAATGAAGTCCATATTAATAAACTGTTGCTTTAGTTCTCTCTAATAACCCGCTTTTCTTCTTCGCATTTTCTAATTTATGGAGGTCAGGGAAAACAGCCATGTATACTTGTGAGGAGCCATCTAAATAATCGGGACAATAGATGGACATATTAAGGAAAAATCCTCAAAGCATTCACTTAGGTGGATGAATTTCATATATACATTGGCTTTTAAAAAGTTTATTCTGGAATCTTCAGGCATGTCTCATATAGATGCTAGATAAATGAAGCATCACTAGAAAGCATACAATCTATCCACACTCAGGAGGTACAACTCCATAGATATCCTGGACTCGCCCTGGCCCAATAAGAACTTAATAGATGTTGATATAATTAGCAGTTTATGGTGATTACAAAATGTCCTTGCTGAGTCACTGACTGGACCCCAGGACATGGCCTCCCACCACGTTACAGCATGTGGCTGGACACCATGCACAAAGGAGTGTGCCCTTCCCTGCCCCTCCTTCCCCTCACTTCAGTACACATTATATTCTACGAAATGCTAAAATGCTACAACCCACATTCAGTCTGTGTTTGTAATGCATCCTCTTCTGTTCCCTCACATATGGCAGTCTGAAACAATTACATAATGAGACATATTATCAGGGCATAACTGTCAAAAATGAAGAGACTGAGCTGTGAATAAATATTACCCACTTATTAGCTGTGCTGCTCCTGTGTCCTCGAATCTATACCTTACCCCTTACTTTCAAATTTTACATTCATACCCTCTGACTGCCTGTGTAACAAAATGATACAGTGCTAACAATGTTTAGAAAATGATTTATAAAAACAAAGGCAAATGAAATTTTAAAGTAGTGTTTCTTATCATATTTGTGCTGTAGTCTGGTGAAATCTACTGACTCTTCAGAGCATGTTTTAAAATTCATAACAATAAAATATATAGGGTAACGAAGGACACCAATTATATTGAAATACTGTTGAAGAGTCACTGACCCTGTGTTAAGAATGTTGCCCTAATATGACTCAATTTAGGTTATTTCATTAAGTCTCTTCCCTCTGAAGTACCTATTCTGGACTTTCTATTTTAAATATGAAAATATCAAATTTGGCAGATTCTCTCGCCTCTATTACCCCTATAGAACCATTTGGAAAGATATGTTAACTCTTTCAAAAATGTACTGTTTTTCCCCTGAACAAAAGCAATCTCTTCCTCAGGATAGATGCACCCTTCTGATTACCAGGATGTCAGGAGGTCTCAATACTCAGTACTCTCACAGGTGGAGCTAATACTGACCTGAATCTACCTGTCTGGTCACAATTTGTGCATTCCTGTGTATTACTATTATTTTTTTCCTTCACATTCAAAAAGTCCAATCTGGATGCAATGACTGCACATAATGTTGAACATTAAGCTGCTCATTTATTTTATAATAAAGTTATTTGGAAACTTTAGTACTTCATGATTAACAACAAATTTTCTGATGAGGAACCTCACAGTATACAAAGGTGGTGAGATTCTATGGTTGAGAACAACTGTTTTACTCAAGGATATATCCACTGATGAAGGAAGGATGTTATGCCTTTCAGGTCACTGTGACGCCATTTTGCATTTATAGTGACAGTACTAAAGTGAAAATTCCAATGGCCTAATTAATTGTTTCTTTTAAGCAGAGGTTGGCACTTTTCTCTAAAGGTCCAGATAGTGTATATCTTAGGCTCTGTGGGCTATAAGGTCTTTGTTGCAACCACTCCACCATTGTAGTATGAAAGCAGACATAGACAAAACCTAAATGAAAGAGTGTGGCTGTGCTCCCATCAAAACTAAACTATGAACACTAAAATTTTAATTTCATAGAATCTTCAGATGTTACAGTCTATTATTCTTTTTAAATTCTTTCCACTTTGTAAATGTGTAAAAACCATTCTTTACTAGCAACCCATACAAAAACAAGCAGCCAGCCAGACTTAGTCCGTGGGCTGTAGTTTGCTACTTCAATTCTTATGTTGAAGAATTGGTTTTAAAGGAAATCTGTAGCCAGGTAGCAAACCAATTAAGCAGGTTCTTCAGATTGGTTTTGACATCCCAGTGGGACCTGCATGTAAAATAATTTTAGCTAGAATATGAAGTGAGGAAGTCTTTGATGTTTTTAGATGATACTACATATAGAAACAAAATTCGAAATTATATAGATGGAAACTATCTTTGTCTGAAATCAATCAAGATCCAGCTCTCAGAGGCAATATGTAAGAAGCTTCAATTTTACACAGACAGTGCAGACTATTAAAAAATGTTGAAATGTTATGGAAGCAAATTTGTGCAGCACAAATTTAGGGTTTCTTTTTAATTTTTTTGAACACCTAATTAAAAGCATATGGTATTAATTTACCTCTACTGGAGTTAGTAAATATTCCACTATTTCTATGCAGTTCTTTGTGTATCAAGAACATGAAGATTTGAAAGCCTGTCTTCTAAATCTGTAAGAAATATCTTCATTACTGATTATTAATGGTAGAGACTGATTTTCAGGGCATTTTTTGCAGGGAGAAAAACAAAGACAAATTAAAAGAAAGAAAAAAATCAGAAGGAGGGTGGAAGACAGCAGCAATATGGTGTGGGTATAGACAATCCCTGTGATTCATGGAAAAGTTAGGGCTCACAGATTAACTGTTGTGAGAAAGTGTTTTATTTCTTATAGAATAGTTCCCATCAACCAGATCATTACAAGATTAGCACAAAATTCCTATTTAGGAATCAGGGAGTTGCAAAATATGTAATACTTCATGTAAACTTCAATGTTGTTGTTGTTGTTGTTTTATAAATATCACCAGACACACATCTGGGGTTTTAGTGCTTGCCACAGTGTAGTTTTCTGGTTGACATATATCTAAGAAATGCGTATATTAACACCCAGGCTATAGAGCCAAGTACATTTTCGTGCGGGCTACAGCTGAAAGAATATGTTTCCATTCCTTGTCCATCTGTTCTTGGCAGCATAAATTTAAACTAGAAACACAGAATAAGTTTCATGAGAAATAAGTCTAAATAGGGTTTAGAACAGCAAGGTGAATGCTCTAAGTTATTATGACTTGTTAACATTTGATTTTGTAGCTAGAATGTTGTGTTGAGTTGAGAAATCTCATGCTTCAAGTTTTAAAAAAATAATAATTGTGTGTTGTTGTTGTTGTTGTTTTTATCAGTTCATTTAAAAAAATACAATGGCTTGGTCACACTTCAACTTTAAGGGCTTGTATTCGCCAGTGAGCATGAGCCTAACAAACTTCGAGATTTCAGAGTGTTTATTTGCCATATACTCGAACTACACTAAAAATGCATCTTCTACATTTGTGAGCTCCATGCTAAAATGGATTCATTAGTGGGGAATGAGGGTTTTCCATACAAAATGGAGCCCATATAAAACACACTTGTTTTTCTGCAAGTCCAGCCTCAGCTATGACCAGCTATTATGTTATCTTGTAAAATCATCATGCCCTCCCACTCTGTGCTAAAATCTCCAGCTTTTTCTGCTACTAAAATAATATTAAACTGTTTATTTGCATTTGAAAATACATGAGAATACTAAAATATAAAAGGACCATATATATGAACCTAGAATTTTGCCTCTCTCTCAAGGGTCCAGGTACTCTGAGCTAACTAGGTAAGCTGTATAGGGGCTGTGTGTTAAGGCTGGGGTCTGTGGAATTGCTCTGATGTGAGGGCAACCTCTGCCTCTGGCTGAGCAGAAGTCTTCAGGTTGGGAAGGGTCCTTGAAGCTCACACAATCGTGGCTTTTTCTCTATATAATTATGTCTCTTTTTCTTCTATGGTTGATTTATCAAATACAACATAGCGGTTATGCGTCTAAGTCACTGGGTTGAAATTTTGGCTCTGTGACTTCCTAGGTATGTTAATATGAATAAATTAGTTAACTTCTCTAGTGTTCAGTTTCTCTGTCTGTAAAAGGGAATGATCATTTTACCTTCAATTGGTTTTAAAGGGAAGCAAATGAGATAATAAAGTGATTAGTCCAGTGACAGGCACTACTTAGTAAACATTCATCAAGCAAAAGCTATTATTATTAGCCTCTTTCTACTGCCCTCTGTTAGAAAAAATAATTGCACTGTGCTAATTTTCTAGGTGGCTCCCAAACAGTATTTTTTTTGTAGTTTTTAATTTTATTATGTTATGTTAGTCACCATACAATACATCATTAGTTTTTGATGTAGTGATCCACGATCCATTGTTTTCGTATAACACCCAGTGCTCCATGCAGTACGTGCCCTCCTTAATACCCATCACCGGGCTAACCAATCCCCCCTCCCCCCTCCCCTCTAAAACCCTGTTTGTTTCTCAGGTCCATAGTCTCTCATGGTTCATCTCTCCCTCCAATTCCCCCCGCCCATTTTTCCCTTCCTTCTCCTAATGTCCTCCATGTTATTCCTTATGTTCCACAAATAAGTGAAACCATATGATAATTGACTTTCTCTGCTTGACTTATTTCACTTAGCATAATCTCCTCCAGTCCCATCCATGTTGATACAAAAGTTGGGTATTCATCTTTTCTGATGGCTGAGTAATATTCCATTGTATATATGGACCACATCTTCTTTATCCATTCATCTGTTGAAGGGCATCTCGGCTCTTTCCACAGTTTGGCTATTGAGGACATTGCTGCTATGAACACTGGGGTGCATATGGCCCTTCTTTTCACTACATCTATGTCTTTGGGGTAAATACCCAGTAGTGCAATTGCTGGGTCATAGGGTAGCTGTATTTTTAAATTTTTGAGGAACCTCCACACTGTTTTCCAAAGTGGCTGTACCAACTTGCATTCCCACCAACAGTGTAAGAGGGTTCCCCTTTCTCCACAACCTCTCCAACATTTGTTGTTTCTTTCCCTGTCCATTTTTGCCATTCTAACTGGTGTAAGGTGGTATCTCAGTGTGGTTTTGATTTGAATTTCCCTGATGGCTAATGATGATGAACATTTTTTCATGTGTCTGTTAGCCATTTGTATGTCTTCTTCGGAGAAGCGTCTTTTCATGTCTTCTGCCCATTTTTTGACTTGATTATTTGTTTTTTGGGTGTTGAGTTTGAGAAGTTCTTTATAGATCTTGGATACCAGCCCTTTATCTGTAGTGTCATTTGCAAATAACTTCTCCCATTCTGTGGGTTGCCTCTTTGTTTTGTTGACTGTTTCCTTTGCTGTGCAGAAGCTTTTTATCTTGATGAAGTCCCAAAAGTTCATTTTTGCTTTTGTTTCACTAGTTTATGGAGATGTATCTTGAAAGAAGTTGCTGTGGCTGATGTCAAAGAGGTTACTGCCTATATTCTCCTCTAGGATTTTGATGGATTCCTGTCTCACATTGAGGTCTTTCATCCATTTTGAGTTTATCTTTGTGAGTGGTGTTAGAGAATGGTCGAGTTTCATTCTTCTGCATGTGGCTGTCCAATTTTCCCAGCACCATTTATTGAAGAGGTTGTCTTTTTTCCATTGCATGTTTTTTCCTGCTTTGTCAAAGATTATTTGACCATAGAATTGAGGGTCAATATCTGGGTTCTCTATTCTGTTCCATTGGTCTGTATGTCTGTTTTTGTGCCAGTACCATGCTGTCTTGGTGATCACTGATTTGTAATATAGCTTGAAATCGGGCAATGTGATGCCCCCAGCTTTGTTTTTCTTTTTCAACATCTCCTTGGTGATTCAGGGTCTTTTCTGATTCCATACAAATTTTAGGATTGTTTGTTCCAGCACTTTGAAAAATGTCATTGGAATTTTGATCGGGATGGCATTGAAGGTATAGATTGCTCTGGGTAGCATAGACATTTTAACAATGTTTATTCTTCCGATCCATGAGCATGGAATATTTTTCCATCTTTTTGTGTCTTCTTCAATTTCTTTCATGAGTGTTCTGTAGTTCCTAGAGTATAGATCCTTTACCTCTTTGGTTAGGTTTATTCCAAGGTATCTTATGGTTTTTGGTGCTATTGTAAATGGAATCGTTTCTTTAATTTCTCTTTCTACAGTTGCGTTGTTAGTGTATAAGAAAGCAACTGATTTCTGTGCATTGATTTTGTATCCTGCCACATTACTGAATTGCTGGATGAGTTCTAGTAATTTGGGGGTGGAGTCTTTTGGGTTTTCCACATAAAGTATCATGTCGTCTGTGAAAAGAGAGAGTTTGACTTCTTCTTTGCCAATTTGAATACCTTTCATTTCTTTTTGTTGTCTGATTGCTGTTGCCAGGACTTCTAGTACTATGTTGAACAACAGTGGTGAGAGTGGGCACCCTTGACGTGTTCCTGATCTTAAGGGAAAGGCTCTCAGCTTTTCCCCATTGAGGATGATATAATCTGTGGGTTTTTCATAGATGGATTTTATGAACTTGAGGAATGTTCCCTCTATCCTTATACTCTGGAGTGTTTTAATCAGGAAAGGATGTTGTATTTTGTCAAGTGCTTTTTCTGATCAATTGAGAGGACCATATCGTTCTTCTCCCTCCTCTTATTAATGTGTTCTATCACATTGATTGATTTGCGAATGTTGAACCACCCTTGCATCCCGGGGATAAATCCCACTTGGTCATGGTGGATGATCCTTTTAATGTATTGTTGGATCCTATTAGCTAGGATTTTGTTGAGGATTTTGGAATCCATATTCATCACGGATATCGGTCTGAAATTCTCCTTTTTGATGGGGTCTTTGCCTGGTTTGGGGATTAAGGTAATGCTGGCCTCATAGAATGAGTTTGGAAGTTTTCCTTCTGTTTCTATTTTTTGAAACAGCTTCAGTAGAATAGGTATTATTTCTTCTTTGAATGTTTGTTAGAATTCCCCAGGGAATCCATCAGGCCCTGGACTCTTGTTTTTTGGGAGGTTTTTGATCACTGCTTCAATCTCATTTGTTTCATTCCCCAGATTAGGGAAGTTCTCAGCTACGATTTGCTCAAATACATCTTCTAGCCCCCTCTCTCTCTCCACTCCCTCCGGGATTCCAATTATTCTGACATTGGAACACCTCATGGTGTCATTTATTTCTCTGATTCTATTTTCATGGATTCTGAGTTGTTTTTCCCTGGCCTCTTTTCCCTTTTTATCTATTATACTGTCTTCCAGATCGCTTATTCTCTCTTCTGTCTCAGTTACCCTAGCTGTTAGATTATCTAGATTGGATTGGATCTCATTGATAGCATTTTTTTTAACTTTTTTATTCTTATGTTAATCCCCATACATTACATCATTAGTTTTAGATGAAGTGTTCCATGATTCATTGTTTATGCATAACACCCAGTGCTCCATGCAGAATGTGCCCTCCTCAATACGAACCACCAGGCTAACCCATCCTCCCACCCCCTCCCCTCTAGAACCCTCAGTTTGTTTTTCAGAGTCCATCGTCTCTCATGGTATTTCTGCCCTTAGAGACTCTATGTTGCCATTAATTGATTTCTCCATTCTAGCCATTGTCTTCACAATTGCTAGCCTGAATTCCATCTCTGACATCTTGGTTATATCTGCATCCATTTGTAAATCTGCAGCATAAGTCATAATCTCTGAGTCTTTTCTGTTTTGGGGGCTCCCCCTCCTAGTCATTCTGTTGATGGGTGTTTGAGGGAATGTATAGAGTCGAAATTATTGACCAGAACCCAAGCAAGATGCACCTGTTTTCTTGGGATCTTAGGGTTGCTGGCCTCTTGTTTTCCCAGCCTGTCTTCTGCGGGAGGGGCCTGCCGCGCTGTTACTCAGGCCACCCTGTTTGGGCGGAGTTGCCCTGCACCCCTGTGGTGGGGGATGGGCTCAGTGGGAATCAGTGTTTGGGGCTTTTGTTCTCTGGCGCCTTTCCCTGGCAACTTTCGCGTGTCTTCCGCGAGTCAGAGCAGAAGAGACCGTTTCCAACCCTCTGCCTCAGAGCAGAGAGACCTCAGTCTGTTCTTCAGTGAGCTCTCCAGGCCACACTGTCTCCGTTTCTGTCCGTGCTGCTATAAATTGCAGCGTCCTGGGTTGTGCGACCCTCCGCAGCGCCCCAGTCCTGCCTCCAGGTCGGGGCACGTCTCTGCCCTTTGTGCTTCTAAAACCGCCAGCCGCTCCCAGTTCGCACGCGCGCACGACTCCACCACTTGGGGTTCTGTCCCGGGGACTGCAGTTCGCATGTGCGCGACGCCGCCGCTGGGGGTTTCCACCCGGGGGTTGCAGTTCACCGGCAGGACCCTGGCGCACCGGGTTTCCGTCTCAGAGGCTGCAGTTCGCGTGCATGTGACCGTCGCTCTGGTTTCTGTCCGGGGGGCCTGTGGTTTGCGTGCACGCGACCCCACCGGTCTGGTTTTCTACCCCTGGGGCTGCCCTAAAGTTCTTTCCCGATGCTACCAGTCTGTAAGTCTGTGCCCCGTCCCCAGCACGCGAGGCTGTCACTCACCGGCGGTGTAGGATCCCCATGTCCAGGCACCCTCCAGCCTGTTTATCCTCCAATATCTGCCCACAGAATCACGGCTCTCCGCTTTGTACCTCAAAACCAACTGCCTGCAATATTCTGTTTGTAGAGATCCAGATCTTCTTCCATCTCAGGCTGGTTTCATGGGTGCTCAGAGTGGTCTGGTAGATATCCAGCTCAATTCCGGGGACCAATTGAAATAGGGTCCCCTACTCCTCTGCCATCTTCCTCCCCCAAATAGTATTTTAGTAACATATTTCTTATCATCAGAAAAACATCTCAAGAAACTAATACTGTTTCTTGAACTTCTGTACAAAGTTACCTATGACTATGGACAAGTCACCTGATGATTTAGAGACTCAATCTTCTTATCTCTAAAATGAGAAACTTTAATTCCACGAGCTCTAGGGTCTTTTGTTCAAGTAATTTAACAAAATCATGTTTGACAGCATATCCTCATACTTTATTTATAGTGTTGAGTGTGTATTTGCTGCCAAATGTATAAACATTCCATATATACATGTGGAATAACATTAAGTTTGTTGATGTTAAAAACTACTGGTATATTTTTTGGCATTATTTGGCTCCGAATTCATTCTTCCCATTTTGTTTTAGATCAAGTTGACAGCAGATCTTTTCCCACAGCACTGCGAGGTTTAGTTAAACTGAGAGCTTTAGACGTAGGCCATCTTTTCATTACTTTCAGAATCCAAGACAAGCTTTCTTTGTCAAGTAGCTTTCATTTTTCATCTTCTTAATATCTAATGGCATTAAATTGTGCACATATGGATCTCCACTGTAACTGACAAGGCTTCTGTTTCCTTTCAGATCTAAGTGATCAGCTGCTGGAGGTGGTTGGTTTGGAAGGAGCCATGGAGATGGGACAAATCTACACAGGACTGAAAAGTGCTGGGCGGCGGCTGGCGCAGTGTTCCTCTGTGGTCATCAGGTAGTTGTTTCTCTATAATTGAGAAAAGGGGTTGACATGGTATAAGTACAACCTAATTAAAAGTATGCAGGACTCTGATAACAACATTGGTCTTATCTGTGCCTCAAATTATCAGTAACTAATACTGATATATTTCCACATAATGGAAATTGGCAGATTTTACAAAGTTTTGGTTAGCTATTACTTATCAGGTTGATTGAAATTTGATGTTCTCTTGTTCAGACCATTGATACAATTCTAACATACAAACTTCGTCCCCTCTCAAATGGTTCCCACACAGTTTAGTTTCCCGAAGCATGAAAGGATCTACCGGGTATATTGCCCAATGAAAACACTGTTGAGGCACCATTAACTTAAATTCTTTCATGGACTAAAGTACACCGTTGTTTCTATAAAATTAAATAATCACTTTATTGTAAAGTAAGATTTTTTTATGTGTATTAAATTTAAACCTTATTAAGAAACATTTTTCCAGAATTTTACCTTCAGGGAAAAAAAAGTCTACTTTGACCCTACGGTGAAACCGTGGGTTATAGCACAGTTATAGTTCGTGTTATTTGTGTGAAAATGTTGATACTGGAAAATCTGAGACATCAAACACCTTTCCTTCAGGTTTGCTGTATAGGTTTTGATGAAAACAAGGAGGCTTTTTTAGCTCTAGGAATTCTGATTATATCATTAAACATAACCCCCCCCAAAATAAATAAAAATAAAAATAATAAAAAATTTAAAAACACCATAAGCCCTATGTTTTTCTTTTGGCATCTATAATTTTTTCATATCATCACATTTACCAGGAAGCTCTTAGTATTCCTGTGACCAAGGTACCTTTCAGGTACTTATTAATAGTCAAGAATTGAAGTCCCTTTCAGAAGAGATCAATTTAAGGCCAGCTCTTACCATATTTGCATTCCCTGGTCTCATCATCTTACATCTTACATATAGTCTGTTGTGTAAAATATTTCAGTGTTATATTTAAAATGAAATATTTTCCCCTAGGACTAGCAAGTCTCTGCCAATGCAGATCGATGGGGAACCATGGATGCAGACCCCATGCACAGTGAGTACAGAGTAGTTGAAAGGCTATGTCATTTCATTTTTGCTTTCCAGATATCATGTACTTGTATAACTAATCACATACCCTAAATAAATAACCACAATCTCTAAGCTTTTGATCTATCACCAAGTACCTTTTTCTTTTTATTATTGATGTGACAGAGCTATTGCATTCAGGTTTGGGGCATTATATACCCTTGGCAATGATTTAACTTTTGAATGTTTGTGTTAGTCTAAGTACAGCTTTTAGATACCATAGATCAGTTATAAACTCTGGAACTAAACAAAATTAATGAAACTTTAAAAATCTTTCTTGTACTTGTTTCAGAACACCTTATGAGAAAATTATTTATGGGGCTTTCAGACATAAGTCTCCCTGAATTATTACCCATCTGTTCTTTTACCTCCATCTGGGGAGTTGAGGGCATCCTTCTCTGTAGAAAACTCCCCCTATCATTGTTTTCTCCAGGATGAAATATTATTTAAGTCAGATATTTAGATCCCTCAAAATTCCAATTTCCATTTGTATAGTGAATATTTTATTATATTTCAAAAATATGCTAGGCGCTGCTCTTGGCACCAACAATAGAAACCAGATCAGTAATATACACCATAATCGATAATAGAACAGGTAATAGAACATGATCAATAATGTAATTGTTTTCAAGGAACTTCTTTTCAGATAAGAGATTACATAGATAACTATAAACAAACAGATGCATCATAAATATAACTTCAGACTATGAGAGTTATGAAAAAAATAAAGCGAAATGGTGAGGATCTGGGTGCAGTATGGGGGACACTACTTTAGATAAGTGAGTCTAGGAGACCTCTATGAAAGAAGAGTTAAAAGCTCAGTATGTTAAAGAAACCGTAAGGAGGGTGGTGTGACCAAAGTTTCTAGAGGTAGGGGGAGAACAGTAAAGGATGGACAGGGACGATCATGTAGAAAAAAATGATTAGCAAAGGGTTAGCATTTGATTCTATGTGCAGTGGGAAGCTTTCGAAGCCTCTAAGCATCATCTCATTTACATGTTAAAAGTTCACCTTGGCTGCTTTGTGGAGAATGGATTATACTGAGTAGCCGCTGGAAGAGAGTCTATCAGAGTAGTCTGGGCTTGGGCATGGATGATGACAGGGAAGTGGATAGATTTGAGCTACATTCTGGAATGGAACAAGAAGAATTTGCTATTGAGTTCCCTTGGGGCTGAGAGAAAGAGAAGAATCCAGGTTAGTTCTTACATGTGAATGATGATGCGTTTACTGCATAGTTAAAATAGGGAGGGCAGCCAGTCAGGCGGTGACAGGGGAGATCTTACTCTTAGACTGGTATAAGCATTGTGCTAAGTGCTGGTGTTACATGTAAGGTTTTGTTTTGTTTTGTTTTTTTGTTTTTTAAGTTGAGATATAGTTGACATATAAGATTGTATTAGTATTTATTAAATAGTCACATAAACATTAAATAATGGAGCTCATCATTTTTCAGATGGAGAAAACAGAGCCTTTGGAAGGTTCCATAACTTTCTCAAGGTCAGATATGTAGCAGAAATGGAACTCAAACCCAGGACTCTTTGATTAAGGCCCCTTCTCTTGACCACTAGTTTAAACATATTTAGCTACAGATTCCAAACAGTGCAGTTTAGCATGTAAGAGGAAACTTTTAATTTTACCTTTCCAGTGGTTTTACTCTAAAGCTATTGGCTTCCTCTTTGTGTACAGCAGATAAATATCACTTTTTGTTTATTCCTGGTATATTCTTTTTAGCCATTTTGAACCCCAAGTTTGTGAATCTGTTAATTCTCTGATAATAACGTAAAACAGACTTGTTTAAAAAAAATCTCTGTTGATTGACTACTTCCTGCTTTCTGCTGTCTTTTTTTTTTTAAGATTTTATTTATTTATTTGACAGAGAGATAGAGAGCACAAGTAGGCAGAGAGGCAGGCAGAGGGAGAGGGAGAAGAAGGCTCTCTGCTGAGCAGGGAACCTGATGTGGGGCTCGATCCCAGGACCCTGGGATCATGACCTGAGCCGAAGGCAGATGCTTAACCACCTGAGCCACCCAGGTGCCCCTTCTGCTGTCTTTGTAGTTGGTTCCAAATACCCTTAAAAGAATTCCAGTTCTCCCTTTACCAGCATGTAGGCACTTGCATCTTGTCTGTTATTCTTCACACTCCCAATGACACTTCTAAGTTCATGTTTATGCTCACACCAATGTTGAAGGTGTTGTTACTGTTCCTACAAGTGGTGGTAGCAATGGTGGTGGTGGTGGTGGTTGGTGGTGGTTGATGGTGGTGGTGGTGGTGGTGGTTGATGGTGGTGGTGGTGGTGGTGGTTGATGGTGGTGGTGGTGGTGGTTGATGGTGGTGGTGGTGGTGGTGGTTGATGGTGGTGGTGGTGGTGGTGGTGGTTGATGGTGATGGTGGTGGTGGTGGTTGATGGTGGTGGTGGTGGTGGTGGTGGTGGTTGATGGTGGTGGTGGTGGTGATGCAGGATGATGGTGGTGGGGGTAGTAGCAGTATTGTCTTTAATGAAAGGTCAGTTTTCATCAGCTTGGTTCACAAGATCATAAATGAAAAACAGTGAAACACCAAACACCTTCCACAAGAACTCTGTATTTTTTGGATTCTTCTCAGGAAGAAAGGAAGTTTTGTCCTTACTCCATGTTTTAAATCCAGAAAGATTCATGGTAATAATAATTTCTAACATGTACACTTGTCCTGTATTGACACATTTCATTTTCACAAAAACCCTATGATTAGTTTCACTTTACAGATAATGCAACTGAAGCAGAAAAAGGTCAAATAGTTTGCCTGATTCTACACAGACGAAAAGTGGCAGGGTAGACATTAAAACGCAAATAGTCTGGCCCCACGGTCTTACTCCCACCATGGATCTCAACCTATGAAGGCCCTGGGCCATCCTTGTGACACCCCTGCGGGAGTGTGACTTCTGGTAAATCACTTACTGCCTTTCTGCAGCTTTAAAAAAATCTATGTCTATGAAAATCTAGTGTTTTAGAATAATTTTTAGCTTATTTTACACAAGCACTTCTAAAGATACTTTTGTTAACTTACCTTTCAATTAGTAACAGGATATTTATTTTGCCTATTAATTATCATGATCTACACAATTGTTAAATTAATAATTTTATATAACTTATATTTAATTTTCTCTCCTTAAACTCTCTTATTCTTTTAAAACATTTATTCCAGTCTATAGTGGGCCAAGAGCTGTACTAGACTATGGCTCATTATTGTCATTTCACATTCTGGCATACTCTGCTTTTCTTAGAACCACATGGAGTTCTGAACTTTAAATTTCACTTTAAACAAATAGAGCATTTAGTCTTCATAATGTTGGTATGGTTTAGCCAAAGAGTGTTGTTTGTTTCAATTGAATAACAAAATGTTTTTTTCATACAGAATATCAAAATTGATAGAATGTTAAAATTCTTTGCTGAATTTAAATATCCATTAGCTGATATCTAATTTTTGAAGGAATTGTTTTAGATATAATGTTAGAGCATATCAGAAGTTCTTTTTTTCTTTAAGTAGAGCATATAAAATGGAAAGGCAGGTGATAAATGGGTCTTGATTCTTACATCAAATGATATTTTTTTAAAATAATCAAAGTAATATAAGTTCTGGAGATCAATAGTGTTGATGGATGCACAGCAAAGTAAATGTACTTAATGTCATTAAGCTGTGTACTTTAAGAATGGCGAAAATGTTCCATTTTCTGTTACATATATTTTTACCACAATAAAAAGAAATTAAAAAAAAATAACCTAAGGTAATATTTACTTAGAAATTTCACCAAGCCAGAGTTAAAATATCAGGAAAAGCAAAACCAAAGAGCTTAAAACTTCCAATATATACTTAATAATTATATTTATGACCTTTTAAATTGTCTCACTATAAAGTAACCAACAGAAATGTGTCAAGTACTCCTGTGCTCACAGTTTCATAATAGTCATTGAGTTAATAGAGAATGGATTTCCATATAACTATTGGCCATGTTAACAAGCATATCAGTCTAAAGAGACAATCAATTCCAGAAAACTTTATATTGAAATAGTTCAAGAAGAGCCTTTCTTTAGGCTGGACTCCAGAGCCTAATTATTTTCCCCTTTTTGTCTTCTTTCTCCACAATCCTTCTTCCTGAGCATGTCAAACATACTGATTCTGGTATCAATATATTTCTCTCATAAGGAAGAAAAAAAAAAAAGGAGCAGCTTGGGAGGAGGGAAGAGAAGAGAACAGTAGATATGGGAGGTCATAAACTAGGTCAGATTTCATTTTGTATCCATTCATTACAAGTGATGGCTGCCCAGTAAAGTTCTGTGAATTTAGGAGTGAACTTACTAAGCCTCAGATTCAGTATACCTAAAATGGACTCATCACCTCCCTCCCTCTTTCCTCCTCCCAAACAAATACTGACTTCTTACATTCCAAAATGCTTGTTCCTCCCTTTACCATACGAGTTAATGAAACCATTATGTTCCCAATGTTTCCTAAGCTAGGAATCTGAGAGCCATTCTAAACTTCTCTGCATACCCTCAAATTCAAATACCATGTCCACCTAGCAATACGACATATTTTTGGAATCTTCTCCTTTCTTCCACCCCATGACCACTGACCTAGATTTGGCCTGTTTCATTTCTTTCACACTCCTGGCAATAACCACATTAATCTTTCCCCATCTCTGTTTTTTCCCATTTAAATGCTTTCTATACCTTTCTACCAGAATGATCATGATAAAATACTAAGCTCACCATGATACTCTTCTACTTAAAATCACTTAATTTCTTTCTGATAAAATATAATTTGAATCAGGCTTCCTTTTTCACCAATATCATCCCTTACTTCTTTTTAATCTCTTCATTTACTTCCCTTGTGTCCAAATAAGTTTTTCTTCTTTGGTTGAGTTGCACAACTTAGCTTGAGACTCATTTCATATTGCCCTTCCTCTATAAAGCCCTTCCAGAACATCGCCACTTCCTCTACCCCATCCCTGACCCCAGCTAGTCTAAAAGCCCAGCCTCAGTGCGTCATAGCTTTATGAAAGCACTAATGATATTACATTGAAATTATCAGCTTATCAGCCAGCTCCTTGTTGGATATAAGCTTACTGGGGTCATGCACCATAATTTTGATCATCTTTATATCCCTGGAGCATAGCACAGTGCCTTACACATAATTACACGGCCAATGCCAAGTGCATTTTGAGTTTGTGAATTTCTTAAATACTTCTTGAGGTAGTATAGCAATTTTAAAAAATGCTTTCTACTAAACCTTCTTTCACTGAACATAATGTAGGTTGGCTAGCAATTCATTCACATATTTTCCATATATAAGTACAAGTAAAAGTTATTTTGAGTTATCTTTATTCATTTCATTCTCAAAGCAAAGAATTTTAATGTATCAAAGAAGAAATACATCCTTAACCTTCAAAACTTTAATCTTTCTGTTTCTTGGTATGGTACAGTTAAATTTCTTTCTGTGTTATCAATTATGTATTTATTTTACACATTATATAGACTGCATTCTGTTAATACTTTGAAATATTAATAGTCATATATTAGTTATTAATTGTGGTACTTTTATGAAAATAATGCCAAAGAGGTTGTAATGCAATATTACTCTGGGTGCTTCACCTATGATTAAGATGAAGGAAATTCTTGAAAACTTTCTTCTGTGTGGTAGAGAATGAGAAGGAAGTCATGAACAGACCATAAGCTAAATGGTGAAATGACCACAGATAATATATAAAGACTCCTCAAAAGAGTAGCTGAAGTCAAGGCAACTTCCGGAAAGCATTTACATGTGTTTTGGTCTCTCTTTGCTTTTCTTTATTTACCTCTCAGCACCCATAACCCACTTGCCCAATCTCAGCTTCTAAAGTTGAATACCTTCAACACACAACTCAGCCCTGACCTGATACTCAGCCAATTCCTGCCAAGTCGGGTTGTCTTTCTGCCCTCGGCTTGATGCCTGCTTTTTCTGGGGCAGACACTTTGTCATCTAGTACCCTAAGAGCAATTGTCTCCTCCTGTCCCATTTCTACTGTGTAGGCCATTCTATGAGATGTTGTTTTCTGACTTGAATGCCAGTTTTTCCCCTGGCACTAGCATCCACTTGAGTCAGACGCTGGCTACTTGCCTAGCCTTTGCTTTCACCCTCGCTTAAGAAGACTGGATCTTTTTCCTATTGCTCTAGATGCTGCAGTTATCTGGAGTTTATCTGAATTTTGACTTGTTTTTGCAAAGAGAATATATCCAGCACAACTTTAAAACACAAAGTCTTTAGAAAGAGGAAGTGTTTTGTTGTCCATTAAATTTTTATTTATGTGTAGTTATAATTATTAAAAATCATCATAATTTAAAAGTATTATTTAATCTGAAATTATTAGCTAAATACAAATTAATCTCAGACCAAAGTTTTAGTTTATAAAATTTTTCCACTAGATGAAGGCTGATAGAATTTTCAAGACATTTGGATGTCCCAGATATGTTTGGAGGAAACCGTGGTAGCAATGCCTAACATTTATTGAGTGCTTACCACGAAACAGGTTCTGTTCTGTAGGTTTGTATTTATTGTTTTTTTTAAAGATTTTATTTATTTATTTTGACAGAGAGAGAGAGACAGCGAGAGAGAGAGCACAAGCAGGGGGAGTGGGAGAGGGAGAAGCAGGCTCCCCATGGAGCAGGGAGCCTGATGCGGGGCTCGATCCCAGGACCCTGGGATCATGACCTGAGCGGAACGCAGACGCTTAACGACTGAGCCACCCAGGCGCCCCTGTATTTATTATTTATTTAATCCTCACAAGAACCCTAAGAAGTCAGTAAGGTTATTACAACTCCCATATTATACGTTAAAAACAAACACAAACAATCCAGATAAATCAAGCAAGTTTTCCAAGGCCGCACAGTAAGAGGGAGGGTAGGCCACTGGGTTCTAATGACTTTTTTCTTAATTATGATGCTTTGCTGCCTCACTCAGTCCCTCTTTCGGCCCTTAATGTAGCTCTAATATTAGTAATCAATTACAACTCTGTCATTTGTAACAGAATTCAAATTGTTTTCAGCTTATTTACATTTTTCTCTTTAATATATTATTTTTTGCTTCCCAGTATAGCCAAGGCCATCCATCACATTGCTGCCAGAATTAGTACTGAACGACAATGATCATTTTGCTCCTGAATGTCCTCAATGCCTCCTTTTTCACACAGAATAAAGTTTAGAATCCTTGCAATGGCATTAAATAATTCTCCCGAGGCTGCCATGCTTCATAGGAACCACTTTCTAGGAGCTTTCTACTCATACCTATTAATTTTATGCCTAAAATCTCCATTTCCTGTTTTGTGTTTTAGTAATAAACTCATTCTTCTGGCCTCCAAGCAGCCTACCAACAGATCTGTGGTTTCTTCCAGCAATTCTGTAGGACCCATGGTTGGCATTTCTTTCATTGAACCTATGGTTTTTTAATTCCGATATATTTATTTTTCCCTTTTATTCAGATTGCCTGAATTAATTATCCTATCCTGTTGGGATATATGTATTTTTATAATTTACTACGAAATCTTTCTGAAAGGCAATGAGATATAAATACATATAAACTAAAAATAAAATAAAATTCCTTCTTTCAAAGCCAAGCTTAGCAGCAATTTCCTCATGAAGCCTTTTTAACTCCCCATCTGTCTGAAATATTTGCCTTATCCTTTGTACTTCTGTGGCTCTCTGTTGATATCTTCTTAATGCCACCGCAATGCAGTCTTGTATTTCAGCTATGCACGTACATATCCAGCTCTTCTGACTCAATTGTAAGCATTTTAAGATTCATCCTTAATTCCCCTTCATATCTCGCATAGTATCTTTTACATAATGTGGTTTCTGATGAGATATCCACAGTCATTTGAATCATTGCTTCACAATATGTAATGCATCATTTTCTCAGGCTGCTTTCAAGATTTTTTCTTTGTCTTTAGTTTTCAGTAGTTTGATTTTGATGAGCCTGGGCATGGATTTCTTTGGGCTCGTTCTGTTTTAGTTTCTCTGAGCTTCACAAATCTTTAGGTTTATGACTTTGCCAAGTTAGAAAGTTTTCAGCCATTATTTCTTCAGATATTAATTTAAGCCCCACACTCTCTCCTTTCCTTCTGAAATTCTGATGACCTGTTTTAGATACTTTATGTATTATCTTCTAAATCTCTGAGTCTGATTTTTTTTTCTCCTGTTTCTTTCCTCTTTCCTTTTTGTTACCTTTTTCTGTTGTTCATACCAGATAAAGTTTATTCATCTATATTCAAGTTCCCTGACTTTTTCCCTCTTTTATCTCCATTCTGTTCTTGAGCCCATCCAAGCAAGTTTTGTTTTACTTCAGCCATTGTATTTTTCAGTTGTAAAATTTCTAACTGGTTCCTTTTTTTAATATCATCTATTTCTCAGCCGATAGTTTCTATCTTTCCTTTCAGTTCAGGAGTATCTATCATTACTTCATGGAGCACGGTTTAGTAGCTGCTGTAAGGTCCTGGGTGGTAACTCTAACACTTGGATCATCTCAGGCTTTGCATCATTGGCTGTCTCTCCCCTTGTGAGTTTTTGAGATTTTCCTGGATCATCATATGTTGAGAAATTTTGAGGTGTATGCTTAACTCTGGATTTTATTTAATTCTTATGGGGAACGTTGATTTGTCATTGTTGTTGCTATTTTAGCAGGTCGTGAATCCAGTTAGGTTCAGGTCACAAATCCTGAGCTGCTTCCTGTGAGTTGTGTTTCTAATGTCAGTTCAACTTTAAAAGTCTTTGCAGTGTTATTCGGATTCATTTTACATGTACAAGATCCATAGGCCGCTGTGGAACCTCGATGGTGATCTATCCCCTATTTTGGTTCTTTAAGTTGTCAGTATGCTTCTTAAGGACAAATCTATTCATACACAGCTCAGGGGTAAACTCAGGAGATTGTATGCAACTTTAAGGAATAGCTTTTTGTGTGTGTGCTTGCCCTCTCCTCCAAGATCTCTGGCTAGGAAATGTGAGAGGGAAGAAAAAAAAAGAAAACTCATCACTGGTTCAGTGGCACTTTATGCTCTGATTTCCTTCTCCATTCTACCTGCTATCTTTTGCTTTCAGCATCCTCTGATAGCTGCTCTCTTCTATGTAGGATTTGTAGTTGCCATTAGTGAGAGAGACAGGGTGGAGTTTGCTTGCTCCTTGAACTAGAACTGAAACTGTCACCACTCTTCTTAGATGTTATTGTGTATGGCTATTTTAAGATCTGTCTGAATTGTCCCCATCAGATTGGCATATTATTAGTCAGAAGTGCTTATCTGCAATCCCAATTTCTTCCAAAAAAAAAAAAGAAGAAGAAGAAGAAGAAGAAGAAGAAGAAGAACTAAGTAAGTCTAAGAAATGCACTAAACCTTGAATCTTAAATCTTATTCATTGAGAACATGTCATAAATTACTTTTCCATTCTTGTGCATTTAAGTAGCTAAGACAGCATGTAACTTGTTTGATTGAAAATAATGGTTCAAAAAGGCATAGTTTTTCTACTCACCTGTACGGATAAAGTTTTAGGTGTTTCTCTAGGCTAGTAATGAGGTGCATGACTACATGAGATATGTTTTTTAGATTACTTTGTAGGAGAACATATATTAAGACTATTGCAAATAAGCCATGTGGTTGTATGGGAGACTTAGAGACTATGGAGGTGTGGTTAGTTAAATGTCTAACTAAGGTCACCAAGCAGAGTTACAGGACTGGGTCTGTTCCTAACTTGTTTTTCTACTCCCAAACTGGTCATCAGTTGATTAAGCTTGTTTGCCTAAGGTTAAAAAGTTCAGAGAGGAGGAAATACAATGTCTCTGAAGCTTTCTGCAATGCATAGTGTTGAGTAAAGGAGCCTAAGTGTAAACAGGCAGCCAGCCAATGAGACTCCTTGGCACTTTGACTTTCTCTAGCAGCTGTAACCACAGCAAACAGTGTAAGACCCTTGTGTTGAGAAGCAAAATAAACCTTTTTAAGAAAAGATTATTTTAATGGCCCTCTCAACCCACTCGTAAAGTTGAATACCATGACCATATTTTCTACTTGGGAATACCATTTAAATGAGCATTTCATATAATATTATATTAGAAGATATAATGGCACTGAATATAATGCTTTTCTCCATAGTTTATGTACTTAGACCTCTCTTGATTGCTAGAGATACAACAAATATGGGTGTAGGCAAATTGTGCATGGAGTGTTTAGTAGCAAGAAGCTACTAAAGCCTAACAATAAACAGTACACGAGAAAAGCTATGAAGAGAGTGGTGCAAATTTAGGAAGTAGGAAAATAGCTAAAATTTGCTTATCTCTATGATAGGTGGATCCCCTTATACCTACTACCTAACTTAACTGATCACACACCTGGGAACTAAAAACAGATTAGAAGTTAAATAGCCTTACCATTCTTTTATTAGAGACTTGCAGCCATTTTATTAAAATTTCTATATATTAGCTTTATATCTGAAACCCATTTAAAGTTTAGTATTTTAAAAGTTATTTTGAATAAGCTAACATCTACAACGGAAATAGTAAACTTTTCTAGCACTTTAGCAGAAATTTAATGTAGTCTAGGGTTAAGAATATTTTTCACTTCTTAAAAGCAATGTTTTATGGAATTTCCATAAGGAGGGAAGGAAAAAAATTGCTTAGGAAGATTACCATGAGAAATAAGTATATCCCAATGGATAGAAAACAAGAATAAAGGCCAGAGACCAGGGTTTCATATTTGTTATATCAGTGACCTCTGGACTTCAGAGAATTACTTAATCTTCTTGAAACTATTTCTTTATTCCTAAAACTAGCTACCTACAAATCGGAAGGTAGTATTGAAGGGTTGTTGAAAATTACTATACATCACATTTTCCAACACTAAGAAAGTATTAATTATTTGATGCTGTATGTTAAGTATTGTTATATTTAATGATGCATTTGAATTTTCTTTTTTATTGTTCAAACTAGCTTCCCTGTGATCTTGAGTCATATAGGAAAAAAAGTTAAACCAATGTAATTTTATGGTGGGACAAAATTTGAAATCTTTTTGAGATTTGGCCATAGTGTTATAGAAAATGTAGCCGTGACTTTTTGTTTTCCCATAATCAGTTTTTTAAATTTAATTTAATTTTATTATGTTATGTTAGTCACCATACAGTACATCATTAGTTTTTGATGTAGTGTTCCATGATTCATTGTTTGCGTATAACACCCAGTGCTCCATTCAGTATGTGCCCTCTTTAATACCCATCACCAGGCTAACCCATCCCCCCACCCCCTCCCCTCTAGAACCCTCAGTTTGTTTCTCAGAGTCCATAGTCTCTCATGGTTCGTCTCCCATAATCATTTACAGATAACTCATATTGGAAGAGGATATCATTTCACCATAACATTTAACATCTTTAATTATTATCTAAAAGGAAAATTATATTAAAACTCATCTAAATAGAATAGTGCTGTGAAAGTTACCTGCAAGTTTACCTAACTCTTGAATCTCCCAAGACTCTTGCATTAAATTGATTACTTTAAATAGTACTAAATAATATTTAATGCACCAGTTTGATTTTTTAGAAATTATTCTTGTTTTGAAAATTTAATAAAGTATTGTTTTCTCATTTGAAGTTATGCAGCTATTGTAACTTGGCACTTGCATGTTGACTTTGTAAACACACTATTTTTAAGGAATCTTAAGCTGCTCTAATGGCTTACTTTAGAAAGGGATGGGCAAAGCAGACAAGGGAACATGTATAGTTTTAGTGATGGAAGAAAGAGTAACCTGTAAATTATCAGTAGGAAAATGCTCTACAGGTATATGTAAATAATGAATATTTTCTTGATGTGCCTGGAAATTGCATTTTGCCTAATATTTAAATACAGAATAGGGATAAATGTTAAGGAAGGAAATACCACCATTTGTTATTTAATGAGTCGAAATGTGGATATCCTGAAGAATAGAAAATTAACTAACAGTATTCAGACATCTTAAAATATATTTGAGTAAGCAGACTGCTGTCCTAGTAGGTATATTTTTTAAGGTGTGAGTGATAGTGAGACTCCAAATGCAGTTAAATAAAACATAAACTAAACGCTTCTTTTACTTAAGACTTCACTGGTAAATTCTTTTGCATAAATTTGCATTTCCAAGCCTTTATTTTTTTTTTTCAAAGACTGGCATGTTAATGTTTAGTTGGGCATTATTTTGTGTGTTCCCCTGTTACTTACGCATTAATTAGTTTTGTTTACCTGTGCATAATTTTTCCTAATTTCACAACAGTTGTTGTTTTTGTAATTGACAATGCAATTTACTGCATGTGTGCATTCTGGCCCCCAAACAAGAATGTTAAGCTGTAAAGCACCGATCTCTTCATTTCAGATTGTTAAAAAAAAAGGATTGGTTGTGACTAATTTCCAATTAATTTGCAGTGGTTATGGGGAACAAAACAATTGCACCTACTAATTAAATTTTAAAATATTCCAAAGTGTCATCTTTAGGTGTCTGTGGAATATATAATTTCTATTTTGGTTCATTGCTGGATCTGTAACACGCATGAGCTTGACAGCTCTATTAATTTAAAGGCTCAGTAATACCTATTAGTACAAACATGAAAAAAATACCATTAATCATTTATTTTAATTTTGCAGCTCTGTCATTTTCTCAGTATGTTTTAAAATTATGATGACACCATAATGTGCACAAATCGACTTGGATGAAGGAGAAATGGATCACACTACTTAGGAGAGATACTGAAGTACATTATTAGAGCTTAATTAATGCCAAACTGATTAGATTTGATTGCATTTTACACTAAAATATTTTAAAGAATTTTTTCTTACCATATTATATTTTAAGTTATCCCAAACATTATGTTTACAATTGGACTTACCTTTTTAGTACTTCTTTTCTTGAATACATTCTACCTAAATACTATGAAATAAACCTAAATTGTTCTTTCATTTTTCATGTTGAAATCTGAAGTAATCTAGTTATTAATTTAAATTTAGAAAAGTTTCATTTCAGTTGATAGTGTCTCTCATATTCATATGCTTTGATGATAACTTCTAACCCAAATTGAACACAATGTCCAAAAACATAAAAGATCAAAAATTGAAATGAAAAATATACTAAGTATGTAATCCCTTATGCATTTCTATTGATGTGATCCAGGATTGTTAAACATGCTAAAAATGATCAAATTGTATGTACTTAGACTTTTGTCATTAGATTTTTAAGAGAACCAATAGTTATTTTATTTATATCTACATCTAGTTCAAAATTGAAAATACTCCTTTAGAATGGGTAGTTACTAGTGTCTCCTAGTTGATGGGCATCATGAAACTAATACATAGATTTGATTTCTTTCCTTTCAGATCACTTAGGCATCTCCCTTCTGGTCGATACAAACTATAGAATCACAAGGCCTAACTTTTCTCCCACTTTGCCTTGGGATCGTATCTTATCTGGCTGTTCATTTCCTTTGACTTTATATATTAAAATTAGAAAATATGGCTAACATAGCCTAAGTTTTTCCTCAAAGGTAACATAATGTAGTGTTGAAAGTTTTAAGAGTAAGACTTCTTATCCACTAACAGAGAACAGGGTCCAGTGTTTCATAGAGATATTCCCTGGATGGCTTAACAATTTCAAACAGAAATTTGAATTTAAAAAATTCATAATAAAAATACACTGAGTAGAATATAATAACATTTGTTTTTGTTTTCTTGAATATTCAGAACATAACTGCACATGTTTTATTTGAGAAGACTGAGAAAATTTTAAAATTTTTAACATATTACATTGTCTTATACACATGACAATTCCATGGGGTGAATTAAATAGATATTATTAAAGATGATTTTCAAATCAGTAAATAAAACTAAGAATGGAATACAATTATTTCATCTAAGCCAAATCAAGAATATCAGTAACTCATTTTTTCATTCAACAAATGTTTATTGAGTTCCTTTTCTAAGAAGGTACAGATACTTTGTCCTAGTGTTACAATGGAGAGAAAACAAAATAAAACAAACAAGAGTATGGTTTCTGAGCTCAGTGTAGATACACATTACTCAGAGAATCACACAAAATTTCCGTAATGATGCAAGGTCTGTGAGTGAAATGTTTTTGGTACTATGAGCTGTGATACTATGATATTATGAGAGGGTATAAAAGAGGGATTTGACCTCATCAAAGTAGGTGTAAGAAGACTTTCAAAGAAACTCAAAATAGGCCTGAGGGGAGCATAGAACTAAGCATAGGATGGGGAGCATAGAGCTAAGGATAAAAAGAGGGAAGAGTGTTGTATGCAGAGGGAGCTGTAGGAGGTAGGAGGGAGCATGTGTACAAGGATCTGAAAGATGACATGATGGGTGTGGAACAGAAGGAAAGGAGGTGTGAGGCAAGGCAGGAGATTCAGTGGGAGTCAGAGCTGCAGGACCTTGACGCCCACAGAAAGGATGGTTAGCTTCAGCTTAAGAGTCAAGTGGAACTATAAATAGAGTTTAAGCAGGAGAGTGATGTGATCAGATATGCATGGTGATAAGATCATTCTGGGTGGGAAATGGATTGGAAGGGAAGGCAATAACCAGTGAGGAGACTTCTGCAATTGTTCAGGCCTTAGAGTGGTGGAAGTAGAAAGACAAAAGTTAGGAGATACAGAAAATATTTGAGGGATAAAATTGATCAGAATTAGTAATAGACTGGTTATTCATGGATGTTAAGGTGAAGATACCACAGATGATCCGGATTTCTGGCTTGAACAACTGAATAAATGATGGGACAATTCATTAAAATAGGAGAATCTGGAAAATAATCAGGTTATTTCCTCTCTACTCCAATTTAATTCAATTAGATTATGCTCCCTAATCAATGTCCTAGGCACATTGTTAGGAACGTCAATTATTGTTACACCATGGGATGGCAGTTTTTTATGGATGTTGAAATGTTTGTTGGATTACCATGAAATAGTTTAACATTGGTGAGAAACTCTTTAACATCAATGCCATGATGCTCTAAATAGCCAAGCGTATAGCTGAGTCTAGGAATTGGGTCATTAAAGAGATACGTTCTCACATATTAGTCTCCCTTGGTTTAAAAAAAAAAAAAAATACATTCTGTGGGTTAGTAAATGTCACACATGGATTTTTTTTCTGGTATTTTCTTTGGGTGGAAGTAGAGCCTGGAATGTCACTGGAATCCTACCAGGTGCTTCTGGCCGCCTCAGAGAGAAGGCAGATGGCCATATATGCCATTTCATAATGTCACACAAGGAATCACAAATGCATTGTTGTTTCAGATAGAAGAGGGGTGAAGAAAATGTTTTTTTTTTTCCACTGGACTATGCATAATTACACTAAAAATAACAGGTAATATTGATAAAGCACATATATGAAATGCAGAACCTCATTTGTACTTGCAGTGGTCCTATAAAGTAGGTGTACTGTTAGCTTCCTTTAATAAATAGATACTGAGGCTCAAAAATGTGAGATCCTAGGACACCTGGGTGACTCAGTTGGCTAAGCGTTCCACTCTTGATTTCGGCTCAGGTCATGATATCAGGATTGTGAGATTGAGCCCCGCGTCGGGCTCTGCGCTGGGCATGGGTCCTGCTTAAGATTCTCTCTCCCTCTGCCTCTGCCCCTCCTCTCTTTCCTCTCTCTCTCTCTTTCTTCCTCTTTAAAAAAAAAAAAAAAAGTGAGATCCTTTTGCCAGTGGCTAAGCTGGCACTCAAACTCTTGCCTCCTGTTCCAAGTCCATGATTTTAACCCCTAAGCTGTGTGAAAAGACCACATAGGAAAGGGCCTCCAAAATACTATTCATTAGGAAAAGTATAGTCATAAGTTGTGAATATTATGAATATTCTCTGGCTGTAGTTGAGGAGGGGAATTTTTATGTGTTGTTTTATTCTGTTTTAATTTTTATTTGTTGTTTGTTGTTTTATTTTTTCCATATGACCAAAGATTTGGAGAGGCCCTGGGAAAAGAAAAACAGTTACTAGGTTAAGATTGTGGGTATAATTTCTCTATAGAGACATGGACATTATAAAAAGCTTTTATAAATGTTGTTGACCTTCCCTGGCAACCAACTTATAACCATAAAATATTTTGAGAAGGAGAGCCAAATTTGTATCTTAAAAGAGATCTCAAATCCAGGTGTAAGTATTTCTTTCCTAATGTAGCCAAAGAACCTGTCACTTGCAAGAAAAAGTTTCTCTTTTCTCATTACCATACATATTTAAAATTGCTGTGAATTTCATCAGGGGGTCAACCTCTTAAACCCATTTTTTAAAGATTTTATTGTAAATCTTCACAATAATTTATCTGAATTTGTTGTTAGATCAAAGACTTTAACATTAAACTTGGATATTACTATCATTCCAGAAAATAATGACTGGAATCATAAAGAAGCTGGCACAGGGATTTTAGAAAATTGTTATGTTTCCATTGCTTTGCTTTTTGGCAGTTAGGGACCTGAAAAATTTAGCATGCTCTTTATTCCTGCTGTCATATGGCTCAGCTACGTGCATGAATTCAAAATGGTTTCCATTATTGGAAGGAGACCATCTTATTCCAGAACCAAGCTAGGTAACTTTGAATGTTCCAGATAATTCCAAAATTAAGCTCTCCCCACAGATATTTTATGGCATTTATTTTGCTCTGAAAACTCCATTCATTTCTAAGGTAGCTGAATAAATCCAGCGATAATAAACTTTTAAAGAAAAGAAGCAGGAAAAGGACATTTTGTTGGCTAGATACAGGAAGAAAATTTTGAAAGGAAAATACTACCTGCTGAGGTACTTTCTAAGAATCACAACATTATTAAGCCCACCCTGGTACAAAGCAATAAAGAGATTGTACATTTGAGCCAAACATGATCAGTTGATACATTATCAAAATTGGGAAAGGTCACATTTATTCTAATCCAGAACTTTGCAGAAGGATTTCTGAATGGTGACACTCAGCATATCAAAGATAGGCCATATGAAATTATTTCCACTTTTATCCATCTTCCAGCTATGGACCCATTAAATCATAACTTTAAATTAAAACTTCTTTCTTCTACTTTATGCCTCATAATTCTAGATATAATTATATTTGGCTGTAATTACATCAGGGGTCAGCAAGTTATGGCCTTTGGGCAAAATCTGGACAGCTGCCTGTTTTTATATAGCAAAAGAGTTAAGATTTTTTTTTTACATTTTAAATGGTTGAAAAAGCAAAAGAAGGATAATATTTCATAATGTTAAAATTATATAAAATTCATATTTTAGCTTTCAAACATAAAGTTTTACTGGAACACAGTCACACCTGTTTATTTACATGTAGCCGATGGACACTCCTGTGCTATGATAGCAGAGATGAGTAGTTACAGAGACCCCATGGCCCACAAAACCTAAAATATTTACCATCTAGCAGAAGATGCTTTACAGGAAATGCTTGTCAATCCCTAAATTACATGAGCACCACTCAAACATCCTACAGTATATAACTCTCAAATATAATTACTTCTAGATTTAGAATTAGTATAAAATTTCAGTAGCTTGTATCACTTATATGCAAACCCTTGTGAGAATCTGAGGCATGACTAGCCAAAGAACATGCAATTTGAAGTCTCGCCCTCCTTCATGGAAGAGGAATAGTCCACACTACAGATTGACTGGGAATGTTTGTATCATGGTGCTTCTTTCTAGTTTTTCTCCTACCTCTCTGGCTACTTGTACTCATATTCTTTCATAGAATATCATTCTCCTGCTTCACCCTTAAATGTCAGCTTTCCTCAGGTACGCAGTCTAATATCTGATATTTGTATTTGCCAAACTGTCCTTCAGTAATCTATTCTTGATGGATGACATTATTATAGGTTCATCCCGCCGAAATCTGAGTCAAGACCTGTTCACCCTTCTGAACTCCAGACCTACATATCTAAAGATACTGAACACCACCTTCAGAATGCAACACGCAACACAGAGTTCACAAACTTCTCGGTTTCCACCCCTGCCAAAAATGCATTTCCTTCTATTAAAAAGCATCACCAGACACATAGCAAACAAAGCTAAAAGCACAGGAGTCATACTAGAATCTTTCCGTTTTCCAGTACTCCACACATTCAGTCATGTCCTATATGTGCCTCCTTGATATCTCTCAAATCTACCCCCACTCCATTCGCATTACCACTGCCACAATTAAAATCCATTTTAATTCTTCCCTAGATTATTATATTAACCCCCCATCTAATCTCCCTGACTCTTATATGGCACCCAGCCCCTAACCTATGTTTCCAGAGTGATATTGCTAAGACTCAGGTTTAATTATATCCTGTCTTTCCACCATGATCTCAATGGAATTGTTTTGTGCTCCCTCTGCACCCTGAGAATATTTCTGTAACACAGTGCGTATCACATTCTACCACTGCATATGCTATCATCATTAGAATATAAGCACCTTAATTATGTTTAAAAAATGTCTATTCAACTTGGAAGCCCAAGCACCAAACTGAAGTAAGCTGGTATCTAGTAGATTAACAACAGAGTTAATTTAAGTTGTATAAATTAGGTTATTCCTTAGCCCTAGGTTTTGGGAGTGAGTATAAGAAGGTGCTGGCCAGTCCATCAGTCAGTCAACAGACTCATTGACCTTAAGCCTTAGGAAGAGAAGTAAAATGACAAGTGTAAATAGATATGGCTTCTCAAATTTAAAGGTGCTTAAGAATCACCTGGGGGATCTTGCTCCAAAGTAGAAACTGATTCAGAAAGTCTGGGTTGGGATTGGGGAGTCTGCATTTCTAACAGTGAGGTCACTTCTCCTGGTTTGTAGACCACATTTGGAGAACCAAACACTAGAGTGCGAGGGAATCATCCGCAGAGGGATTTCTGTTGTTGTTGTTGTTGTTGTTGTTAATTTTTTAAATGTTTATGCCAAAATAATATATGCACACTGAAAAAAAGCAGAATGTATAGAATTGCAAGAAAAATAGCAAGTTTCCGTCCCATCATTCATTTCTTTGTCACTAGGTCTGTTCTTTGAATTATTTGGCTTTTTCTTGTCATTTACTCTACATCTATAAGAAATATGCTTTCTTTTTTTTTTTTTCACCTGTTACTTTTAGGTGTATTCTATTTACTTCATGCATAGAAAAGTGGTTTTTAACACTTATATTACTCCATTTAGCTCCCTTACTAATAGTGAATATGTACTGAGTGACTTTTATGTGCCAGGTAACATTCCAAGCATTTTGTGTGCCTTGATTCATTTTAGTCCTAACAAGAAACCAGTGAAACAGACACTATTTTAAAGTCTCTATATTATTAATGAGGGAAATGAGTCATAGTCACTTGGCTAAAGTCTCCAGATAGGAAGTGGTGGACCCAGGCAGTGTGATTTTCAACCATTATGCTCTTCTGCTTCTGAAAAAAAGTAATGATTTTATTTAAATCAAAACAAAATATATAATCATTGAGATTATGAAAATGTTGTCAACTACAGAACCAAATGCTGACACACAATTACTTTTTCTTTTCTATAAAGATTTTGGAATCTCTTTTTTCAAAGTCATCATTGTAGTAATTCTCATTTTTAAAATTAGATACCAATTTACCTATTGTCCCCACTCTTGTTCTTTATTTTTTATTTATTTGTTTATTTTTAGAGAGTGGAGGAGGGGTGTAGAGGCAGAGAGGGAGAAAAAGAATCTTAAGCAGGCTCCACGCCCAGCACGGAGCCCAACATAGGGCTTGATCTCACAACCCTGAGATCATGACCTGAACTGAAATCAGGAGTCGGGACTCTTAACCGACTGAGCCACCCAGGCAACCCCCAACTCCTGTTCTTTGTATAGAAAAGTCCTTCTCTGGAGAAGTCTTTCTAGGTTTCTTGCAAATCTGTCATCCTGGTTCTCAGTTGGACCCCCTGTTTGTTGTTGTTGTTGTTATTGTTGTTTTTTAATAGACTTGATTTTTTATTTTTATTTTATCTTATTTTTTTTTAAGATTTTATTTATTTATTTGAGAGCAAGAGTGAGAGAGAGAGCACAGAGCAGGGAGAGGGAGAAGCAGACTCCCTGCTGAGCAGGGAGCCTGATGCGGGACTTGATCCCGGGACTCCAGGATCATGACCTGAGCCGAAGACAGTCGCTCAACCAACTGAGCCACCCAGGCGCCCCTAGACTTGATTTTTTAGAACACTTTTAAGTTCACATAAAATTAAGAAGTTACACAGATTTCCCATATACCCCCTGCCTACACATGTGCATAACCTCCTTCACCAAAGTGGTACATTTGTTATAATCACTGAACCTACACTAACACATAGTCGCCCAAAGTCCATAGTTTACATTAGGGTTTCCTCTTAGTGTTGTACAGTTTGTGGGTCTCGATACATGTATAATAACATGTGTCTATCAATATTATATCATAGAGAACATTTTCACTGCCCTAAAAATTCTTTGTGGTCCATCTTTTCATCCCTCTTCAGCTATAACCCCTGGCAACCATAAATTTTTACTTCTCCATAGTTTTGCCTTTTCTAGAATGCAGTAAGTTGGAATCATTCTGTATGTAGCATTTCCAGATTGGCTTCTTTCACCTTGTAGTATGTAATTAAGGTTCCTCCATGTCTTTTCATGGCTTGATAGCTCATTTCTTTTTTTAGCATTGAATAATATTCCATTGTCTGGAACTACCATAGTTGATGTAGCTATGCACCTACTGAAGGATATGTTGGTTGCTTCCACGTTTTGGCAATTATGAAAAAAGCTACCATAAACATCCATGTGCAGGTTTCTGTACGAACATGTTTTCAAATCATTTGATTAATATCAAGGAGTGTGATCTCTGGATCCAATGATAAGGGTATGTTTAGTTTTATAAGAAACTACCAAACTGTCTTCCAAAGTGGCTATACCATTTTGTCTTCCCACCAGTAATGTATGAGAGTTCCTGTTGTTCCACATCCTTCCAGCATTTAGTGTTGGCAGTGTGATCCTCTGTTTTTTGAATCTCTTTCGTAGCTCAGCCATTTGTTTTGCTGGAGAACACCCTCAAATATGTTTTCAAGGGCATATAGAAGGTAAATGCTCTCAATCGTTTTATGACTGAAAACGTCTTCATTGTACCCTTGCCTTTAATCAATACATTAACTAAGTATAGAATTCTGTGATAAAATTAACTTTTCCTCTGGGGTTTGGAGGTGTATCTCCATTTTCTTCTAGCACTAATGTTTTTGAGAAACCTGATGCCATGTGACTTTTATTTTTTGGTAAGTCACCAGTTTTTCCTCTCAGAGGGCATTTAGAATCTTCTTTTTTATCCCTATGCTTTGAAATTTCACAATAATACATGATTTGAACTGGACAGGACAGGAATCAAAGTTTCATTAGCAGAAAAAAAGGGAAGGCTCTCCAGGGCAGTAGCACAAGGCACAGAGGTGGGAGTTCAGGAGGAGTGCTGGGGAGGTTGGAGAGTCAGTTCTCAAACCCAGTTCTTGCACTCACCAACATGAGCTGTGTAACACAAGTTACAGAACCCACACTTTTGTCATATATTGAAAACTAAGGATGTTGATGCAGACCTCCAAGGGTTGCAGGAAGATAAAATTAAATAATGTAAGAATTATAAAAAAAATTATGCTTTTACTAGCAGGTCTGAGAACTCCTTGAAAAGAGAACAGATCCACCTCTGTTTTAATCATATTAGAATGCCTTTCTGCTCTTTGTTTTTTATTTACTGAGGTATAATTGACATACAACATTATATTAGTTTCAGGTGTACAACATAATGATTGGACATTTGTATATATTGCAAAATGGTCACCATGGTATCTAGTTAGCAATCTGTCTCCTTACAAAGTTAATACAGTATTATGGACTATATTCCCAGTGCTGCACATTACATCCCTATGAGTTATTTATTTTATAACCAGAGGTCTTGTACTTCTTAATCCCCTTCACACATTTTGTTACCCACTCAAGCCCTCTCCAATCTGGCAACCAAAAATCTATTCTCTGTATATACGAGTCCGGGGTTGTTTTGTTTTGTACATTTTGGTTTTTTTATATTACACATATAGGTGAAATCATATGGTATTTGTCCTTCTCTAACTTATTTCACTTAGTATAATACTCTCAAGGTACACCCGTGTTGTCATAAATGCAAGATTTCATTCTTTTTATGCTCAGTAGTCTCCCATTGTATATATATAGCACATATTCTTTGTCCATCCATTCATCTTTGGACACTTAGGTTGTTCCCATATCTTACCTATTGTAAATGATACTGCAGTGAACATGGGGCTGCTTATATCTTTTCAATTAGTGTTTTCATTTTCTTCAGATAGATACCCAGTAATGGACTTGCTGGATCATAGGGTAGTTCTATTTTTAATTTTTTGAGAAACTTCCATCCTGTTTTTCAGAGTGGCTGCCCCAATTTATAATCCCACCAACAGTGCATGAGGGTTCCCTTTCTCCACATCCTCACCAGCCTTTGTTATTTTTTGTCCTTTGATAATAGCCATTCTGACAGGTGTAAGGTGATAACTCCTTGTGGTTTTGATTTCCATTTCCCTGATAATTAGTGATATTGAGCATCGTTTCATCAGCCTTTTGACTATCTGGATGTCTTCTTTGGAAAAATGCCTATTCAGATCCTCTGCTCATCTTTTAATCAGGTTGTTTTTTGTTACTGAGTTTCATAAGTTCTTTATGTATTTTTGATATTAGCCCCTTATCACATGTATGACTTGCAAATATCTTCTCCCATTCAGTAGGTTGCCTTTTTGTTTTGTTGATAGTTTCCTTTGCTGGGCAAAGCTTTTTAGTTTGATGTCATCCATTTGTTTTTGTTTTGTTGTGCTTTTGTTTCCCTTGCCTTTGGAGTCAGATCCAAAAATTATTGCTAAAACGAATGTTAAGGAGCTTACTACTTAAGTTTTTTTCTAGGCATTTTATGGTTTCAGATTTTACGTTCAAGTCTTTAATCCATTTTGAGTTTATTTTTGTATGTGGTGTAAGATAGTGGCCCAGTTTTATTCTTTTGCATGTGGCTGTCCAGTTTTCGCAACAGCATGTATTGAACAGATTATCCTTTCCGCATTGTGTATTCTTGCCTCCTTTGTTGTAAATTTGTTGACCAAAAATGTGTGAGTTTATTTCTCAGCTCCCTATTCCATTGACTCTTTGTGTCAGTTTTTCTACCAATACTGCAATGTTTGGTATACTTTAGCCTTGTAATTTACTTTGAAATCAAGGAGCATAGTTCCTCTGGCTTTGTTCTTATTTCTCAGGATTTTTTTTTTTTTTTGACTATTTGTGGTCTTCTGTGGTTCCATACACATTTTAGATTTGTTCTAGTTCTGTGAGAAATGCCAGGGAATATCGATAGGGATTGCATTGAATCTGTAGATGGCTTTGGGTAATATGGACATTTTAACAATATTAATTCTTCCAATCCATAAACATGCAATATCTCTTCATTTATTGTGTTTTCTTTAATTTCTTTCCTTAGTGTCTTACAGTTTTTAGTGTTCAGGTCTTTTACCCAATTGGCTAAATTTATTCCTACATGTTTTATGCTTTTTGGTCCAATTATAAATGGGATTATTTTCTTGATTTCTTTTTTTTTTGATAGTTCATTAATAGTGTAGAATCTGCAAAATTTTGATCATTAATTTTGTATCCTTCAACTTTACTGAATTCATTTATTTAATACTAACAGTTTTTTGTTGTTGGAATTTTTAGGGGTTTCTATGTTTCTATGTATCAAGTTATCTGCAAATAGTGACAGTTTTACTTCTTTCTTAACAATTTGGGTGCCTTTTATTTCTCTTTCTTGCCTAATTACTCTGTCTAGGACTTCTAATACTTTGTTGAATAAAAGTGGGAGTAGTAGGCATCCTTGTCTTGTTCTTGATCTTAGAGGAAATATTTCAGCTTCTTACCACTGAGTATGATGTTAGCTGTGGGCTTGTCATATGTGTCCTCTATTATGTTGAGATATGTTCTGTCTATACTCAGTTAAGAGCTTTTACTTTAAATGGATCTTGAATTTTGTCAATTCATTTGCAGATGTTGAACCATTCTTACATCTCTGGATGCCACTTGATCTTGGTGTATAATCTTCTCAATGTAGTATTGAATTTAGTTTGCTAATATTTCATTAAGGATCTTTTACCTCTGTGTTCTTCAGGGATATCTGCCTGTAATTTGTGTGTGCTTGGTATCTTTGTCTGGTTTTGGTATCATGGTAATGGTAGCCTCATAAAATGAAATTGGAAGCATACTCTTCTATTGAGTTTTTGGAAGAGTTTAAGAAACATAGGTATTAAGTCTTTAATATTTGGTAGAATTCACCAGTGAAGTCGCTTGGTCCTGGACTGTTGTTTCTTTTGAAGTTCTTAATTACTGATTCAGTCTCCTTACTAGTAATCAGTCTATTCAAGATTTTCTATTTCTTCATGAATCATTTTGGAAGATTGTAAATTTCTAGAAATTTATCTATTTCTTCTAGGCTGTCCAGTTTGCTGGTGTATAATTATCCAAAGTAGTTTCTCATGATCTTTTGTATTTCTGTGGTAATAGTTGTAACTTCTCCTTTATTTCTGATTTTTTTTTAATTTGAGCTCTCTCTTTTTTTCTTGGAGAGTCTAGCTAAAGTTTTGTGAATTTTGTTTATCTTGTCGAAGAAGCAGCTCTTGATTTCATTGATTTTTTTCTATTGCCTTTTTAGTCTCTGTTTTATTTATTTCCAGTCTGATCTTTATTATTTCCTTCCTTCTCCTAACTTTAGGCTTCATTTTACTTCTTTTTCTTTTTTTTTTTTTCTTTTTTTTTTTAAGATTTTATTTATTTATTTGAGACAGAGAGAATGAGAGAGACAGAGAGCACATGAGAGGGGGGAGGGTCAGAGGGAGAAGCAGGCTCCCTGCCGAGCAGGGAGCCCGATGCGGGACTCGATCCCGGGACTCCAGGATCATGACCTGAGCCGAAGGCAGTCGCTTAACCAACTGAGCCACCCAGGCGCCCCTTTACTTCTTTTTCTAATTCCTTTAGGCATAAAGGTAAATTGTTTATTTGAGATTTTTCTTGTGTTTTGAGGTAGGCCTACCTACATTGTTATGAACATTCCTCTTAGAACTGTGTTTGCAGCATCCCATAGATTATGTCATATTTCTGTTTTTATTTGTCTCTAGGTATTTTTTATTTCTCCTTTGATTTCTTCTATGACCCAATAGTTGCTCAGTAACATGTTTAATCTCCATGTAGAAGTAGGGTTTTTTTCCAGTTTTCTTTTTGTAATTGATATCTAGTTTTATACAATTGTGATCTGAATAAAGGTTTGATATGATTTCACACTTTCTGAATTTATTGAGACTTGTTTTGTAGCCTAACATGTGATCTGTTCTGGAGGATGTTCTGTGTGAACTTAAGAAGATTGTGTATTCTGCTGCTTTTGGATGGACTGTTCTATATATATTTATTAAGTCTATCTGGTCTATTGTGACATTTAAGACCAAAGTCTCCTTATTGATTTTCTGTCTGGATGATTTATCCATTGGTATAAGTGGGGTATTAAAATCGCCCACAATTATTGTATTGCTATTGATTTCTCCCTTTAGGTCTGTTAATATTTGCTTTATGTATTTCGGTGTTTCTATATTATATGCATATATATTTATAAACATTATATCTTCTTGCTGGATTGACCCCTATATCATCATGCAGTTTGCTACAGTCTTTATTTTAAAGTCTGTTTTGTCTGATATGAGTATAGCTACACCAACATTCTTTTTCATTTGTATGGGAGATATTTTTCCATTCCTTCACTTTCCATGTGTGTCTTTACTTCTGAAGTGAGTCTCTTGTAGGCAGTATATAAGTGTATCTTGTTTTTGTTTGTTTGTTTTTTAATCCATTCAGCCACTCTGTATCTTTTTATTGGAGAATTTAGTCAACTTACATTTAAAGTAATTATTGATGGGTATGTACTTACTGCCATTTTGTTCATTATTTTCTGGTGTTTTTATAGGTCCTGTCTGTTTTTCTTCTTTTCTCTCTTTCCTTGTGGTTTGGTGACTTTAGTGTTGTGTTTAGATTCCTTTCTCATCTACTTTTGTGTATTTACTCTAAGTCTTTGCTTTGTGGTTATCATGAGATTCACATATATATCATCCTATGTATATGACAGTTTATTTTTAAGTTGATAGCAACTTAAATTTGAACACATTTGAAAACTGCATTTTTATCCCACCCACATTTTGTTTTTTATGTCACTTTTTACATCTTTTTATTTTATATAACTAATTAGTGTAGTTTTAGTTAATTTTAATACTTATGTATTTGAGCCTTCTTAGCTTTATAACTAATTAATCCACTAACTTTACTATGTATTTACTTTTTCCAGTGAGAACTTTACTTTTGCATGCTTTCCTGTTATTAACCAGTACCATTTCCTTTCAGCTTAAAGAAGTTCCTTTAACATTTCTTCTAAGGCCAGTTTAATAGTGATAAACTCCTTTAGCTTTTGCTTTCTGGAAAACTCTTTATCTCTCCTGCAAATTTGAATGATAACCTCACTGAGTATTCTTGGTTGGAAGGTTTTTCCTTTTATCACTTTGAATATGTCATGCCAACTTCTTCTGACTTGCAAAGTTTCTGCTGATAAATCTGCTGATACTCTTATAGGATTTCCCTTGTATATAACAAGTTGGTTCTCTCTTTCTCTCTCTCTCTCTCTCTGGTTTTAAGATTATCTCTTTAACTTTTGACATTTTAATTATAATGTGATTTAGCTTGGCTCTTTTGCGGCTCATCTTATGCGGAACTTTCTGTTCTCCCAGGACCTGATATCTGTTTCCTTCTTTAGGTTAGGGGAGTTTACAGCCATTTTTTCTTCAAATAAGTTTTCTGCCCCTTTCTCCTAGGACCCCTATAATGCAAATGTCATTCCATTTGATGTGGTCCTGTAGGTGCCTTAAGCTGTCTTCATTTTTTTAAATTCTTTTTTCTTTTTGTTGCTCTGAGTGAGTTTCGTTTCTTTATCTTCCAGCTTGCTGATCTATTCTTCCACTTGAGTCAGTTGCTGTTGAACACCTCAAATTTGTTTTTCAGCTCAATTATTGTATTCTTCAGTTCTGTGACTTATGTTTGTTACTTTTTTCCCTATATGTTATCTCATTGTTGAAGGTTTTGTATGTTCATCCTTTCTTCTCTCAAGTTCCATCAGCATCTTTGTGATCATTCCTTTGAATTCTTTATCAAGTAAATTACTTATATTTGTATCATTAAGATGTTTATCCTGAGGATTTGTCTTGTTCTTTCATTTGAAACATATTTCTCTGTTCTCTCATTTTGTTCGACTCTCTGTTTCTATGTTTTAGGTGAAACCACTACCTTTCTCAGTCTTGAGGGAATGGCCTTGTACAGGTGATGATCCTTCTCATTTAACCTTGCCCTAGCTTTTGGTTGTCTCTTGAAGCTTTTTGATTTTCTAAACCACATAATTTGTTCTTGATATGTCTCTATTTTTAAGTATGTGCCAAGACCTGTCAGTAATCCAAAAGGAGGAATCTCATTTAGAATCTATTTTCAGGTAACAGCTTTTAAAGGATGGAAATGTTTATAGTCTATGGGGCCACATGTGTAATCATAGCTAGTCTGTAGACCAGGAGATCTGGAGTATCCCCTGGGCAACAGTTGCAAAAACTAGGGATTCAAATGAGACTAGAAGCTTCTTTCTGGAAAGTTTTGTGGAGCTGTAGAAAGGCCAAGGGGGTGTTCAAGGATGGTGTTCTCCACTTACATTCCCTAGGAGTGCTTCTTAGCCTCTAGAAGTATGGAAACCTAAAGCCTGTCCCTCAAGCTGAAGCTCTAGGCTAATTAAATAGGCCTTTTTCACAGGAAGACTGGGGTTGTATTTCAGGCTGCTGTCTGTGCAGTGCGCTGAGGGTCGTGGACTGCCAAGAACTATCTTTCCAATTGTTATAGTCCTGTGGAGCTCTGGAATGCCAGGTCTCTTGGCCACCAGGGCCAGGCAATCAAGGGGTGCTCCCAATGGATTGCATGTGCCCACTTTTTCAGTAAGGCAGATGGAGAATGTTTGGTCTGTGCATGCATACCAGCTTTAGGCTGGGAAAGGGAGAATGCTGGGATCATTCATACTTATCAGCCCCAGCCAGAGGCCAGGGCAATGTTAAAATCCCCCCTACTCGTAGACTTTAGCTAGCAAGTGGGAGGACTCTATGACCATTCATGTTTTCCTGCCCCAGTCAGGTAGAGGGGGAGCATTGCAACCACCCATGCCCTCCTGCCTCAGCAAGTACCACAACGACTTGTCCCTGTCCATCCCAGCAAGGCAACAGGAGGGTGCCACATCCAAGCTCATCCACCTGTGCTAGTAGGCTGTGTGGAGAGAGAACTGTCTCCAGAGAGAATCTCAACTGTCCCTTGCCCCTACAGCTGATGCCACCAGATCAGCAAATGGGAATCTTCCTCATGTATAGTCTAGATGCTTTTCAATTTGCTGGGTCTCAGGGCAAGCAAGACAGCATGTAAGCCCTCCAAGAGGGGAATCTTTCCTGTAACACTTTGGGAACTTCAAATGTCAGCCCCATTGGTTTTCTAATCCAGACTTTCTCGGGATCATCTCTCCAGTGCACACAGGAGCTGGGGTATCCAATGTGGGGAACCAGTCGCTGCCTCCTGCTTCTCCAGGAGAAGTGCTTGTCTGATGATATCCCTCCCTACTGTGTGTTGCTGTGCCAGGGTGGGGCTTTTCCTACCCATCTCAGTGTGGTTCTTTTATCCTTTGTTGTGGAGAGCAGTTCATCTAGTTTTCAGATATTTTTCAGAGGGAAATGATCCATATGTAGTAGCAAATCTGGTATGTCCATGGGAGAAGGTGAGTTCAAAATCTTCCTACACTGCCATCCTGGATGCCCCTCTTATCAGAAAACTTAGTAAGCCCTTTGGTGAGTAGCCAGGGCCTCCAGGGACTGGATATTGGACAAGGTGTTCAGATGACCTGAGGAAAAGAAACACTATGCCTTGTAATAAAGGGTAGTGAGAATATTTGGTGTTAGGGAATAGGGAACTAGGAAAGAAAAATCCAATGAATCATGTGGAACTTGCCTGGAGAATGAGTCAGAAAAGACTTTCCTCTCTTATCTCAATTTTAGTTGGGCTAACGAAAGTTGGTTTTTTTTTGTTGTTGTTGTTTTTTATGTTATGTTAGTCACCATACAATACATCATTAGTTTTTTATGTAATGATCCACGATTCATTGTTTTCATATAACATCCAGTGCTCCATGCAGTATGGGCCCTCCTTAATACCCATCACCAGGCTAACCCATCTCCCCACCCCCTCCCCTCCAAAACCCTCAGTTTGTTTCTCACAGTCCATAGTCTCTCATGGTTTGTCTCTCCCTCCGATTTCCCCCTCTTCATTTTTCCCTTCCTTCTCCTGATGTCCTCCATGCTATTCCTTATGTTCCACAAATAAGTAAAACCATATGATAATTGACTTTCTCGGCTTGACTTATTTCACTTAGCATAATCTCCTCCAGTACCATCCCTGTTGATGTAAAAGTTGGGTATTCATCCTTTCTGATGGCTGAGTAATGTTCTATTGCATATATGGACCACATCTTCTTTATCCATTCATCTGTTGAAGGGCACCTCAGCTCTTTCCACAGTTTGGCTATTGTGGACATTGCTGCTATGAACACTGGGGTGCATATGGCCCTTCTTTTCACTACATCTATGTCTTTGGGGTAAATACCCAGGAGTGCAATTGCTGGGTCATAGGGTAGCTGTATTTTTAAATTTTTGAGGAAACTCCACACTGTTTTCCAAAGTGGCTGTACCAACTTGTATTCCCACCAACAGTGTAAGAGGGTTCTCCTTTCTCCACAACCTCTCCAACATTTGTTGTTTCTTGCCTTGTCCATTTTTGCCATTCTAACTGGTGTAAGGTGGTATCTCAATGTGGTTTTGATTTGAATTTCCCTGATGGCTAATGATGAACATTTTTTCATGTGTCTGTTAGCCATTTGTTTGTCTTCTTTGGAGAAGTGTCTGTTCACCTCTTCTGCCCACTTTTTTGACTTGATTATTTGTTTTTTGGGTGTTGAGTTTGAGAAGTTCCTTATAGATCTTGGATACCAGCCCTTTAACTGTAGTGCCATTTGCAAATATCTTCTCCCATTCTGTGGGTTGCTGCTTTGTTTTGTTTACTGTTTCCTTTGCTGTGCAGAAGCTTTTTATCTTGATGACGTCCCAACAGTTCATTTTTGCCCTTGCTTCCCTTGCCTTTGGCGATGTGTCTAGGCAAAAGTTGCTGTGGCTGAGGTTGAAGAGGTTGCTGCCTGTGTTCTCCTCTAGGAGTTTGATGGATTCCTGTCTCACATTGAGGTCTTTCATCCATTTTGAGTTTATCTTTGTGTATGGTGTTAGAGAATGGTCAAGTTTCATTCTCCTGTATATAGCTGTCCAGTTTTCCCAGCACCATTTATTGGAGAGACTCTCTTTTTTCCATTGCACATTTTTTCCTACTTTGTCAAAGATTATTTGACCATAAAGTTGAGGGTCCATATCTGGGCTCTCTATTCTGTTCCACCACGACCTAGTGGGATTTATCCCCAGGATGCAAGGCTGGTTCAACATTCACAAATCAATCAATGAGATAGAACACATTAATAAGAGGAGAGAGAAGAACCATATGTCCTCTGAATTGATCAGAAAAAGCCATTTGATGAAATACAGCATCCTTTCCTGATTAAAACTCTTCAGAGTATAGGGGTAGAGGGAACATTCCTCAAGTTCATAAAATCCATCAATGAAAAACCCACAGTGATTATCATCCTCAGTGGTGAAAAGCTGAGAGCCTTTCCCTTAAGATCAGGAACACAAGGATGCCCACTCTCGCCCTGTTGTTCAACATAGTACTAGAAGTCCTAGCAATAGCAATCAGACAACAAAAAGAAATAAAAGGTATTCAAATTGGCAAAGAAGAAGTCAAACTCTCTCTCTTCTCAGAGGACATGATATTTTATGTGGAAAACCCAAAAGACTCCACCCCCACATTACTAGAACTCATACAGCAATTCAGTAATGTGGCAGGATACAAAATCAATGCACAGAAATCAGTTGTTCTGTTATACACTAACAATGCAACAAAGAGAGAGAAATTAGAGAAACGATTCCATTTACAATAGCACCAAAAACCATAAGATACCTTGGAATAAACCTAACCAAAGAGGTAAAGGATCTATACTCTAGGAACTACAGAACACTCATGAAAGAAATTGAAGAAGACACAAAAAGATGGAAAAACATTCCATGCTCATGGATTGGAAGAATAAACATTGTTAAAATGTCTATGCTACCCAGAGCAATCCATATCTTCAATGCCATCCTGATCGAAATTCCAGTGACATTTTTCAAAGTGCTGAAACAAACAATCCTAAAATTTGTTTGGAATCAGAAAAGACCCTGAATTGCCAAGGAAATGTTGAAAAAGAAAAACAAAGCTGGGGGCATCACATTGCCCGATTTCAAGCTATATTACAAAGCAGTGATCACAAGACAGCATTGTACTGGCACAAAAACAGACATATAATGAAAGTTCTTTATAGAGAACACAAATGTCTAATGGGAATAAACACTGTTTACTGCTATGAGATATAAACCCTTATTCTGTCATGTTTATGAAATTATACTTCAGTCCTACAGTCTTCAACAATAATACTTTTATGGGAATAGACTTTTGTTGAGGACAACTCAAAGAGATGAAACAGGTAGCATCTGAATTACTTGTGTAAAATACTTAGCATAATGCTCAGCACACAGCAAGAGTTCAATCTTATTATTTTTTGATTTTGTTATTACTCTCAATATTATAATTATGAAGTTACACTATGTAACACTGATAATACAATAGAAACAAGAAAACTGTGCCTTGTAATCCTTGATTTGGTTTCCACGTGTACATTTTTATTTTGTACTGAAAACTTATGAAACTGAAAACACCAATCAAATTTTTTTCATGTTTAGATTTTTAGATGTGTCTAATCTTAATATGTAATAGGAAGATAGAAGTAGGAAGAGTCATGCAACTGTAGAAGTGCCTCCCTTGTGCCACCATTGCTTTGCAAAGGAATAAGTAATACGCAGAAATGAAGAGTTTTTATAGGAGGACACTATTGTATTACTGACAGTATTTGTCTTTCGTTTTTAAAGCAAAGTTCTTCTACCTTCATGCAGCCATCCCAGCTTCTGGAAGCCCCATCACCCACAATTCTCTCTTATGAGTGCCCACGATTCTCTCTCACTTATAAATTTCAGATTCTCTTCCAAACTAATCAAAATCAAGTTGCAAATTGCTGATAGCCGGTGCTCAGTAAATATTTGATGTATTGAAAAGAAGCTAAGAAGCAACTGCCTGATTGTTGAAAGATGGAAGCAGTTGAAGATTGCTGAAAATTTGGCTCATGTCTTCAGATTGCTGAAACTTAGTATATTCTAAAGTCTTTAGGAATAAAATCTCCTTACTCGTTGTTTTTCTGGTAGATATCACGGTCTCTAAATAAATAAATAAATAAATAAATAAATAAATAAATAAATAAATAA
>NW_023270451.1:31106115-31125205 GCF_011800145.1 Mirounga leonina | reverse complement strand
TAAATAAATAAATAAATAAATAAATAAATAAATAAATAAATAAATAAATAAATAAATAAAATAATACAAGAGTATGGAATGTAGGGGTGCCTGGGTGGCTCAGTCACTTGAGCATCTGACTCTTGATTTTGGCTCAGGTCATGATCTCAGGATCATGGGATCAAGGCCCTGGTTGGGCTCTGTACATCGCATGGAGTCTGCTTGTGATTCTCCCTCTTAAAAAAAAAAAAAGAGAGAGAGAGAGATTCTCCCTCTCCCTCTGCCAGGCCCCTCACTCGTGCCTGTGTGCACACACACACACACACACTCTCTCTCTCTCTCAAATAAATAAATAAAATCTTTAAGACAAAAAGTGTAGAATGTATACAAAATAGGCATCTGAATCATTATTCCATTCCTGGAGATGCCCTCTTAACCAGGTTCCCTCACATGGGCAGTCTGAACCTAAACTTACTCTTAATTAAGTCTCTACAGCTTTCTGGAGCCTACATTGGACTTTCTGTGACCACACCATTAACTCACTTGAACTGGAATTATTCCCATCCTTAATGGAGTCCTTTTTGCTTATGCTCAAATACACAAGGACATTTAATTATCCAGTGAGATTACCTATGCAAAGAGCCCAGATACGTAATAGGCATTTCCTGAATGCTAGTTTCCGTCATGTTATCTCCGCTAAAAGGAAAACACAGCCAGTTGTTTTTCATTTTCATAAACAATAGACAATAAAGATAAAGATTTAATCTTTTATGGAAATAATGTTAGATTAAAGAAAGAGTTGTATACTTAGACCATAGGCATGATCAAACAACCAAAAGGACAGGTTTTAGATAATTTTAAGAACAGGAGTGGCCGTCATCTTGCTTAGAATCTGAAAACTAGCACTCCACAATAATAACATGGATTAAGGATCTCGTTGTATTAAGAGCACTGAATGAAGGAATAGCAACATGTTATTTTTTTCAAAAAAGAATTGCCAGTATAAAGATAGCCATGATCAAAAAAAAAAAAAAATTTCAAATGCAGAAATAACAGAGTGAACAAAATCTCATTGCCAATAATTTGTGGTACTATGGTTACACTTAGTCATAAATTATTATTAAGCTTATATAAGTAGAATGATGTATTTCTTCCAAAGTCTTAACAATAATTTGCTAATAATGAACTTATTTTCCAAAATGTCCTAATACTATTCATACCCTCCAAAGAATTTAGTCCAGCAACTGTGAGTCAGAAATATGTATCTTCTTACTTTAGCTGCTAATGTTCTATTTGAATCTAAGGTTATCATATAAGTAATATGTGATAACTTCTTCCCCAAGCATTCATTTAAACATTGTGTTTTTGTGTAAAAAAAGTCCCTTTTATCTTCATCATTAAAAAATAGTGCCTTTCTGCTTAACCTCCTATTTCAGTTCTATGATAGGTTGAACATGCCTGTTAAATTTCTTTTTCCTACTTGACTAGAACTTCTTGGGAGCATAGATTGTGCATTATTCATTAAAAGTTCCTGGGAGGGTGTCTGAAGCATAGTAGGGGTGCAATAAATTTTATGAAATGAATAAATGAATGAATGATGCTGTATTAGATATGATACAAACCTAGGGTTCAGGGGGATTTAAAAATTCATGGCATAATCTAAAACTGAATTTATTAAGAGAGAACATCTGGTAGAGATCTTTTTCAATCTCTAAAGATGTGCACATTCTGGGATCTTAACTATCCAGCTATCAATTCCACAGTTCATAAGATAACAAAAATAAAATAAAATCATACATTCAGAGAGTTTGGGGCTGGCTTAGCCTACTGGCCTTTTACTGGTGCAATTTATTTTTACAGTAAAGAGAAGAACACTGAATCTTCCCAGAATAACCTGATTCCAACAGACTTAAATAAAGTTGTTCATTTTTCCAGGTTTTTGACATACTTCTGTCTTTCTAGACTGTGAAGTGAATCTCCATTTCCCAAAAGCCCCAGTGCTGATTTTAATGATCCTGTCCACGTGACATACATTTTTTTGTTTTGTTTTATTGCTATTAGTGAATGACAAGTGAAGGATATTCATTTTAACTTGAAAATGTCAGGGATGCACTTTAAGAGATATATTTTTGCAGCTTTTAATGAGGTGGTGTTTCTTTTTGAAAGAAATACTCATCTCTGATGCGGGTGCTGTGCAGGTGACAACTGATATTTAATAAGCGATGGTTCTTGTATTAGTCGCAGTTCTCTAAAGAAAATGTCTCAGATTGCTTTTGAAAAACTCCTAGCATCACTAGCCCAAAGGCAAGATGTGACCTTTTTATTACATAATGAGAATCATTTATTATCTTACAATGTATCTTAAAGTCACAGACAAAATGCCACTTTGATAATTGCTTTCAATTAGCTTTGAGCATAGCATATATTCATAAAATGTCTTCTCTAATTTAGACTTGAATTAGAGAAAATTGCAGACATAATCTACTTTAAGGTTGTCTCATTTAAGGTGATTCGTAGTTTTATATCAAAGAAATCAAAACGAGTAGCTTTAGAACAGTCTCTCACAGTGTTTTAAGCAGGCTTTTCAATATTTGATTCTATTCTATTACCAATTAATTAACAAATTAGAAAGCTAGTTCATCATTTCTGACCTTTTTTGCACGTTAACTTTTGACTTTCATTCCTAATGACTGTTTTGAAATTAAACCTTGCAGTTCATGTGGAAAGAGAGAAACAATCTGATTAACAAGATAAATAAGGCTTGCCTTGATCCCCGGTACATCTTGATGTTGGACTGTAACTAGGATTCTGAATACTGGAATGGTGCATCCTTTCCTGCTTTAAATAGTCAGTGAATTATACTAGATAATCATGTGGCTGAAACAAAGAGTTTTGGGCTGTTACCACAAGTGAGGTTAGAGGTAACATGATATTTAAAATGTGATTTCAGTCAATTTTTATTTTTTGTTAATACATTGAGCATTAGAATATGGCTTAAATGCAATTCTTGTCTTCCTTAAAAATATTTTTGAAGTAATGAAAACTCTGAAGCTGCATTTTACCCTCGTGGTGTTCCAGTAGCTCATAGAATATTAACCTTAACAGAGATTCTGTGAAGTCGGTATTATACCTGGAGATTACTCTCTTTCTCTTTCTTTCTCTAGATAAAAATTACACACAAGAACCAAGCCCCAATGCTGATGGGTCCTCCTCCAAAAACCGGGTTGTTCTGCTCCCTCGTCAAAAGAACAAGAAACCGAAGCAAGGAATAAACCTGTCTCATTTTATTCTTCGAGATCTTATTAGCATAATTGGTCCATGGAAACTTATGCTGGAAATCTTTGAACCATTTCAATTCTCTTGCTCATGCAAAATCATGGAATTGGTTTAACAGTTTTTGTTACTGAGCTAATGTAAAATTCAGCTATTAGAAAATTTGTCTCAGTTTTTATAGGCATCTTTGCATGAAGAAGGCAGAAGTTTACATGAAGTGGTACTGCATATTTTTGTTGCATGCATTCCCATAGATTTTTATGTCCCCCATCCATTCCTCTCCCAGTTTCCATTTACTAACCTGTGAGAGAAATCTGTGAGCCATAAAAGGAAATACCATGGGAAACGTGATTCTCCGTGTGATCCCAATTATTGATAAGCACTAATCAGTAATGCTACGATGATCATAACCACAGATTGCGATACTTTTCCCTTTTAGAATCAGTGTCTCAATGACCTTTGAACTATTACTTGAGAAGAAACTTTTAATTGGAAGATTTTATTAAATAGTTGTCTATGATACCTCGCTGTATCTAAATAGTTTTTCTTCAACATCTTGATGCTTCTGAGTGGATTTTAAAATTTCAGGTATAAAGTTTTCTTGTGCTAAAAAAAAATAGAAAAGTGATTTTTATTTTGTTTCACTTTGTTTTTAATTCCAGAAATAAGTGAAAACAGAAATAAGTTACTTGGCAGTTAAATTGTGGTAATATGACAAGCCTTATTCCTTTCTGCATGTGGATCTAGAAGAAAATTCATAACCACACCAGTTAACCAAATAGCTGTTTTAAACTATGTGCCTAATATACTATCTCCCACCAAAGATTCAGAAAAAGATGCTTGAGAGAAGTGGGTTCATGTATAATTAATTAGCATTGTGGAGAAAATTTATGGTTCTTATGATTAATTTTTTGATGACTTAAACTCTGGAAAGAGAGTGAATTACCCATTAATTATAATTAAAGTTCTCACCTTATGCAGACAATAGGCCATACAACACAGTCAAAGCTCAATTCGCTGATTTCTAGCTTTTTTTGGTCATTTATAAATATAGGCATCTGTAATTTTTAATGGATCAGTTAAGTGAACTTGAGAAAGTAAATGATTGTATCAGTTTTGTTCTAGTATAAATTGATACCTGTAAGAAATATCAAGCTCACCGAAGCAAATCACGCATGCAATTAATCCTCTCCCGTCAGCCTAGGCCACTCCTATCTCTATGGCATTTCAAATGTTTATTTGGAAATGATGGCCCAAATTGTCATTTACGGTATTCATGGTATGGTTGGAGTCTCTGTTTAAAGAAATCATGGAATATGTACTTTTCTTAGTGTTTCATTAAATCTATGATTATAAAATGAAATGCTGTTCTGACTAGTTTGGGTATTGTTCATTCATATTGACCTGCATCTCATCATTGCATGTTTTATGTTTTTAAACATGCCATAAGGAAAACAAGTGCTTGAAATGCATGATTTATTAGTTTTTCTCTCCACTCTGCACTAAAGTACTAATGATTTATCAGTTCTGTTTTTCTATTGATTCATTCATCTTTGAATAACAAATAGCATTTAGTGATTCTGTTGAACACACTCCTGTGCATGGATTTATGGATTTCAAGTGAAATTGCTATAATTTTTGTTCTTTGGTTTGAAAACTCAACTGAATGCTGTTATATCAAATAGCTACTCTCAAGCAATGTACTATAATGGAAGATTATGTATAAAGCGTATTATTTTAGTGTTCCAGGAACATTAGATGGTAAATATCAATCAACAATAAGTTTAATTGGTCTGAAAATAAAAGCTTTTGAATAAAATTAAGACATAATTTAGCATTCCCAGGAAAATTATCATTACAATTGCAAATGTGGCACAGTAATCACTTGCCCTAGTATAATTAAAAAAAAAAAAAAGTTATTTGGCAGAGCAGTAATCTGGAGCAAAAGAAATCTCTAAACAGTAACAAATGCATTACTGACATAATGTTACATAACACACACATTGATTTCGTGTATCTATGGTTACAGGTAATAAATATTTTTACATAAATTGACACAATTTTCTACAATGGGCAGGCAGGCTTTGTATCAAAACATATTCTGAAGCCACCAATTATTTTATGTGCAGTACACATATAATTATGTCTTCGCTACCTTTTATAGTATGTTGTGTGAAGGCAGCAACAGTTTGTGAATCATTCTTAACAATCTGTGCAGTGGAAAGCTACTGAGGAGACAGTGGGATAGGACGAATCAAACAACCTGCCTATCAGACTTCCACAGTTGAGATCAAGGGATGCATTTACATCGGTGTAGCTACAGAATTATAATTAGTGATAATAGTAGTTACATTTTCAGTCAGAATTCATTGGTACAAATAATAAATGTTCAAATAGGGATCAAATGTGACTGCCTTCAACTCATTTTCTAAAGCTGCTGACATGCTTGCCCTTCAAGTACACTACTCCTGGGGTTTGGAAAGTAGTTTAAAAAACAAAACAAAACAGACTTTGATGGTTTTAAAATCAGAGAAGATATTCTTTCCATTTTTATGGCAGCCTCAAGTGAAGCATATATATTTTAAGGAAAATTCTAAACGGAAAGTTATATGGTATATTAAAATATTGAATAACAAATGTTAGCTTTTCAAGATGGAATTTTTTCTTCTCCATGTGTGGGTGTTGGAGTTGTCGGGTCAACCTCTTTAAATATAGTAGACATCATAGTACAAAGTTTTAAGTAGATGAAACCCTAAAGTAAAAAATTAACCCTGGACTTGCAGGGGTCAGAGGAACAGGGGAAAAGAGATATGCATTTTGCTCAATAGTGCAATACACCGAGTTGATAAACAGACATTCCAGGAGAATCCTGGCTATCCAAGCTTCCAGTAGGAATGGAGATGTCTATGTGGATCCTGAAATTTTAAAGGACATAAGTGTATTTTTCCACATAAATGTGTATACCATGTGTATTCAATGCAAAAAGTGCTGGTCAATGTATTTGTGGAGAAAGAAGGTATCCTGTAGAAGGTGAAGAAAACAAACTTTTAAAACAGTTTTCATGTTTAAACTATCTCTGTGACTATAGCCATAACAAAGCAGAAGGCTCAGCTGTTTAGTGTAGTCTACTGCAGATAGAAATTTAAATCTGATGAATTGTGTATATGTTTCTGCATTTTGTTCTTTTTTAGGGGGATGGGAAATAATTGCAGTTTTCAAGGGAGAATCTGTTTTGAATTTCAGACTGTATTCTACGTGAATGAGACAAAACTTTTAAATGGTTCCATTCCTTTTTGTGTCAGTTTATTGTTTATTGATTATAAAAAGGAAAATGTACCTTTCATGGCACATAGAACTCCCCAACAATTATTCAAATACAATATGTATATCTAAACCAAACAATGAAGCCCTTGTAATATATGTTAAGGATGTAAAATTTAAATAAATAAATAAACAAACAAAACCCACAAAAGAGCTTTTATTTTGTGACAGGCAGAAATCGCCCCTTTAGTCTCCCGACTAAGTTGCATTCTATTTAAATAAAATTTGAATAAACTCACACTGAGGGATTCTATATACCCTTATTGTGTTTAAAAACAGAGAATTCATTTAATTACAGTATCTTATTAATTATTTTTCAGAAAGTGTTATATCCAATATCGTGCTTTTTGAAATAAAAGTGTTAACCACTCAATTAAGTGTCATTCCTTCCTGCCATTTTGGCCAGATTTGGTCCATACATGAACTTTTCAAGCAGTTGCCATCAGTCTACCCCCTGGATCTCTGTCTTCTGTCAGGGAGGAAGGAGTCTGGGCATTTGGGGACTGAATTCTGTCATTAAGAATGGAACCATTCCGGGGCACCTGGGTGGCTCAGTTGGTTAAGCGACTGCCTTCGGCTCAGGTCATGATGCTGGAGTCCCGGGATCGAGTTCCGCATCGGGCTTCCTGCTCAGCGGGGAGTCTGCTTCTCCCTCTGACCCTCCTCCCTCTCATGCTCTCTGTCTCTCATTCTCTGTCTCAAATAAATAAATAAAATCTTTAAAAAAAAAAAAAAAAGAATGGAGCCATTCTATTTTGTGCTGCTTTGCCCCTGGGTTGCTGCTGTGAACGTTATTCCAGCAATTTCAGAGATCCCAGGAACACCAACACACTGGCTGACAGAATTTTGGAGACTGAAAGATGGGGTCAGGGGTTCTGGGAGGACTTAAACCAAATTTTCTGGATGAAACCCATTTTGAATTTCATTTTGTGTAGCAGACTTCAGCAAATCTCTCCTGGGCATTGACTGGGGATCCAATATTTTACAAAGGGGTTACAGCAGATAAAGGGCAGTAATTCTTTGGGTTTTTTCTACTTGAGGTCAAGATTGGCTACCCCAGGTGTTGGGTGGTGTCCCCGTGGATGTGGTGGCCCCCGGAGCCAGGACAGCACTCTACGACACTGCCATGTCACTGACCAGAATGCTGCTTCCTCCTTCTCTTCATCAAGTTTTGGAATGGGCCCATGCCAGTCAGAAACTAGAAGATTCAGCTTGACAACTTTAAGGTGAATCTGCCTCTGGGAGCTGTAAGAGGACCGAGGTGTCAACTTTAATCCTAGTTGCACATTTGACAGAATGTAGTTCAGAGGAGAGTTACTTAATCTCTCTACGCCTCAGTCTTCTCATCCGTACAATAGACAGAAATACAGGCCCTGTATCAGGGTTGTTGTGAGGATTTAAGTAGAAATAACTTTCTAACTCATTTTCTTTTTTTTTTTTTTTTAAGACAGAGAGAGAGAGAAAACACAAGCAGGGGGAGCAGCAGAGGGAGAGGGAGAAGCAGGCTTCCCGGTGAGCAGGGAGCCCAATGTGGGGCTTGAGATCCCAGGACCCTGAGATAACGACCCAAGCCAAAGGCAGACGCCCAACGACTGAGCCACCCAGGTGCCCCTCTAACTCATTTTCTATCAGCAGCGGCAGAAGACTCCTCTTCGTCCCCACTTCAGTCCCTTCTCTACAATACCAACGATAGTTTTCTAGAAATAGATGATATTCCTCATCACATCACCCTGTTTTACATGATAGAAGTCCAAAATCCTCAGGCAAAGGGTTTTCATGAGCTGGATCTTCTTAACCTTTCCTCTGTCCACTTTCCTCCTAACCCCATGTGCAAACTTGGTTCCAGCCACACCGTTCTACTTGCATTTCACCAGATATGCCATGTTTTTTTCATGGCTATACACTTCGGCAAATTTTATACTCACTGGCACATTCCCTTTCTCAAGGGTTGGTTCACTTCTGTTTGGGAGGATTTCTGGACCCACCTTTGTCCAGAATGCATGAGAGTAGTTCTGGTGAGCCTCTGTTGTGCCCCTTTAATACTCTGATTCCTATGCTAAAGTTTTTCACTCCGTATTTTAAATGGTTACTTGTCTGATTGTCTCATTAAACTGGTGAGTCAGGTGAAAGCCAGCCCTGGGTTCTAGTCCCTGCTGTTCCCCCGGGGCCATCCCTATAAGATATCCAATAATCTTCGAATAAATACAAGCTACCAAAATTCCCAAGTTCCCATAAAACGTATATTACTCCTTTCAGAAGAAATGATATAAAAATAGTCTATTCAATAAATCATAAAAGTATGACTTTTTTTTACAATTTTATTTTATTATCCCTTACACACTTTGGCTGAATAAACTTACAGTTCATTCTTATGTCTTTCTCACCTCTTGTCATTTTCCCACATGCAGGAGCACAACATTTCCAACTTTTCGGTTAATTCGGTAGCCAAAATGGCATGCACTTTAACTCACAAGTGGTTATCACCGGGCCAGCACAGGGTCCGCGTGCCTGGTGGGGCTGGAAGTCATGGATAGCTGTCTTCTATTCTCCCAAGGAAGGCTGGGGAGATATTGTGTAGGATAATGGCCCCCAAAACATGTTCACATGCTGATATTTGGAGTGTTTGAATATGTTATGTTACATAGCCACAGGGAATTAAGGTTACAGGTAGAATTAAGGTTGCTAATCAGCTGAGTTCAAGCGGAAGAGCAGCCCGGATTATTCAGGTGTGCTCAATGTAATCTCAAGGGTCCTTTAAAGTGGACGAGAGAGATGGAACAGGTCAGAGTCCGAGCGAGGTTTGAAGATACTATATTGCTTCATTTGAAGATGGCGGAAGGGAGACCACAAGCCACAGAAAGCAGGGATCTCTGCAGAAGGTAAGGAAAAGGATTTTCCTCCTGAACCTCCAGAAGGAACAAAAAGCTTTAATTTTAACCTAGTGAGACCCATTTTGAGCTTCTGAGCTGCGGTACTAAGATAATAAATTTGTGTTTTTTAAGCCACTAAATTAGTGGTAATTTGTTACCGCAGCAGTCGAAAACCAATAGAAGGAAGTAGGAAGGTAGAATACCATGTGCAGGGCTGTTGCTGAAACATTGATGCCTTTTAAAATAGAATAAAAGTGCTGTTGCTTAATCTTTAATGCATTTGAATTGCTTAAACCTCCCTTAAATGCGTTTGAATTTCGAACATCCAGTACACATGGCCTCACCTTTGACCCATGTAGATAAACTGATGAGGAGTGGAGAAAGGGAGAGAGATTTTATTTCCAGTTCATTCATTTTTGATTGATAGCGCTCTAATAGGGGAAAAGAGAAAAAAAATAAAAGCTTCTGTTGTGATGACATTTATTCTGCTGAAGACAACAATCTCAAAAATTTATTTTTTTCAGATTATGTATGTAATCCCGGTTTTAGTTTTTTGGATGTTTGCTTGTATTAATGCTTTTTACCCTTCCTGGGGCACTTAGGACACTTTCTACTTGAGTCTGTAGGAATAAGAAAATAATAAAAGGTGACTGTAAATGAGAGGTTTAGAGTAATCTTCTCAAGTTAAATTATTTATGTATGTCTGCCCCACATTTTCCTGCGCATTCATTTCACAAGTTGAGCTTCAGCTGGGGCAACAGCTGAACAGAGCCAGCTAATGAAGCCGCCCCTACATGCTGGGTCAGAGCCCTACTTGGCCATTTGGATTGCTATCCCCCTTTGAAGCTTTTGAAGAGGTGTGTGCTTGGCAAATGCTAATGAGTTTAAACTGGCTTACGTGTAAATTACTAGGCGTTTGGAGGGGAAAATTAGAGTACTTTGCAAATACTTTACAGTGCAAACGGTTTTCTGGGCCTCTTATCTTGTTCATAGATGAGACTTCCCTGAATCATACAGAAAGGTTGCCAGCTACATGAAAACTTAGCATGTCTTTAACTTGAGACCTTTAGCTCAAGTCCTTTTCCTATCCAGAGCCTTCTATTGTGAGTTTAAGGTACCTATTAGAGACTCTATTGCCATCCACACACCTGGGAGAAATGAATTCAGCGCTATTTTCTGTACAGTTGAGTCACAAAGATTCTGTCCTTGACTTCACTCTACCAGGCTCCCTTGAACTCTGTTTCATCTAGGCTTTAGCTTCTGGACTTCTTGGTCTCTGCATTGTCCAATTTGAGCAGGAATCCTAAGTCAGTTTAGCTGGAGTTCCCCATCCTCCGTATCTGATCACCTTCAGTATCTATCTAACCAGGCTTCTCAGCCTCCACCATCCCCAGGTGATAACTGTTACTCTTGCCCCTCTTGTTTCTTTTAATAATTTGCCATCCACTGACCCCCTACACTGTACCTTAGCTGTTAATGCCCACTTGACCATGCTGTGTTTGGAGTTGAAACCTCTCTCTCTCTCTCCTGCCAAATTCCATTTCCGTGGTCCCTACACCTGTTCTGATAGCCGCCCCTCCCCCACTTGAATAAAGTCATTCTCACCCTACTTTAACAAGGGTCATTCAAGAATTTTTCTTTAACATTAGTTTTGGGTATAATGGAAAATCAGTATAATGGTAGCATATTATCAGAAGTTAAAGACTGTTGCAAAATTCAGTCATATAAAAATATTCTCAAGGGAATTTACCTTATATTACAATTGATAAAATAAAAAACCAAATTTTTTTTTAAAGAACAGAATGTAGGAGTAGTTACTATTGCCCATGTGAAGCTTTAAAACAATTGATGATTTGCAATTCCATAACATAGTTGGTTGTAAGAGAACCATATTGCCCACGATCCTACCTTGAGTTTACCTGCAGCCATGGAAAGTTTCCTACACACAGAGCACTCTTCTGAAAAAACTTTTGCAAGGAAGCAAACATGCTGGGGTATGCCTAGGTTGAACCCTGAAATGTGGCAGAATAATACCCCCAGCTCAGTCCTCAGCCAACTGGGGATGAGAGCCCACTGATAAATGTCCCAGTCTCCCTGTTCTTACAGCTTTGACAATTCAGAGGTATGGTCCACTGAATTTTTTAGAGGCTTCCTAGTGGGACTGTGCCCTAGTAGTGCACTCATTAATGTGGCCTTTTTTGACTTGTCTTGTGTCTCTGTCTCCCTTGTGTCTCCTGGCATTGTCTTCCAAATAAACTACCAACAGCCAAATCCTTGTCTCAGGCGCTGCTTTTGAGGAAGCCTTGTTTGAACCCAAAGACAGCATTAAGGTCCCACCTAAGCCTATTACTCTTTCAAAGAGACCTGTGTCAAAAAAAAGCTTGCAAATCAAATGGCTAAAGAGGTTAAGAGGGTATTAAAGACAGACTGAGACTCATTAAAAATTGTAGGAGTTTATTTGAACAAAAATTGATTAGAATTGGGCCGCATCCAATCCAGCAGATAGAAGCTTGAGGAGCTGTATAACATGAGAGACTTTTATAGGCAGAAGAGAGCAGGAACAAGACGGAAATTATATGAGGCATAAAATCAGATTGGTTATTGTACGGTTACTTCACTTTGGAGGAGAATGGCAGGGGTCTATCAGGCAGATTATGTAACTAGTGCTGATCAGGCGATTGCTGATTGATTTAAGATTCCATTTCTGGGAAGGCTGAAACTATAAGTCTCATTTTGGTGATGTGGGGCTTAGCATAAGTGACTCCATTCTGGGCTAGATAAGTCGTTGATGTGAATTATTTCAATTGAGATTAAGTGTGCCAAAACACAGAGATAGAAATACTGGGTATCTCTTAGTGATTCCTTTAACAAATTTACTATGTTTATTGAATGCCTATGAGCTCAGGAAACATCTGTGAATAAAACAAAGTCCATTGTCTTCATGTGGATTATATACTAGATTCTAATAACCATTAAACCATTTCTGTAAGCCATTTAAAGTGGCAATATCTGTTTTAATTAAAAATTTTCATGAGGTTATATTATATGTGGGATGCTTTCAAGCAAGTATTTTTATAGCTGGAGTAACTTTCATGTTAGTATTAGCTTTGAAATTTTTTGTTTTTTGTTTTTCTCTTTGCTCTCTACTTACTCTACTCAGTTTCCCTAATCAACTTTGACTTAGGGCTTTTACCACTTTACACTGAAAGGAAAAGGACAACAAATCCAATGTGGTATGTGATTTATTTATATATTATGATATTGCTGTTTTTTATTGAGCTGAGGATAATCTCTGCATAGACAGCTAAAAACAAGGAATTGAATACAGGCTTGACTCTCCACAAAGTACTTCTCACCATTCACTGCCTACGTGCTTCTTACCAGAGGGTAGATAACAATCTGCCAGTGAGTATTTTCGGGGACCCCTGACATTTAACTAAGGATTGTGGGGGGAAAATAAACTTAATGCAAAAACCAACACAGATCCATATACATTTTAAAATGGAACAAATATTAAAGTAAAACCACAGGTTTGCAATGGGTCACTTAAAATAGTCCCTCAAGCTTCCTGGCTTATGCAATCAGAACTCTGGAAGATCCTTTGGGGGAAAACAGTGCCTCATAGTCAGACCTTGACCACATCCTGGACCTCACTTACAAGCTGCAGACCTGTATCTAAGGATACACTGTCACCTCTATCTGGATATTCCATGGGCACCACATATGCAATGTTCCTGACTCTTGACCCATCCACATTCTCATATGACCACCTGCCTCCCTGTCTGTTACTTGCTTTTCACTTCATGGAAGCATGACCCACTCTTTCTTAGCTAATCAGTCACCAAATCTTTTCTATTCAATTTATTTCTTTAATTTTCACTCACCTTCTATTTCTACCCCCAGTGTATTGTACAATTTTTGACCTTTATCTCTCATTAGAACTTTTTCAGACCTATCTGCTTTTAGTTTGGTTTACTTTTGCTTGATCCTACCACATGATGTAAACATTTTTTCTACAACAGATACTATTAATCTACTACTAATACAGAGAAATTACAATGTATACTCAATAAAGTGAATTATTTTTCCTATGGGTAGGAATAGCTTTAAAATTCTTACATGAGAATGTGTTTTTGCTCTCTTGTATTAAAATAAGCTATTTTGAGTGAGGAAAGAAAGGACAAGAATAATAGAAGTCCATTTAACAATATCTTAGCAAAAACCCCAGTTGAGGAGTGCCTGGGTGGGTCAGTTGGTTAAGCGTCTGACTCTTGATCTCAGGGTCATGAGTTCAAGCCCCATGCTGGGTTCCACACTGGGCATGGAGCCTACTTGAAAACAAACAAAACCCTATGGTCCAGAGTGGAGTTAAGCATGTGGTAGTGCTGCATGGACCCTCACCACCAGATTGATAGAGAAAGGTGTTGAATGATAGCTGATCTAGAAGACTTTCAGCCCAACTTGGAGCTCTCCAAGGATTTCCAAGGCCTCTGCCCTCAGATTTCCTTTATCCTCTAATATCCTTGCCATCTTAGAAAAATACATGGGTTAGAATATCTCATTGTTTAGTAGAGAACTTGATGCATTCAAAGCATCCAGTCATTAAACAAATGGTTACTTATAATGGAGTTGGTGTAAGAAATAATGGATAAAATTGTAGTTTGAAGCACTTAGCATCTATAAAGATCTGCAGATGGGCTAAATAATATTTTCAAAATATTTATACATGCTTGTAACTTTTCTATGCTCTCTGGTAACTACATGCTGTGAGCTCTATTTTCACATCCGTGACGAATTAGTTGGGTTTTGGCTTATGTTTTAGATTACCTTAATGTATGTACTTCTAAATATCTGGCATTTCTTTTAAAGTTGTTCTATCATAGATTTTTTTTTTTTCTTCTCAGTATGTATATTCTACTTTTTAGACACCTTTCTGGAAAAAAGAGACAAGTTCTGTCTCACATTTACTCACACATATGTACATGCTGCCTCACACATAATTTGGCAAAGAAAATTTAATTGAAGAATGGGAGAGTCCTGTACAACCTATATTAATTTCAAGACATTAACATTTATAATTAAAATATTGGACAATGCCCATTCGATTGTTACCCTATCTTTCTTTTAAGAAAATACATAGGCAAAATAGAGGTTCCCTTTGATCACGTAGATGAAAGATCAGTGGTGACTCTAAAGTAAAAAATGTTTTATTACTTAATAAATTCATAAATTAGGTTTCTAAATAATCCTTTGGCAGCAAACATAAAAGTTATTTGAAAACAATCACTTAATATTAAATTTTGAGAACATGGAAACTTGTAAATTCAAGAATAAACTGAGGTCTTTGTTTTTACATTAATTTTTAGTTTTTTTCCTAGTTGATAAGTGCTCCTAAACTGAAAACCCCTGTCAAGTTTAGAGAAGGAAGAGTAGGCACGGGAAAATGCCTTCCTAGTTCTCCTTCTTAGAATTCCATCTTCCACTGGTTTCTTTTCTCCCCTCCCCTCTCCTTCTCCCCTCTCCTTCTCCCCTCTCCTTCTCCCCTCTCCTTCTCCCCTCTCCTTCTCCCCTCTCCTTCTCCCCTCTCCTTCTCCCCTCTCCTTCTCCCCTCTCCTTCTGATTTTATGTATTAGTGAGGGGGGGGAGAGAGAGAAAGAGAGAGAACATGACTGGGGGGGAGCAGAGGGTGAAGCAGACCCCCCTCCCCCGCACTGAGCGGGGAGCCTGCCACAAGGCTTATCCCAGGACCCTAGAATCATGACATGAGCCGAAGGATTAACCCACTGAGGCACCCAGTGGCCTCCTTCCACTGGTTTCTAATCGCTGTATTTTTTGAAAAGCATAATAGCCTCTGATTTTTTTTAACAATTTATAAATTACTAGAATTTCCATTTAATTTGAGTTATTTTAGAATTCAACTTTTTCAAATTTGAAAAAATTTAAATATACTTTCTCATTTTAATTTTTAAATTAGTCCTTTTTGTGTCTTGGTAATGGATATTTCATATATCTAAATATGGTCTTCATTCTCTTATCTTTATCTGCACAGTATTTTCTATATGTTTAATTTCTCTAAATTAGTTCCAGTTACACTTTGTACATTTCAGAATCAAAAAATATTTAGAGCTGTAAGAAGCTCTCACTTTTTTTTTTTTTTTTTTTAGTGTTCCATGATTTATTGTTTGAACCCAGGGCTCCATTCAGTACGTGCCCTCTTTAATACGCACCACGAGGGTAACCCATTTGCCCACCCCTCTCCCCTCTAGAACCCTCACTTTGTTTCTCAGAGTCCATAGTCTCTCATGGATTGTCTCCCCCTCTGATTCCGCCCCCCATTTTTCCCTTCCTGCTTTTTTTTTCTTTTATTTATTTATTTTTAAAGATTTTATTTACTTGACAGAGATACAGTGAGAGAGGGAACACCAGCAGGGGGAGTGGGAGAGGGAGAAGCAGGCTTCCCATGGAGCAGGGAGCCTGATGCAGGGCTTGATCCCAGGACCCTGGGATCATGACCTGAGCCGAAGGCAGACACTTAATGACTGAGCCACCCAGGCGCCCCTTTTATTTTTTCTTTTAACATATAATGTATTATTTGTTTCAGAGGTACAGGTCTGTGAGTCAACAGTCTTACACAATTCACAGCACTCACCAGCGCACATACTCTCCCCAAAGTCTATCACCCAGCCACCCCATCCCTCCCACTCCCACCACTCCAGCAACCCTCAGTTTTTTTCCTGAGATTAAGAATTCCTCATATCAGTGAGATCATATCCATTATTTCTTACACCAACTCCATTATAAGTAACCATTTGTTTAATGACTGGATGCAGTGAAACAAGCTTTGAATGCATCAAGTTCTCTACTAAACAATGAGATATTCTAACCCATGTATTTTTCCAAGATGGCAAGGATATTAGAAGACATACATGTCTTTCTCTGATTGACATATTTCGCTCAGCATAATACCCTCTAGTTTCATCCACGTCGTTGCAAATGGCAAGCTTTCATTCCTTTTGATGGCTGCATAATATTCCATTGTATATATACATCACATCTTCATTATCCATTCATCTGTCGATGGACATCTTCGCCCTTTCCATAGTTTGGCTATTGTGGACATTGCTGCTATAAACATTGGGGTGCACGTACCCCTTCGGATCCCTACATTTGTATCTTTGGGGTAAATACCCAGTAGTGCAATTGCTGGGTAATATGGTAACTCTATTTTCAACTTTTTGAGGAACCTCCATACAGTTTTCCAGAGTGGCTACACCAGCTTGCATTCCCACCAACAGTGGAGGAGGGTTCCCCTTTCTCCGCATCCTCGCCAACATCTGTAGTTTCCTGACTTGTTAATTTTAACCATTCTGACTGGTGTGAGGTGGTATCTCATTGAGGTTTTGATTTGGATTTCCCTGATGCCAAGCGATGTTGAGCACCTTTTCATGTGTCTGTTGGTCATTTGGATGTCTTCCTTGGAAAAATGTCTGTTCATGTCTTCTGCCCATTTCTTGATTGGATCATTTGTTCTTTGGGTGTTGAGTTTGATGAGTTCTTTATAGATTTTGGATACTAGTCCTTTATCTGATATGTCATTTGCAAATATCTTCTCCCATTCTATCAGTTGTCTTTTGGTTTTGTTGACTGTTTCCTTTGCTTTGCAAAAGCTTTTATCTTGATGAAGTCCCAATAGTTCATTTTTGCCCTTGCTTCCTTGCCTTTGGTGATGTTTCTAGGAAGAAGTTGCTTTGGCTGAGGTCGAAGAGGTTGCTGCCTGTGTTCTCCTTTAGGATTTTGATGGACTCCTGTCTCACATTGAGGTCTTTCACCCATTTTGAGTCTATTTTTGTGTGTGGTGTGAGGAAATGGTCCAGTTTCATTCTTCTGCATGTGGCTGTCCAATTTTCCCAACACCATTTGTTGAAGAGACTGTCTTTGTTCCATTGGACATTCTTTCCTGCTTTGTCAAAGATGAGTTGACCATAGAGTTGAGGGTCCATTTCTGGGCTCTCTATTCTGTTCCATTGATCTATGTGTCTGTTTTTGTGCCAGTACCATACTGTCTTGATGATGACAGCTTTGTAATAGAGCTGGAAGTCCAGAATTATGATGCCACCAGCTTTGCTTTGCTTTTTCAACATCCCTCTGGCTATTCAGGGTCTTTTCTGGTTCCATAAAAATTTTAGGATTATTTGTTCCATTTCTTTGAAAAGAGTGGATGGTTTTTTGATAGGGATTGCATTGAATGTATAGCTTGCTCTAGGTAGCATTGACATCTTCACAATATTTGTTCTTCCAGTCCATGAGCATGGAACATTTTTCCATTTCTTTGTGTCTTCCTCAATTTCTTTCATGAGTACAGATTCTTTGCCTCTTTGATTAGATTTATTCCTAGATATCTTATGGTTTTGGGTGCAACTGTAAATGGGATCGACTCCTTAATTTCTCCTTCTTCTGTCTTGTTGTTGGTGTATAGGAATGCTACTGACTTCTGTGCATTGATTTTATATCCTGCCACTTTACTGAATTCCTGTATGAGTTCTAGCAGTTTTGGGGTGGAGTCCTTTGGGATTTCCACATAAAGTATCATATTATCTGCAAAGAGTGAGCATTTGACTTCTTCCTTGTTGATTCAGATGCCTTTTATTTCTTTTTGTTGTCTCATCACTGTGGCTAGGACTTCTAATACTATGTTGAATAGCAGTGGTGATAGTGGACATCCCTGCCATGTTCCTGACGTTAGGGGGAAAGCTCTCAATTTTTCCCCATTGAGAATGATATTTGCTGTGGGTTTTTCATAGATGGCTTTTGTGATATTGACGTATGTACCCTCTATCCCTATACTCTTCAGAGTTTTTTTTTTTTTATTCTTATGTTAATCCCCATACATTACAACATTAGTGTTAGATGAAGTGTTCCATGATTCATTGTTTGTGCATAACACCCAGTGCTCCATGCAGAATGTGCCCTCCTCAATACCCACCACCAGACTAACCCATCTTCCCACCCCCCTCCCCTCTAAAACCCTGTTTGTTTTTCAGAGTCCATCGTCTCTCATGGTTCGTCTACCCCTCCGATTTCCCCCGCTTCATTCTTCCCCTCCCGCTACCTTCTTCTTCTTCTTCTTCTTTTTTTTTTTTCTTAAAATATATTGCATTATTTGTTTCAGAGGTACAGATCTGAGATTCAACAGTCTTGCACAATTCACAGCGCTTACCAGAGCACATACCCTCCCCAGTGTCCACCACCCAGTCCCCCCATCCCTCCCACCTCACCCCCAACTCCAACAACACTCAGTCTGTTTCCTGCGATTAAGAATTCCTCATATCAGTGAGATCATATGATACATGTCTTTCTCTTTTTGACTTATTTCGCTCAACATAATACCCTCCAGTTCCATCCACGTCGTTGCAAATGGCAAGATCTCATTCCTTTTGATGGCTGCATAATATTCCATTGTATATATATACCACCTCTTCTTTATCCATTCATCTGTCGATGGACATCTTGGCTCTTTCCACAGTTTGGCTATTGTGGACATTGCTGCTATAAACATCGGGGTGCACGTACCCCTTCGGATCCCTACTTTTGTATCTTTGGGGTAAATGCCCAGTAGTGCAATTGCTGGATCATAGGGTAGCTCTATT
>NW_023270451.1:30935544-31106015 GCF_011800145.1 Mirounga leonina | reverse complement strand
CCTCCAGTTCCATCCACGTCGTTGCAAATGGCAAGATCTCATTCCTTTTGATGGCTGCATAATATTCCATTGTATATATATATACCACATCTTCTTTATCCATTCATCTGTCGATGGACATCTTGGCTCTTTCCACAGTTTGGCTATTGTGGACATTGCTGCTATAAACATCGGGGTGCACGTACCCCTTCGGATCCCTACTTTTGTATCTTTGGGGTAAATGCCCAGTAGTGCAATTGCTGGATCATAGGGTAGCTCTATTTTCAACTTTTTGAGGAACCTCCATACAGTTTTCCAGAGTGGCTGCACCAGTTTGCATTCCCACCAACAGTGTAGGAGGGTTCCCCTTTCTCCGCGTCCCCGCCAACATCTGTCATTTCCTGACTTGTTAATTTTAGCCATTCTGACTGGTGTGAGGTGGTATCTCATTGAGGTTTTGATTTGGATTTCCCTGATGCTGAGCGATATTGAGCACTTTTTCATGTGTCTGTTGGCCATTTGGATGTCTTCTTTGGAAAAATGTCTGTTCATGTCTTCTGCCCATTTCTTGATTGGATTCTTTGTTCTTTGGGTGTTGAGTTTGATGAGTTCTTTATAGATTTTGGATACTAGTCCTTTATCTGATATGTCATTTGCAAATATCTTCTCCCATTCTGTCGGTTGTCTTTTGGTTTTATTAACTGTTTCCTTTGCTTTGCAAAAGCTTTTTATCTTGATGAAGTCCCAGTAGTTCATTTTTGCCCTAGCTTCCCTTGCCTTTGGCGATGTTTCTAGGAAGAAGTTGCTTCGGCTGAGGTCAAAGAGGTTGCTGCCTGTGTTCTCCTTTAGGATTTTGATGGACTCCTGTCTCACCCTGAGGTCTTTCAACCATTTTGAGTCTATTTTTGTGCGTGGTGTAAGGAAATGGTCCAGTTTCATTCTTCTGCATGTGGCTGTCCAATTTTCCCAACACCATTTGTTGAAGAGACTGTCTTTGTTCCATTGGACATTCTTTCCTGCTTTGTCAAAGATGAGTTGACCATAGAGTTGAGGGTCCATTCTTCCAATCCATGAGCATGGAACGTTTTTCCATTTCTTTGTGTCTTCCTCAATTTCTTTCATGAGTATTTTATAGTTTTCTGAGTACAGATCCTTTGTCTCTTTGGTTAGATTTATTCCTAGGTATCTTATGGTTTTGGGTGCAATTGTAAATGGGATCGACTCCTTAATTTCTCCTTCTTCTGTCTTGTTGTTGGTGTATAGGAATGCCACTGACTTCTGTACATTGATTTTATATCCTGCCACTTTACTGAATTCCTGTATGAGTTCCAGCAGTTTTGGGGTGGAGTCTTTTGGGTTTTCCACATAAAGTATCATATCATCTGCAAAGAGTGAGAGTTTGACTTCTTCTTTGCCAATTTGGATGCCTTTGATTTCTTTTTGTTGTCTGATTGCTGTGGCTAGGACTTCCAATACTATGTTGAATAGCAGTGGTGATAGTGGACATCCCTGCCGCGTTCCTGACGTTAGGGGGAAAGCTCTCAGTTTTTCCCCATTGAGAATAATATTCGCTGTAGGTTTTTCATAGATGGCTTTTATGATATTGAGGTATGTACCCTCTATGCCTATACTCTGAAGAGTTGTGATCAAGAAAGGATGCTGTACTTTGTCAAAAGCTTTTTCTGCATCTATTGAGAGGATCATATGATTCTTGTTCTTTCTTTTGTTAATGTACTGTATCACATTGATTTGCGGATGTTGAACCAACCTTGCAGCCCAGGGATAAATCCCACTTGGTCATGGTGAATAATCCTTTTAATGTACTGTTGGATCCTATTGGCTAGTATTTTGGTGAGAATTTTTGCATCCATGTTCATCAGGGTTATTGGTCTGTAATTCTCCTTTTTGATGGGGTCTTTGTCTGGTTTTGGAATCAAGGTAATGCTGGCCTCATAAAATGAGTTTGGAAGTTTTCCTTCCGTTTCTGTTTTTTGGAACAGTTTCAGAAGAATAGGTATTAATTCTTCTTGAAATGTTTGGTAGAATTCCCCTGGGAAGCCATCTGGCCCTGGGCTTTTGTTTTTTGGGAGATTTTTGATGACTGCTTCAATTTCCTTAGTGGTTATAGGTCTGTTCAGGTTTTCTATTTCATCCGGGTTCAGTTTTGGTAGTTGATACATCTCTAGGAATGCATCCATCTCTTCCAGGTTATCTAATTTGCTGGCATAGAGTTGCTCATAATATGTTCTTATAATTGTTTGTATTTCTTTGGTGTTGGTTGTGATCTCTCCTCTTTCATTCATGATTTTGTTGATTTGGGTCCTTTCTCTTTTCTTTTTGATAAGTCTGGCCAGGGGTTTATCAATCTTGTTAATTCTTTCAAAGCACCAGCTCGTAGTTTCGTTGATCTGTTCTACTGTTCTTTTGGTTTCTATTTCATTGATTTCTGCTTTGATCTTTATTATTTCTCTTGTCCTGCTGGGTTTAGGCTTTATTTGCTGTTCTTTCTCCACCTCCTTTAGGTGTAGTGTTAGGTTGTGTATTTGAGAGCTTTCTTGTTTCCTGAGAAAGGCTTGTACTGCTATATACTTTCCTCTTAGGACTACCTTTGCTGCATCCCAGATATTTTGAACAGTTGTGTTTTCATTTTCATTGGTTTCCATGAATTTTTTAGAATTCTTCTTTAATTTCCTGGTTGACCCATTCATTCTTTAGTAGGATGCTCTTTAGCCTCCATGTATTTGAGTTCTTTCCAATTTTCCTCCTGTGATTGAGTTCTAGTTTCAAAGCATTGTGGCCTGAAAATATACAGGGAAGGATCCCAGTCTTTTGGTACCACTTGAGACCTGATTCATGACCTAGGATGTGATCTATTCTGGAGAATGTTCCATGGGCACTAGAGAAGAATGTGTATTCTGTTGCTTTGGGATGGAATGTTCTGAATATATCTGTGAAGTCCATTTGGTCCAGTGTGTCATTTAAAGTCTTTATTTCCTTGTTGATCTTTTGCTTAGACGATCTGTCCATTTCAGTGAGGGGGGTGTTAAATTCCCCCACTATTATTGTTGTCTATGTGTTTCTTTGCTTTTGTTATTAATTGGCTTATATAATTGGCTGATCCCATGTTAGGGGCATAGATATTTACAATTGTTAGATCTTCTTGTTGGATAGACCCTTTAAGTAGGATATAGTGTCCTTCCTCATCTCTTATTACAGTCTTTGGTTTAAAATCTAATTTGTCTGATAAAAGGATTGCCACCCTAGCTTTCTTTTGGTGTCCATTAGCATGGTAAATGGTTTTCCAGCCCCTCACTTTCAATCTGGAGGTGTCTTTGGGTCTAAAATGAATCTCTTGCAGGCAGCATATCAATGGGTCCTGTTTTTTTTATCCAATCTGATAGCCTATGTCTTTTGATTGGGGCATTTAGTCCATTTACATCCAGGGTAACTATTGAAAGATAGGAATTTAGTGCCATTGTATTGCCTGTAAGGTGACTGTTACTGTATACTGTCTGTGTTCCTTTCTGGTGTATGTTGCTTTTAGGCTCTCTCTTTGCTTAGAGGACCCCTTTCAATATTTCTTGTAGGGCTGATTTCGTGTTTGCAAATTCCTTTAGTTTTTGTTTGTCCTGGAAGCTTTTTATCTCTCCTATTTTCAGTGACAGCCTAGCTGGATATAATATTCTTGGCTGCATATCTTTCTCATTTAGGCTCTGAATATATCATGCCAGTCCTTTCTGGCCTGCCAGGTCTCTGTGGATAGGTCTATTGAAAATCTAATGTTTCTACCATTATAGGTGACAGATCTCTTGTCCTGAGCTGCTTTCAGGATTTTCTCTTTGTCTCTGAGATTTGTAAGTTTTAATATTAGATGTCGGGGTGTTGACTTATTTTTATTGATTTTTGAGGGGGGGTTTCTGTGCCTCCTGGATTTTGATACCTGTTTCATTCCCCCAAATTAGGGAAGTTCTCTGCTATAATTTGCTCCGATAGACCTTCTGCCCCTCTCTCTCTTCTTCTTCTGGGATCCCAATTATTCTAATGTTGTTTCATCTTATGGTATTGCTTATCTCTCGAATTCTGCCCTCGTGATCCAGTAGTTGTTTATCTCTTTTTCTCAGCTTCTTTATTTTCCATTATTTGGTCTTCTATATCACTGACTCTCTCTTCTGCCTCATTTATCCTAGCAGTTAGAGCCTCTATTTTTTTTTTTTAAGATTTTATTTATTTATTTGAGAGAGAGAGAATGAGAGACAGAGAGCACGAGAGGGAAGAGGGCAGAGGGAGAAGCAGACCCCCTGCTGAACAGGGAGCCCGATGTGGGACTCAATCCCGGGACTCCAGGATCATGACCTGAGCCGAAGGCAGTTGCTTAACCAACTGAGCCACCCAGGCGCCCCAGAGCCTCCATTTTTTATTGCACCTCATTAATAGCCTTTTTGATTTTGACTTGGTTAGATTTTAGTTTTTTTATTTCTCCAGAGAGGGTTTCTCTAATACCTTCGATGCTTTTTCAAGCCCACATAGTATGTTTAAAATCATCATTCTGAACTCTAGTTCTGACATCTTACTAATGTCCATATTGATTGGTTCCCTGGCAGTCAGTACTGGCTCTTGGTTTTTTTGTTTGTTTGTTTATTTGTTTGGTTGGTTTTTTTTGAGGTGATTTTTTTTCTGTCTTGTCATTTTGTCCAGAGAGAATAGATGAATGAGAGAACAAAATGCTAACAGGGTAACAATGACCCCAGGAAAAAACACACTAAACAAATGAGAAGAGACCTGAAACCGGGGGAAAAGAAAAGGAAAGAAAGAAAAAAGAAAAAAGATAAAAACAAACAAACAAACAAACAAAAAACAGAATATGATCAGATATGATCAGGCTGGTGCATAGATCAGTTCCACACACTAGATTTTGGGCATATTTTGGTCTGTTAGAAGAAAGTGCCTCCCAAAATTTTAAAGAAAGAAAAACTTATATATGTACAAAAATAAGGTAAATACGATGAAGGGATGGAATATGACTGTAAAGATGAAAATTATAAAACTTTCATAAAAGGAATTGATAAGATAAGTTGGTTGACAAAAAGAGAAATTTTTTAAAAAAAGGAGAGAATGTGATCAGGCAGGAGAGTAGAACAAAGGCATACACTAGAGATTTAGGGTATATTTTGGTCTGTTTGAAGAAAGTGTATCCCAAAATTTTAAAGAGACCAACTAAATATATATACCAAAAATAAGGTTAACTACTGAGGGGATAGAATATGACTCTAAAAAATAATTTTTTTTTTTTTAAAAAGGGATTGATGAGATGTTGGTTGAAAAAGGGAAAAATAAAAATTCAAAAAAAAAGTTCAAAAAAATTAATTTGAAAGACTGAAGAATCATGATAAAAAAGCCATGGATTCTATGTGCAGTATTGCCCTAGCGCTGGAGTTCTGCCATTCTCATTGATCGGTAAACTTCGTCTTGGCTGGCTGTTCTTTTTTTTTTTTTAATATTTTATTTATTTATTTGACAGAGAGAGACACAGTGAGAGAGGGAACACAAGCAGGGGGAGTGGGAGAGGGAGAAGCAGGCTTCCCGCCCAGCAGGGAGCCCAACGCGGGGCTCGATCCCAGGACCCTGGGATCATGACCCGAGCCGAAGGCAGACGCTTAATGACTGAGCCACCCAGGCGCCCCCTGGCTGGCTGTTTTTGCTGATCTTCTGGGGGAGGGGCCTGTTGCCGTGGTTCCCAGATGTCTCCGCAGGAGCTGGAATTGCCCCACCCTTGCCCCAGCGGGCTAAGTAATCTGCTCGGGTTTGCTCTCTGGGAGCTTTTGTTCCCTGCAAGCTTTCCATACAGCTTTGGAGGATGAGAGTGAAAATGGCAGTCTCCCAATCTCTGGTCCCTGAGGAGCTGAAAACTCGGGGCCCCGCTCCTCAGTGAGCCCCCAGAGAAAAGGAGTCAATCACTCCCATCTCTCCGGTCTCTGGCCGCACTCCGTGCTCAGCCAGCCTGTGACCGAGCATTTCTATCTCTGGCACCAAACCCCGTGTGGAGTCTCCAAACCCAGCAGATCCCTGCGGTGCGCTCCTGCATGGCTCCTCCTGGGGGGAGAAAGAGGAATAACCCCAGATCTGCTGCTTGTTGGGTCCCTGCTGGAAGAGGGCTTCCCTGCTCTGATACCTGGGAGCTCTGCCACACTCAGGCACCCCCAGTCTTCCTGTGATTCCAAGGGTCCTGAGACCACACTGTCCCAGCGAGGGTTCCACCCCCCCCTTAGCCATTGGAGCAATGTCGCTCAGCGGAGCCGACTTCTAAAAGTTCCGATTTTGTGCTCTGCAGCTCTATCACTTGCCAGAAGTGGCCAATGGAGGCCCCCTCCCCACTATCTGTCTCCCTGAATATTGCCTCAGATTCACTTCTCCGCACGCCCTACCTTCCAGAAAGTGGTCGCCTTTCTGTTCAGAGAGTTGCTGCCATTCTTTTCTTCTATCTCCTGTTGAGTTTGTAGGTGTTCAGAATGGTTTGATCCCTAACCAGCTGAATTCCTGGGACCAGACGAAATTTAGCTCTCCTACTCCTCTGCCATCTTGCTCCTCCCCTAGAACCTCTCTCTTTTTTTTTTTCATTATGCCTGCAAGACTTAAGTTCTTCAGCCACATTCTCACAGTTAACTAAGAATGGAACACCCACATATTTCAGAACTACTCTGATCTCTGTAAATAGTTCAAATTGGCCAAAAAAAAAATCTGTAATACTTTTAAAATAAAATAGCTATAGTCAAATCTAATTATCCAGCAAAATAAAAGTTTGTGTATGATAGAATAGTTACTTATAAAGTATTTGTTATTAGAAAATGCTTTAATTTTAGAGGCATTTTGTATAATTACATTTTATTAGGCAATTTTTAGAGTCCTCTTGCTTCTCCTGAATAAACAATGTCTGATGATAATAAGGATAATTGAGGAGTGGGGTTGACTGGAGTTGGCAAATTTTTTTTCAGAATTTTAATATACGTCTTGGATGAAATGCAAAACCCCAAGTCACATCAGTGATTGAAAATTATAATTGAATAACTAAAAATAACAATCTAATCAAGCATATATGTACATTCACTGGGATACTGTTATTTTGAAAGTTTAGGCTCCCAGATTACCTCAAAATTTTTTGGTTTGAAAACCTTGTTTTAGAAATGTTACAGCAAGATGTAATGCTATCTAGCCACAAAGTCTGGAAAAAAGACCATAGTAACGCCATTTGATTTTTTAGGTGGAGAATATACTCTGCTTCCTTTATTTTAATCAAAAAATAATTTTAAGACTGATTTGAAGCCTTTTTTTTTAAAAGCAATAAAATAGTTATTTAGTTCAACACTTAAGATTAATTCCTCAGATGTATTTTGTAATAGTCACTCACTTTTAGCTCTCCTCTACCAACGTATATAGATTTGAAATTGATGTCAAAATTTATCCACAAGGCTTGTCTTCCACCTTTGGTTTTAATGGAAATGACAGGAAGTGTGTTCTTCTGTGACACCATTGCTTGAGCTCGCATGGTCACTGCTTACTCTACTTCCCTTCTGCTGATGTGTCTGGACCACTTGCTATTGTGCTTGCAGATTAGGAGTCCTATTCTGGCAGAGAAAGCAGTGTGCATGTGTCTAATCTTTGGCCTTCTCAACTCAGAATCCAAATATAGTTACATACTATTTTTACAATTGATGGCTCATGCTTTCATCTTTTCAGTTAGCACAGAAACCAGTTCATATCTCCTTCTGGTAAAAGAATCACCAGGATCCTGTAGTATAAGTTGGAGGAGGTTACAGGATGATGCAGAGAGAGGCCAAGATGAATCTCAACACACAAAATCATGCTGTTATTTGTTGCAGGCACTAGGTGACACCATTGAAAGTTGTCAATAAAGTAGTGATGCCTGTGCTGTTGACAATTCTTGAGATTGTTGGTGGAGTGACTCCACTCCAAGCATAGTTTCTAGAGTTAGGTTTCCCTTCCTTTCCCCAAGATGTTTGGGCTCTTCTCCTCAAAACACAACACTGTCCTGTACTTGCTCTCTTGGGATGGGCTGCTTCGTTCAGGTTGAAGTTGTGCTCATACCAATTTTCCTTCATTACTGTTTACACCTTTGTCTTAAGCCTAAACCCCAGTTTAGATTTACCTTTCCACACAGATACTTGATTTTAGGTGTCCAGTTTCTTTTCCCTGCTAGTTGATTTTTGTGAAACCCTTCTGTTCTACTCTGGTCTCTTTACCTTTAAATCTCAACAGGTTGAGATTTCTGTCTCCTCTCCAATTATATCCATTGCTTCTTATTTCCTGTGATGAGTGAGAAAGAACAAGAACCTCAAGAAATCAATCACAGTCAAGTCACCTGAGGTTCTATCAACACTTTTGCAGGTTTTCTGCCCTCCTCTGCTTTTCCCATAATTTTTGTCTACTTACCTGTGCTTCTCCTGGAGAATACATACATACATACATACATGATGATATATAACATCCTGCCTGATCAAGCACCTTTTTATGCCAGTATGTGTATACTGGGCTGGTCTTGGTCAAAATTGCAAATTCAATAAGATGACCTTCCTTCAATGTTTTTCATCTTTTCTCAGGGTCCCCTTGATTATTATCAATGGTTGCCTTCTTCCAAAAATTCTTAATATTTCCCCCTGAAACAGATCTTACTGTCTCACATCAAGAAATTGATAATGTAATCCATTCTTGTCAGGAAGACCTAACCAGATCTTTCACATTTAGGGGTTTAGTTTTGACAAAGTGCTTCCTTTGGGTAACAGACTTGGGTAGCAGAAAGCTCACGGGGCTTATGGTTAACCTGACTTAATTCCAGAATCCTGAGAAAAATAAAATTATGAGAGAAGGAAGAGAAGGAACAGAATAAGTGTGCTTTGATGAATGAGGAAAGAAAAGCTGGACTAGGGCTTAAGGTTATTTGGACTCTACTGCTTAGAAACTGAAATGAATGATGTGGTATTTATATTTAATGGGAGTATGCCATGAACTTGACCAGTATAAATACTGAGTTTTTTAAAAAGATATGCAGGCTGAAACTTGAGGGGAAATTCCAGGAAAAAAGTATTGCAACTTCAACCTTCTTAAAAAAAAAAAAAGTAAATCTGTTATGTAACAAATAAACCAGAGGTCATCCAAAGCAGATGCCAGTGAAAGATTTTACTACTGAATTCAGTAGAAGGAAGCATGCTCTATGATCATTTCCCTCTGTAGAAAAGAAGCCAACCAAATACTTGGGATACAAGCCATTGGAGTCTGAAGTGAAATCCACAAGTAGAAGGAATTTAGGGAGAAGGGAAACTCTTGAAGTACTAAAATAAAATGCTTAAGAAGTGAGAATAATTATTTGCATATCAGAGAAAAGATTGTAATGCATTAAATGAAAAATATTTCAGTTCAATTTTTCTATAATTTTAACTTGGTTTGGAGTAGGTGTTCTGATTCATCATAGTTTATAAAAAGTGTTCGGTTTTCATTGTCTTTTTTGTAAAGAGTAGCTTTCACGTTTTTGACATAAATATATATGCATCCATGTGAATGCACATACCTATACACACATTTGTGCACACGTATACACAAACGCACTTCTAGATTTCCAACTTGGCTGTGATTATTTACTGCCTAGGTGATGATATATTGCATATCATAAACACGTCATCATTAATTTATACTGAAATAAGATTGGCTATTAAGTGTTGAGCACATCTACAAAAAATATATATATATATATATATATTTCCAGATTCCTGACAGTTGTATACAATTTGCTTTTACATCCAATCAGAAGGATTATTTGTGAAGTTTTTTAAGTCATTTCCTAGTGGTCTAATTTATTTTTTTCTTTCAGAAATGTAACTATTCTTTAGGAAGTAATTCAGAGTAAATAAATCACCAGTCTTGGGTTTTGGTCACCTAAGTGTTAAAGTTAACAAATACCACAATCTGTATTTGATTTCTATGCTTTTCCTGTTATTTACCAAGTGTCTCCTTCTGTGCCATAAATAATTTAGAGTTCAGAGTGAACTATGCCATTAAGTGCTAGGAAGCTCCAAATCACGTTTATTTTGTTAATGTTTCTCTCATATAATCAAAATCTAAAACCATTCCACTTGCCCTCTAATGAACAAAAAGTCTTCCTAAAATGCTCTTGTAAGCTTTCTTCCAGCCAGGGGTAGAGGGATAAATTAAATATCCAGTATGATTGATTATAGAACACTTTTTATATATAATATTACCAGTGACAATACAATATTATTGCTGGAGGCAATTCATATAGGGAAATCTAGATTTACTATGACCAAAATCACAATATAAAAACTCAATGTGGATTGATTTGGAAAGGGTTTTATTGATAGGTTAATCAACAATAGCATCTAAAATGTAAAAAGTAAATTTTATATGTATTTTTTAAAATTAATATTCATTTTGAGTCAACATATACGTAACCAAACTACAATCCTTGAGAGAGTAAAACTACAATTTTAATTGGATATTTCTTATAACAGTGTCTGGGGAATAATTTTAAATGTTCCCTCCACATGGTGAAAATGACACAGCGGATTCTTTAATGCAAAAGATTTTGCTATTTTGTTGTAGTGATTTCTTTATGCCAAAAAGCAGGCATTTGGGGGCACTTGGGTGGCTCAGTCAAACGTCTGACTCCTGGTTTAGGCTCAGGTCTGTATCTCAGGGTCCTGGGATAGAGTCCGTGGGCTCTATGTTCACTGGAGAGTCTGTTTGAGGATTCTTTCCCTGTCCCTCTGCCCCTCCCCTCCACTCATGTGCTCTAGCACACACACTCTCTCTCCTAAAATAATAATAATAAAAAAATCTTAAAAAGACATTTCAAATGGTATTGTTTTACTTACATGACCTTAAAATAATTTTCAGAAAGTGATATAAAGATTTAACAGAAAATCTAGGTGATACCCTCATTTTAATGATTGAGAAAATTGAAGTTCAGAAAGTTTTCACTTTCCCAAAGTTACAAAGTAGATTTCAGCAAGTCAGGAATGAAAACCTCAGGGTTCAGGTAATGTGTTCTGGTCTTTCTACTTTGCTGCCTCTTAGGGTGTGTGAAATTCTAAAACACTTTGAAAAAATACACTACAGACAAGTTGAAGATGTTAGTAAATGAAAAATGCACAGTACTTAAAAAGAGTAACCTATCAGTCATTTAAATCTTATGCACTGGAAATGAAAATGAGAAATTCTTAAATTTATCTTTGTTCAGATTAGAAATTAATCAAGGGGTTAAAAAAATGAGCTAGGACTTGTTTACTCATTTATATACATGGGCTTGTATTTGTTTTTTGTTTTTCCTCTTTATATGTAACAAGAGAAATAATTAACAGCATTACAAAATCTGCTTGCTTGCTCTTTTATTAAATGTAGGTAATTACTACCATGGTAGGGCTACTGTGAGGGAATTACTAAGGTTATAGGGCTGTGATGATGCATGTAAGTAAGTAATATACTACCTGGCACATGATAAGAGTTCAATAAACTGGTTTTTAGTTAGTATTAAGTGATGGGATTTACTGAATCGTCATGTTCTAATACTACCTGATTAACTTATTCTTTTACATGGAACATCTTTTCTTGTTCATATCCATATACTTTTTAGCTACCGTATCTCCCTAGTTTAACAAGGATAATGTCATTACTAAAGGGAAAGAGCCTACTATAATAATTCTCGACCATTTCTGTGCTAAGCCAAGCACTATTGTAGGTGTTCCAGGTATTATTCACTGTAATACTCTCGGGAACCCTGTAAGGTTATTAACTACCCACCCCCCAATTGTCTAAGCCTGGACACTCAGTTCAGAGAGACTGACTTGACTAAAACTCCATAGCAATATGAGAAAAGCTGAATTCAAACTTGACTGTACCAGCTGTTAAAGTCCATCAGTGTTCTAGTCTATCGGGCAACCTCAAAATCCAAGACCATGCAACGTTAAATTAAAAAAAAAAAACTATTTTACTTCCGGTAGAAAAACAAATTTTGTATAAATTACATACTATTCCATTCCTATGTGTTAACCAACATCAGTCAACAGCAGACTGAGAATCAATTTCGAAATGTTGATTCCCGAATCCACTGGATTACAAAATAAGAGGTGGGACTGAGGAGTTCTGTCCACTACTCCCTTTCCCCTAATCAGGAGACCAATGCAAATACTGCACACCCTCACGCACACACACACATACACACACACACAACCACCTGCCTTATTCTCTTTTTGAGAGACTAGAGCTTTCTTTTCATGATGAGAATTGTGCCTAGTTCTGCAACATTGCCTGACGTCTCACCAAGGCCCTTTTAAGGATGACTGCAGAATGCATGGCAGCCTTCAGGAGACTTTCTCAGACTTTTCCTAAGTCCTGCTCAGATAAGTCCCAACAGGCAAATGTTGAAATCCTCTCCTAAAGGAATTTCTTCAGCTTTCACATGAGTGAGATGATGAATCGCCTTCCTTTAGCAGTCCGTGCCAGGTAATATGCTAAGCACTTTGCACACATTATATGATCTAACAGTTAAAATGACTGGATGCAACAGATGCTGTTCCTTATCCCTACTTTGAAATGAGTAGACTCAAAGGTAATGCAAGAGAGTTAGTAGAAGGTCCAGGATTACAACTAAACTAGTGGGGATGCTTCCACATTCTACCTTACAAAGCTCGCATTGGTCAGATATGAGCCTAACATCATCACCTTGATGAATCTCCACAAGAAGCACAGAGTATTTTCTCCCTCCCGTGTTCTGCAAACTTTTCCAACAAGGAAACAGGGAATCAGGTACGTTGAAAGTAGGAATCTGTGATAGGACTTAATTACTTCTTTACAACTATTAGGTCAAGACAGTCTTAGTAGTCAACGTCTCTGTATGCCATAACAGATACTTCGTTTCGTGAAAGAAACTGGCATTTTCATTCCCATTTATTAAATGTGCTATCTTTTGAAACCACGTTGTTTATGTAAAACAAAAGGAATAAAAATCTCTACAAACTTTACACCTTAAAATTTACTATACCTACTGTCAGAAACTTTCCAACTGATGATATAAAAGCCTTTTTAAAGTTTAGTTATGATTCATGTTGTTTGGGAAATTTGGGGCTTGTTCTATTAGTGCTCAGATGGTTGTAATGAAGACAGCTGCTGGGGAGATTTGGCAGGGGTACAAATGAAGTTAGAAACATACATGTTTATCACTTAGAAGCTGCGCACACCTACTGTTCTTCTTTGCCAGAAGATAACAATTCCACATTTTATAGGCAATTGTCTTTCCTTTTTTGTCCCAGAGGCTCACCAAAATTCAGTAAGTTTATTTTAGTGAAAACCACCTTGCTGCACTAAGCATCTTGCCTAAGCAAAATTCCTTAAAACGAGCAGGAGCCATTACTGCACAGTGAACAAAGCCAAAATGATCACGAGCCCATTTCTTTCCAAATGAGCTCATTACTATTAATTTCTGCTGTCCTTAGAGGATATTGGGAAAAGTAAGTTCATCAGGAGAGTGAAATAAATGTAAAAACAAAGTCCGTAAAAAATCTCTCTCCCCTTCAAAATTGCATCCCAAGTAAGGCAATCCCATAGGACACTAACTCTCAATGGCATAGACTCTGAATAGATAGTTCGGATGATTAGCTGTACATGATTCTGGGAGCATACATGGATGTTTTGACACCGTTGGTATCAAACAGAAGTCACATGTTTGTAGAACCACCTCAGTTAAGTATACAGAATGCGACAGATTTCATTCTCAAGAAACCTGAGATTTCCTCCTTGGAAATCTTAGAGACTCTGTAATTAGAAGGACTCTAATTACAGAGGCCGAAGGTTTAAAATAAATCTAAATATTTAAAGACTTGCTTTCTGTGGGTCAAATTCTTGAACTGTCCTTACTATGCCCCGATGAGGGGGGGCTTTCTAAGAAGTCTGCGTGATGGGACACGTGGCTAGAGGGCAAAGCATTAGGTGGGAAGAGAGAGATGAATAAAGCATTTCATCCTTTGGTTACCTCTTCACACTTCTCTTTTGAACTCCAGCTTCTCCACTTGTTAGCTGTTTGACATTGCAATTCTACTCAACTCGTAATACCCTCAGTTTTTTAATCTATAAATGAGGATTGTGATATTACTACATTATAAGGAATAAAATATCGAATGTAAGGAGCTTAGGACAGTACCTGGTGCATAATCAGATATAGAATATGTTGGCTATTATTTGTATGAATTTGGACAGCATTTCCTGTCTTCTCTAGGTTCCCTCTCAAATGGAGAGCATCGTAAGAGACACATAAATGTGCTTCTCTGTCTTTGAAAAGATTAAGCAGGACCAGGAGGGGTTTGGGGCCACAAAATGGGTGAGGTGGTAGGCCGTGCACATAAGTTTTTGAAGGGGATACATATTCTTTTTCTATGAGTTAAATGTTCTATGCTTTCTCAACATACTGAGATGGTAAATCACCTAATCTAAGATCAGGAAAATGGATAAGGTAGATTATTTGGCTTGACTTTGTCTGAAATTTAACTTAAAGAAACAAAAGGGATTTTCCTGATTCACACACGTTCCAACCTATTTCACTAAGATGGAAGAACAAATAGCAATTTGGGGCTATTCATACCATTTTTTTATTTTACACTTCTATAAGCCTGCCATAACAGGAAGCCACTGAAAATGGGGGGTTGGGGTCTCTTGTTATTAAGTAACACACAGCACCCAATTCCCATTATTTTTCTTTCCCTCCTCCCTACTCCCTCCCTCCCGTCTTCCTAACGTCTCCCTCCTCCTCCCTTTCCCTCCTCCCACTTCCTCTCTCGCCTCCTCTTCCATCATCATCTCTGTGTATATATCTATATTCAAATGATTATTTCTTTCCCAGCAGAGGGAATTTTATCATTATCAAAACAACTTCTTGCCCTTTTTTCCTGGTGAGTTAACTTAATAATAGGCTAAAGAAGCCATATACCCAAAGTGAGAATATTAGTGGTTTGCTGTGTCTGAGTAATGCTTCTGGTTATTTGAGAATGGAAACGCATCTTCCAAAGAAATGGCTACTACTCTTCAATGACATTCAAACTGTTAAAACTAATAGAAAATGAAAAGCAAGAAAATATCACTTCATTCAAAAGCTAGTGATGCTCAAGTATAAGAAAATGTCCACTGATGACACGTGAGTGTTGAAATCCAAAGTAGAAAATTCTGTCAATTTAACGTTTGACTCAGAGTGCTTGAGATTATGGTTTTAATGTTTATATATCTAGACATAACTAGTTAAAGATTTTCAAAGCAAATCTGGGGCACCTGGGTGGCTCAGTCAGTTAAGCATCTGTCTTTGGCTCAGGTCATGATTCTGGGACCCTGGGATGGAGTCCCAGAATCCCATGTTGGGCTCCCTGCTCAGTGGGGAGTCTGCTTCTCTCTCTCCTTCTGCCTCCTCCCCCTGCTCATGCTCTCTCTCTCTCCCTCTCTCACAAATAAGTAAAATCTTAAAGTTTTTTCAAACCAAATCAAATGCTCTAAACCAAAGATGAGGTGATACTTAAAATATATGTACATTGATCTTTATTTTGTAAGACTGAAAATTTAAAATCACAAATGACCTTCTTAGCCTGCTTGACAGCGATTGCATTTACCAATAATATCAAATGGGAAGCATGAAATACAAACTTCCATCCTGTGCTGCACAATTCCCTAACATCTATGGCATTTCCCTGAAGAAGACCATAAGGAACACCTTGCTGAAAAAGGCTTGCTTTATTCTTCATCAACCAAAAAAATAGCAGGGTTTCTAAATAATTAATGCAAAGCTGTCAATTCATATACCCTAATGCACTCTTTCAACATGGATGCCATAATAGTTAAAAGATCCACCTTGTTGGTTTTCCTTTAGGCGCAAACATTTACCTCTGGAAAAGATCCCAGCAGTAGCCAAAAACCATTTCCTGAAGGAGAATATCAAAGATGATCATGTAATAATCAAAACTCGCATATTTTTTTTAAAGATTGTGCCTCAGATGTAGGCCTCTAAACATTATTTTGCTTGTGTTTTCTCCTTGCGCATCAAATAAGTACATAAAATGGGATTCATTTCACAGAAACAGATTTCAAACTCCAGATGTTTAATTTTTTAACAATTTAATTCATTGCCACACCATTAGATTTTTTTTTTCCTAAGCGTGTTTCAAAGTGCAGCCATTGTTCCTCAGCTATAAACAAAGTACAATATATAGCTTTTGCCTAACTTGCCGGGTAAACCACACTCCAGTCCAAGTATTTGTACCTGATTCAAGATACTCAACCTACAAATACTCTGTTATAAATAATAGAAGAAAGCTGAACAATGCTGAGGAAATGTTCCGTATGATTTTTGTTTATTGGAGACCATTATGGTTCAAAACAAAATGATAAGAGGAAGTGGGGAGAAAAACAAGATGGGTCCTAGACAGGAGGTCAGAATAGAGCAGTATGTGCAAGAGCAGGACATGTCCCAAGTGGCTTTCAAGCTTTTGACCACAGAGCAGAGCCAAGAAATAAATTTTACTTCATCATCTAGTAACACAAGTGGAAGCACACATACACCTGTGCATGTGAAGAGCAAGAACTGAAATAGAATTTTCATGAAACAACATCAGTAGTAAATGAAATATATTCTGGTATTTTCTAACCCACCTTAACTTATGTCCTCTCTTCCATACTATTCTTTTCTGCATCACTTGTGTTGGTGCAACTGTTATGCTCCATATATTAACTATAATCTTTGCTGTCTATCAGAGGATAGTATGTGCCTCAGCTGCATCAGGTATTTCTTGGTTTCTGCCCTGGGGCTTCTCAACCACCTCTGCTTGGGACTAGATGGAAATGCCATCAACCATTCTGAGAAGCATAGAGAAAAACAAACAAACAAACAAAACTTAAAAGGTAACACATTTTTGGAGTAATCTTTAATGATTAGGGGAACAGGAACCATTGGAAAAATACTTCTCTCTTTTATTCTTCTTTTGAGGCACATGACTCCTAACGTTCTAGAACTACATTAGAGAGATCTAGCCCTGAATGCCATGGTGATGATCAGGACAACACTCCTGTGGTTTGTTCTTCATCTTCGTTACTACTCTCAGTCCCTGACTACTGTTTCTTGGGATCAAATTACAAATAAACCACTTGCACATATACTCTAGCCTGAACTTAAACTTTTGTTGTTGCTGTTGTTGGGGAGGGGAAAGGGACGGGACCTGCTAACATCATATCACTTCGTTAAAACACTGCTGGTCATGAATTGGTTTCATGACCCATTTATATTAATTTGAAAAACCGTGATCTAGGTCTTGGGAAACAGAAGAACCCAAGTGAAAAGAATGACTCCTAGGTGATGGTAGAGGTAAAGAATTCTCATATCAATTAGATGAACCTTGTGATATACCCAATGATCAATGATGAATGCTACTCAAGAGTTCAAGTGTAACATGTTTAATAGGAAAGTATTGTCTATCTCTGTGGTGTGTCTCAACCCCTCTCTGATGCCTCCTTTTGTGATCTCATGGGAATATAGGATGTATATCATACATTTAAATTGAATTCATCAAGTATTTGTTGAGTTTCTACAATGATAAATGCTGGAATGTTTGTAGAAGAGAGTCAAAACACATCTAACACCTTTAAGTGTTAAGAAATTACAGTCATGTGGGCATAGCTGATGCTTTCAAACTTTGTTAGGGGGAATTAGGCATTTAGAAGGGAAATAGTGAAATTAGAAATGCATGGTTGGGATTAGAGAAGAGATTTAAATAAAATTTGGCGGCTGGAATAAAAATTCATCAAAAAAGTACACAGAAAAAAGAAAAACAAAAAACAGACTAACCAGTGCAGAAACAGCTGAGAAGAGCGTCAGTAACTCAAATTTTAGCATCAGATTCTTATACACAAATACCCAGGGAGTGAGAAACAAGCTAAACATGAGATGTTATCATAAGTAACTATGCATATCCACATAGTTGTTACAGGGCTTCCCTGGTCACTAAGAAGCTATGCTGGTCATGCAGATTTCCATGTCTGCTAATTGTAGTCTTATCCTTATTGCCATATACTCAACCTGATGCTTAGTTCTTTTCTGTGGACCTGCAGAAATTATTTTAACATATTCTGAAGAGTAATCTGTCAGTTATGTGTGTTACAGATGAAGGAGTCTTACTTCATTAGTATTCCAAAAGAGTTCCGGTAGCATCTGACAAACTCTTCATTTGCCAGGCTGAATTTGTCAAAAATAGATAAGGACCCTTAAAGGGGGCACTATTTTAAGAAGTTTTAGCTCTTGTTGGTCAAAGAGTGCAAACTTCTGGTTGTAAGATGAGTAAATTCTGGGGATCTAATGTACAGAATGGTGATTATAATAGCAGTAATCTATTATATATTTCAAAGTTGCTAAGAGACTAAATCTTAATCATCTCACCACAAAAAAGAAATAGTAATGTGATGTAATGAAGTTGTCAGCTAACACCATGATGTAGAACTGTTTTGTAATATGTAAGTGTATCAAATCAACACATTGTACACCTGAAGTTTACATGATGTTATATATGTCCGAAGCTAAAAAAAAAAAATTGCATCTCTGGTCCAGAAACATTATATCCAAGGGTTCTAAATAAATTTTCTAGAGCCCCTATCATTGTATTTGAGGCACTATGAAGATCAGTAGAGAGCCCATAAAATGAGGATTGCATAGAAAGTGTTGTTAGATAAAGGGATTTAACATCCATCCCTTCCTACATTTCAGAATAGTTAATCTGTGAACATGCATAAGGGAAAGGGGAAAAGAGTACTAAAAAACACCACCTATACTTGTCCCCAGTTAGGCATAGGGCTTACTAGTGTCTTGGCCAGTGCATTAACATGCAGTAAGTGCTAGATAAAGATTTACTGAACAATATAGTGCTACCATGGGCATGACATCTTAAGAGGAATGCCAACAAATGGAACACATGTATTGATGGACAAAGAAAGTAATGAAGAGTCCAAAGACCATGCCATGTGAGAATCACTGAAAAGCTTCCGAGAAAATAAGAAGATAGTGACATAGTCACACATGACATGACTGCATGATATTTATATAGAAGTGAAATTAGAAGCAGTCATCCAACAGCAGGAGAGGCCCATACAAGGAAATTAAAAAGGGAGATGATAAGGAAATTTGAGACTTAATTCAACAACAGCAAAAATATCTGAAGCATTTATTAGATGCTGCACAATGTGCTAGATACTAGGATACAAAAGCACATGAAAGACAATAGCAATTCTCAAAGGGTTTTCAATCAGGTAGAAGAAACTAATATTTACAAAGTTAAAAATTAATAACAGGTGGTAAAGTAATAGGGTATACTAAGGGAGCACAGAAAATGTGGTGACTAATTCATTTAAATATGTTCAATTAGTTAATGAGTTACCTTGAGTAGTACTGAGATCCCAGGTAGAGAAGGCATTCAAGCCAAATAGGAGTTGGACTCAAATGCATTTGGACATGTACCTTAAACATAATTGTTAAAAAGCTGAGTGAGTTTGAAACAGCAGAGTCTAAGATGATTGGATTTCTAAGAACATGTTTGCTTAATGCATTTCATTCTTAAAACCTCCCCAAAAAACAAAAAACATGAACTCAACAGCAATGAAAGAAAACTACTGTCTTGTTCACATTTAGGACCGGATTGTCAGTATATGATTCATAGTCTAAATCAGGGGTTGGAAAACTATGGCCCATTGGCCAAATCCAGCTAGCTGCCTGTTTTTGGTTTTGGTGGTTTGTTTTTTTTGGTTTTTTGTTTTTTTGGTAAATAAAGTTGTATTGAACACAAACATGCTCAATAATTTACATATTATATATGGCTGTTTTCATACTACGAGAGCAAATTTGAAGAGTTATGGAAGACTGGCCCACAGATCTAAAATACTTACTGTTATGCTCTTTACAGAAAAAGTTTGCTGAATGATACATCTAGATGACCACCTGTTGCTCATGGGGAAGGGGGATTATTGGATCAAATGTTGGGCTAGGTTATTATGTTCTTTATATGGTACTTTTAAATTATTGTGTGTTTTTATTTCATTTTGAGCAAATTGTTTTAGTAATGTAGATAATTATATTCTTATCTGTTAACAAATAACTCTGAGAGTGATAAAATTTTCAGTGTAATTGATCCAATTCAATTGGATCGTGTATGCTTTTTCTTCCAACCTAAGAAAATTATAAATCTGTACTTGGCTTTTGCCACTATTTCCACTCAAAAATACATTTAAATGGATAAGAAAACAGTAGAAGTGACATTGCTATAGCAACAGGACCTATATGATGAGGTAATGTTTGCTAGATATTTAATGTTACATTAATGAGAATTATGCAACCATTGCTACTCTTGGAGTGCCAGTAATAGATGTCTTATTATCATGTGAGTAAAGAGATTCTATCTTCTATTTTGCTCTTAGACTGACTCATCTGGCCAAGCTTCCTGAAGAATTAAATGCTGAGGTGTATTTTGAATGCAGGGAAGAATGTCTGAATTGGAAACTCTTTTTAGCATAAATAGCTAAGTTAAAATGACTATTTTTATAATATTAGGAAGGTCCATTTATCTAGGACTCAGCAGTCACAGGAATCCTCTCAAACATAGGATGCTTTTGCTAGAAATGCGAGATTGGGATGTCTCGTGGGCAGTTGCAGCAGCCTCCCCAGTGGCCCCTGATCATCCTCATCCTTGTGTTCACATCCTTGTGTTGTGCCCTCCTCACTGAGTAGGGCTGACTTGTGTAATCAACAAAATACTGCAGAAATGATAGAATGGAATGTATCTAAGGCTAGTAATAAAAGACATTGAGACTTCCATCTTGCTCTCTGGGACTACTCACTCTTGAGGGGAAGCCAGGTGTAATTATAGAAAGATACCCAAGCAGCCCTATGGAAAAGTAGTGTGGCAAGGAAATGAGGCCTCTTGGCAAGTGCCAGCAAAAAATAAGGCAAGTTGAAGAATAGCCTTAGAAGGAGATCTGTCAGCTCCAGTCAGGTTTTCAGATAATTCCAGATATTTTCACTAGAACCTCATGAAAGAAAGAAGAGGATACTGATAATATTGATGATATTATCATTTTAAGCCACTATGTTTGGGGAGACCTTGTTATACACAGTAGATGATTAATACAGCAGCCATACCCCATCTTGAACAGTTGTGGAGCCCTGCCTCACTGAGAGAATCTGTCCACATTTATCAGCCTTTGGCCCCTTGGAATAGAAAGTCCCAAATCAAAGGCTTTACAATAACGTCATGCCACATAGATTGAGACCCTCTTCAGCGTAGATTCAGCCCAACCACAGCGCCTGGCTAAGTGCCCGGAATGATGCAAACAGAAATGTTTTGAAGTAGGAGACTGGCAAAGATGACTAGCTCTACTCATCTGAAGCCATGTGACATTGGGCATGACACATAACCTCTAAACATCATTTCTCTAAAATTGAAATGAGTTTTGCCTTTTTCCAACCAAGTATTATGAGGGTCAAATAAGGGAACATGTGTAATGATATGTTTGAAAACAGTGAAAATAGCCCCGTCAGTAATTGCTAATTCTTGACACTTCATGTAAAAGGTAACCGTTCCTGCTTGTTTATTTGTAAACCTCCATATGACTGTCCTCTTTTATTGGTCTGAATTACTGGACATATGTATAGCTCAGAAAATAATCTTCCATTCCTTGATGCTTCCCACTATGTGAGTACCTGAATTTATTGAATCTCAGCTTTAACTCTGAAGGCACAGAAAGGATGCTTTCCTTTCCTCTACAATTGTCCTCATGTTTCCCCTCCTAACCAATTTGATGCTGGCCTACCATATTTATCCAGTCTGAGAAGATCCTGTACTTCCTGTTCTTATTCATCTGTGCTCTGTGCTATGAACCACCCACGTTAAACACCCCTAAGGATAAAAGGAACACTATTTTTTAGTATATATTGCTCATATTATCATGAATATAAAAGAAATATAACTCTTTGCAACACCAATTCAACTACTTTATTACTTTGTGTGATATAATTAATAATAAATACCACTAATATTTATACTTTGCATCAGATTCGAGGTGCTGGAAATCTAGCTGTGAGTAAAGCAAATTTCCCACCTTTACAGGGCTTTTAGTTTAGAGTGACTGAATACAGATCATAAATGAGCTGTATAATTACATAGTATAATAGATGATCCTATTGAAAAATAGAAAAAGGGAAGGATAACAAGGGCTACATAGAGGGTGCAGTTTTAAAAAGAGTTGCCAAAAGCTGTGATTCTCAAAGGAAGAGCATTGTCATCAGAGGAAATAGCATATTGGCCATCTTGAAGGAACACGCGTGGTTTGTTTGGAAAGAGAAAGGAGGTCAGTGTGACTGAAATAAAGTGAAGAAAAGGGGATTATAACAGGTGAGGCTAGAGTTTTTAACAGGAGTCCAGATCTCTTCCAGTAACTTGGCTTGTGCATGGAACGATGTGGGAAGTCATTGAGGGATCATGAGCTGCGAGTTGATCTAATTTGATTTATGTTTTATGAGATGCACTCTAACAGTTTTGATAAAAATAGAGTGGGGGGGCCATGACAGATGCTGGGTGATTGGTAAGGGACACTTGAGCATTAATTCGGGTAAGTAATGAAGGGGTCTGGGACTAGAGTGGTAAAAAAAATTAAAAGGGGTAGTAAAAAATGGTCAGATTCCAAATACATTTTGAAGGTAGAGCTGAAAGGGCTTACTGATTGATTGAATTAGGGTAAAAGAGAAAGAGAAAGAGGATACTTAAAGACTTTGGCCTGAGCAACTGAAAGAATGGGATTGCCTTTAAGTGATAAGAAAGATGGCCAGAAAATCTGCTTTGGGAAGGTTCAAAATAAAGAGTTCATTTTGTAATATGTTAACTTTAAGGTGACCATTAGACTATTAGATAACCAAGTCAAAATTTCAAATGGACAGTTGTTCAAGGTGGGAGTTCAGGAATAAGGTCTGGGCTGAAGATGTTCATTTGTAATTTGTCAAGATTTAAATGATCTTTAAAGTTGAGGTTTTATTTTTAATAAGTGTGGAATAAAAGGTAAAATATCCAAAATTGAGCCCTAAACACTCCAATTTTAGAAATAGGCAGGTAGATAGATAGCAGCAAAAAAGTTTGACAATGAGCAACTCGTTACTCAGGAGAAAAAGCATGCCACAGAGGCATCCTGGATGCCAAGTGAAGACAGTGCTCTCAGGATGAGAGACCCATTAGTTGTCAAATACTTTTGATGGGTCAGTAGATGAGGACTAAGAAAAGCAAGGCTGAGGTCATTGGTGACATCGAAAAGAATAATTTCAGTGAAGTTGAAAGCACGAAAACCTCAATGTGGCGTGTTCAAGGTAGAATAAAGGAAAATAATTGGGAGACTGTTAGTGAGGACAACTGTTTTGGGAAGTTTTTCTTTAAAGACAAAAATCTGATGTAGTAACTGGGGAGAGGAGAGAGATCCAAGGAGAACTGCTGTAGGGTGGGAGATACTTGAGAATTTCTTTTAAAGATTTATTTATTTTAGAAAGACAGCGAGAAGGGGGAGGGGCAGAGAATCTCAAGCAGATTCCCCACTGAGTGTGGAGCCCGATGTGTGCCTCAATCCTGCAAGACTGAGCTCATAACCTGAGCCAAAACCAGGAGCCAGATGCTCAACTGCATGAGCCACCCAGGCGCCCCTACTTGAGAATTTATGTTTCTGAGAAGATCTCAGTAGAAAAGGAAACAACAACAACAACGATGGAGCAGAGGGAGATTTGCAGAAGCAGTGGCTTGAGTGGTTTAGAAACTGGCCACAAGTGGAAGAGTTGGTCACTGCACGGGCATAGATGCAGAGAGGTGGGGGGATGTATTTGTTGGAACTTTCTGAAATCCTCTTCTTCTTGCTTCAGCATTAGCACAAAAGTAGTGTGTTAGGTCATGGACTGAGAATTAGCATGAAAGTCTAGGTGTTGAAGATTTGAGGAGAGAAAAGATGATTTGAAATAGTCACCAAGGGGGGCGCCTGGGTGGCTCAGTTGGTTAAGCGACTGCCTTTGGCTCAGGTCATGATCCTGGAGTCCCGGGATTGAGTCCCGCATTGGGCTCCCTGCTCAGCGGGGAGTCTGCCTCTCCCTCTGACTCTCCCCCTCTCATGCTCTCTCTCTATCACTATCTCTCTCAATAAATAAATAAAAATCTTAAAAAAAAAAATAGTCACCAAGGAAAAGGGGAGAGAAACTGCACTGGGCAAACACAGTGTGAATTCCAGACGTTGTTAAAAGCTCACTTGATCTTTGTGGTCATATTTAAAGTGATGTGGGTTTTTCTCCAGTACGTTTAGCTGCACTGTCTGGGCAGGAGTGGGAAGGGAGACAAGTTGGGTATAAACAGGATGCACACAGGCATTGCCAAGAGAATAGAGCAAAATGAGTGAAAGGCAGGGATGGTAAGGGTAGGGATCAGGGAGTGGTTAAAATGACTGAACATGGAATTCAAGGAGAATAAGGAGGGAAATAGAAATATGAGGATGGGTGAGGGGTAATATGAGCTGGTACAGTCAATGGATTGTAGAACCCATGAATTAAAGAGATTATTGGAGTTGGGATTTTAGATCAAGTGAACTGGAAAGCTGGGATGTAGTTGTTGGGGGTAAGGATGCTTTTTAATGAAATTTGGTAGGACTACAGTTATGGATAATGATAAATTGTAGGGTGTGACCTTGAGAGTGAATAGGTGGGGACATAGGCATTAGAGGGAAGATGATCAAAGAACTATAGGCAAAGGGGTGCCTGGCTGGCTCAGTTATTAAGTGTCTGCCTTCAGCTCAGGTCATGATCTCAGTGTCCTGGAATTGAGCCCCGCATCAGGCTCCCTGCTCAGTGGGAAGCCTGCTTCTCTCGCTCCCTCTCCCACTCCCCCTTCTTGTGTTCCCTCTCTTGCTGTCTCTCTGTCAAATAAATAAAATCTTAAAAAATATTGCAAGAATCATCTAGGTAAATATCAAAATCCTTTAGAATTCTGGCAGGAGTAGTGATGGAGAGTGACCAGGAACCAGGAGGCAAACTTCTTAAGGCAAGAAAGAAACAGAAGAGCCAGCCACCAACTGCAGGAAGCATGGATACTGGTGAGGATAGTCTCATGACACGGAATCTGAAGAGTAAACACTGAATACTTTTTAAAGAGTAGAGAACAGGAATGGTCTGCAAACCCTAATAAGGAGCAAGAAGGCCTACTATACTTCTGGAGAGGAACATGCAATGTGTTAAGGAGCAGACCTGTGCCATGTGAGGTGACAGCAGAAGCTGTGTCTTTTTTTTTTTTTTAAGATTTTATTTATTTGAGAGAGACAATGAGATAGAGCATGAGAGGGGGGAGGGTCAGAGGGAGAAGCAGACTCCCTGCTGAGCAGGGAGCCCGATGCGGGACTCGATCCAAGGACTCCAGGATCATGACCTGAGCTGAAGGCAGTTGCTTAACCAACTGAGCCACCCAGGTGCCCCAGAAGCTGTGTCTTTAGGGAAGAGGCAGATTTCAACATAGAGCAAGGACATAAAGAACATGATTTTTGCTGATGACCGACTGTGAATGGAACAATCAAATGCATTCATATTCCATGCTTTAGTAATTGCATTACATATCCAAGAAACTTGATGTGGAGGAGAAAAAACCTGTACGCTTGCAGGTATTACGGAACCAGATCACAGTTCAGTTGTAATAATAATTCCCCTGGAACTATGCCCTAGTGATGCAGGTGATGGATTCAAGGGCACAGGTTTAGAACAGCCTCTGGGCTTTATGAACCACTTGTATTTTTGTAGCTCCATGATGTCTTTACGATAGAGTAAAGCTTGTGTTCCATTAGCCTAGGTTGATGGGAAGTAAAACAATGTTATGAGATTTTGAGAACAAGACAGTAGCTCTGGAATCAAATGTATATTTGGCAAGTTGTTAAAAATATATCCAAAGCAAGCAGTGAGAAGATAAAGTAGAAAGAACACTAGACTTGAGTTAGTGTTACTCCCCCACTATTTACTCAAACCCATTGGGCTTTGATTTTTCCTATATATAAACTGAGAGTGTCAGGACCAGAGAAATCTTAAGGTCCTGAATCTAAAATTCTAATATGTTAATCTACTGACAGACAAGGCAAATAATAAAAATTTTTGTATAATTTTCCTTTCCACTTTGCATTAATTGCACTGTCTGGGCAGGAGTGGAAAGGGAGACAAGTCTGGGTATTAAGGTATTTGAGAATTATGTTTGTTTGTGTAGTTGAAAATTGGAAAATCCAGTAAGTAATAGTAAATAAACACTGCTTTGGCTTTACAAAGCAAATGAAACAAATGAAAGCCTGTACCAAACAAACAAACAAATGATAAAATTTATTATCTTTCACCAATCCCAGGCAAAGAATGGTTTTCTTCTAGATATTTCTCTTTCCCAACCATTTTCAAGATATTTAATAATCAGCATTATAACAGATTTCCTAATATTTAACCAATATAAATCCTAGGAAAGAATGATAGAAGAAATAATGGATGATACAAATGAAAGAAAAATGGTATAATGTTAAATAAAATGAATAACAAAGCCCAAAAACTGTTTCTGGAAAAAATGTGATTATAGGATTTTATTTTTCATCCACCACATGTAGCAGGTATGAAATAAACAAGCACTCTACTTGAGATTTCTTATTCCCATCATATTCAAAAGCCTTCTTTAATGTTAACTCCTATTTTTTCCATTACATTTTTTCAATGTAAGTGGAGAAATACAAGACCCAAATTTGTAGTAGAATATATAAAAAATGACATTTATATCCATCTTTAACTCAAAGAGCAGATGCTGAAGAATGAAAATATTAATATCATGACCAATATTATCCATTGTTGTTACTATGACTTCCAATACTATGTTGAATAAATGTGCTGTGAGTGGATGGACATCCTTGTCTTGTTCCTGATGTTAGAGGAAAAGCTTTTAGCTTTTCACCATTAAGGTCGAGGTTAGCTGTAAGCTTGTCATCATAGTCTTTATTATTTTGACTTATATTTCCTCTATAACAAGTTTGCTGAGAGTCTTTACCATAAAAGGATGTTAAATTTTATTAAATGTTTTTTTTCCATCTCTTGAGATCATGTGCATTCTTTCCTTCATTTTGTTAATATGGTGTATCACACTGATTTTTCAGATGTTGAGCATTCTTTGCATCCCTGAAATCCCACTTGATAATAGTGTGTGCTCCTTTTGATGTACTATTGAATTCACTTTGCTAATATTTTATTGAAGATTTTGCAGCTATGTTTGTCAGGGACATTGGTGCTTAGTTTCTTTTCTTGTAATGTCCTTGGCTGGTTCCCCCAAATTTTAATGACTTTAAAGAGCAATGAACATTGTTTATCTCTCACAGTTTATATGAATCATGAACTCAAGAACAACTTGGGTAGGCAGTTCTTGCTTGAGGTTTCTTGTGATGTTGTGAGGTGATGTTGTTTAAGCTTGAAATCATCTAAACTCTTAACTGAAGCAGATGTACCCAATTCCATGGTGGCTCACTTAAGTGATGGGAAAGTTGATGCTGGCTCTTGTTGAGAGCTCATATCTCCACATAACCCTTTCTCAGGGCTGCTTGAGTGTCCTCACAATATGGCCATTGGTTTACCTATGAGTGACAAAGGAGCTTACCTATGAGTGACAGAAGAGCTAGGGGCAGATAAAAATTACCTTTTTAGGACCAAACCTTGATTTTTCTCACATTCTATTCATTAAAAATGGGTCACAATCCAGCCTACATTCAAGGGAAGGGAAATTAGGCTTCTCCTTTTAAAGACAGAAATGTCAGTGAATTTTCAGAAAAATCACCAAAGACCAAATGGAAAATTAAGATTTGCCCGTTTCTTAATTTAGACTCATTATTTCAGTCTAATACCTAGTAAATTCACTAAACATAATTGACTTTTTTAGTAAGCTGATTTTTTCCCACCTGCCCTCCCTTTCCTCTTTCTTTTCTTTTCTCTCTCTCTCTCTCTTTCTTTCTTCTTCTTTTAAAATTTGCTATTTTGCTCAATTGATCACCTCAGTTTTCTACTTTGGAATCTAGTAGACATAACCTAAGTGTTTGTTCCAAGGTCACCCAACAAAATGTGGAACTCAGTCTAAGTTTTCCAAGTGACAGATTCACTCATATTATTTTTAGTTATTTTGAAATAACCCGTTAATGACAGGAGCTTTACTTTTATTCCATGGCTTTGCCATTGTGAATCTAAGATTCAGAGATGTGCGTTTCTGGTGAATCTGAGACATAACGGTGTGGTGGGAGTTTATGAAAACTTGAAGTGACAAGGTCATAGAATTTTTTCACCCACATAGTATAAGTCTGGGTGCATGATGTGGTAAAAGGAATTGATGACTAGATAATGTACTACAGACCTTTCAAATAGCAGGAGCAAAAGTCATTTTTTTCTTTTATTTCTTATTTATTTTAATTAATAATGCATGATGATGATCTCAGCAGTTTAGCACAGCAAGTTCCAATTCTCTCATTTTCTATCTGCAGAACAGAGATGTGACTCTGCTGTCAATATACGTTGTGGCATTTGTTATATAATAACAACCAAAATCATATTTAGTGTGGCTAACGTTTTGAACCGCTCTACAACAAAAGGATGCAGTGTTGTCTTAGGCAAAGAGATGAAGTCATGTCATGTCTTGTTTGAGTTAAGGGGTAAAGTTATGTAGTGGGCAGAGACATGGGTTAAGAAAGTCATTCTCTGTATATAATGAAACAGCGCAAGGATAATTTCACTTCAGAGTTTCATAGAGTATCATATCTGAGCTATATTAAAGAAGTATAGAATATAGTCCTTCAATAGTATATACTACTAACATATTTCATATTTAATTTCCAGTGAATTACATTTTGAAAGCTAAAATGTTTAGCCAAGATTAGCAAAACTTTTCAAAATTATAAATATCTTTGCTACTCTCAAGCTAGAGGTACGTTATACTCTCCATCTGAATTTCAGTGCCCATGGATCAAACACTGACATCAAGAGAACAGTCTCTGACATTGAAGGTCAGAAACTTCAAAAATAGTGCTAATAGAATAAGAGCGCAAAGGTGCTATCCAAGAATTCTGTGTTTACTGTATATCCAGACAGCTAAATAATTTTCTCAAAGTTTAGTTATACACTGGACAGTCTCAGCTTGCATTGGAAGAATTTTTAGTGGTTTCTTATGAAAAGGTAACTTCCATCTCAACTGCCAGAAAGCAACATGATGGTCACCATTTGTTCTATATAATTACAAAAATAGCAATGGCCTGTGAGCATGAATGCAGGGCTAACTTGTATGATGGGGTAGTGCATTCTAATATAAGATAGTTTCAGGTAACAGTTTTATGACTTAGAGAAAAGAAATTACCAACTGATAATTGATTTTCAGACTCATCTTCCCTTATAGGACTCTAGATTTTAAAGAATTATAGAGAAATTGAAAAGTTTCATTTAAATGTTTCTGAGGAATAAAAGAAGAGTAGCTTCTTCGAGTAGAGGGCTAGAACAGACTATTGATAGGAGTATGTCATTGAGTTTAAATTTAAACATTTGACAGAAGACAGATTTTAGTGCAAAATTCTATGAAAGAAAATATTATCTGAACTAAATGATGATTTACTAACCCAGAAAACTAGTGTACAAAAACAAAAATTTCAAAGTTTAAGATATTCCTAAAACCCCAGGAGATAAATTCCATTGCTTCTTTTTTCTCCTCTATTTTTTTCCTAACATGGAAGAATGAAAACCTAAGAATAGGTGACATAAGACAGACAATAGAAGCCCAACTGAGTTTTGTCAGATTCAGCAAGATCTCCGTCCTATTGCTAACAGGAAACATTGCCATCAGTTTTTTATATACATATAAAGAGAACAGAATCAGCTAATGAAATCAAGCTTTCCTTGATGAATCTAGGTTTCTAATTAAAATCTTTTTATGATTTGGCTGTATATGGAAGCACACTAGAATCTATCGATGTAGCCCACAGGAAAGTGGGCAGGAAACAGGCTGTCGAGTTTTGTGCCATTTCAGATGGAGTGGAGAATGGAGATGCTGTTTGATACTGCAATTCAAGAAGTATCAAAGAAGGCTTGGGGTCAAAGTCAACCTGAAAGCTTCTTTATTTCATCTAAAAGACAGGTCAAATCATGCTATTCCTCCCATTTTTTTTTTTTTCTGAGAAGGAGAAAATATAGAAGAGAGCAAAGAAAACATTCCAAGTGAAGACATAAGCAGGCAAAGAGAAAGAATCTTACACTTGCCAAGGGCAAAAAACAGGAGAACTTCAAACAGAATGCACAATGAAGGGGCAGATGGGGTCACTAATTCCAATAGTGTCCAGAGCAGCTAGAACCATAGAAATACAGGTGACAATGTCTGAGCAATTGCAGAAATAAAATGTCCTGGAACACTGGCACTGAGAGCCACACACTTGGATTGACCAAGTATAATACTAGGGGACAAAATAAAAGAAAGATGCAGATAGACAATCAATCATGTTTATATAGAAATTCTTCCTTAGGATGTTGATTTTACTGCAGTAAGAGACTGAAAGAAGGAAAGGTATGGTATTTTTGTTTTTTGTTTTTTGTTTTTTTATCTTAGGGGTTAATATTTTGTGTTTCGGGAATCCAGACAGAAGATCTTTTACCTATGAAATGGCAACTCTCCATCATCTGGATTTCACTTGGGGGAGGTGGGTGGGAGTGTGGGGAGAGGGAGAGGATTATATTGTGCAGAGGCTGTTGAGCATGGGTGGTAGACCTGAAAGGCAGCACTTTAAATCTTCGCTGAGACTAGGAAGGAAAGAGGTTTTGCAGGATTAGCACCATTTCTTCAGCCCCTGGTCATTCTCAGAGGGCCAGAAGGGAGGTGGAGGCTTGTAAAGCCTGGCTCCTAAACATGAGCCCTTGATAGCAGAAGCAAATTTCTTTGAGGCTAAGTGTGCTGTGAGTGAGACTCCTATCTGAGCCTCTCAGAAGCATCATCATCACTTGACAGAAATGGGAAGGGAAGGCAGCCATTGGTTGTGCACTGGAAGGAGAAACAGCAATGATGGGATTTCCTGTGGCATAAAAAGGTGTTGTAAGCACTTCATAAACCTCAGGCATTCTTCTGTACAGTGACAGAAAGATCCAAACCTCTTATAATTGGGAATCTGAGTCAACTTCAATTTGTTTTTAAATAATAATGATGATGTGATACTTCTTGCTCTTGAGCGTTGAGGAGAAAATACTTAGCCCAAATTATGTTTCGTGTGCTGTTAAGAGTTTCCTGAGTATGGCATGGGTTTCATTTGTAGATGAAAACAATCTTAACACTTTGGAGATTTGAAGTCTAACAAATTTACTGAAGTTTCTCTTCTAAGGGGGAAAGAAGTGTAAAATAACAATATAAGAGTGGAAGTATACCAGTAAAAAAACAGATTTCTGTGATCTACACTAGAATAAGAAATAAAGACCAATCATTCTCTGTCCCTCAGATCGTCAAAGAGAACATGGTGATGGTGAAATACACAGCAGATCATATTACACCCCAGGAAGATGGATAACCCTCAAAAATATTTCCATGATACATGTCCCTGTCTCCATCTAATGGTTTTTACCATTTTTATTCTCTTCTGTTAGCTCTTAACTCCATTTTTTTTAAAAAGTTAAACTTTATTTTTCAGGTAGCAGGTTTATCTCAATCTTTCCTCATTTTTTTTAAATCTTTTACTATTTGTCTTTTAAATGTTTTATTCTAACTTATTAAATGCTTAGTCTTATAATTTTCCAAATTTTAGTCTCTGGTTTTAATTTTTGGCCATGTCTTTCTCATTTAAATCAATTGTATTTGGTATAAATTTTTTTCTCCAGTTTTGATTTAAGGTTTCCCTTTTCTTATACCCATATTCCTCTTTTTAAAGTTATTATATCTTTATTTTTATGATTTATCTTGATGATAGCTGAACAATGAAGAGAGTGGCCACTACGTGTAAGAGGATGACCTCTTTCTTTGATCTTCCTATTCTGATGTATGCCACCTATATTTCCCATGCCTTGTTGTATTTATTCTTTTAAGCAACTAGTATTAGTGGAATGATATAGAGGTCTAAATTTTAAGTTTGCATAATTAATTGTCCCAGTGACATTTATTCAATAGTTTTGTCCCATGAGCTCTGATACTACCTCTGTTATGTATCGCCTTTCTGCACATACGTCAGTCAACTTCAGATCTCACTATTGTATTTTTATTGATCAATTTTTCTAAAATATATATATAATTATATAAATCATGCATATTTATGTAATTATATATTATTTATATATAAGTATGTATTATACGGTTATTTTCCAATACCTACATATTTGCAATAACCATAAGGAAAATTAGGAGAAGTCCGGACTGTGATTATACATGCAAGAGGGAGGAAGGAAATGCGGCTGAGATGGGCACACAAGGGATTTCAAAACTACTAATATTTCTTAGGCTCAGTAGCATGTACATATATGTTTATTAGTTACGGTTAAATTATACATATTTTATCTTTTAATACACACTATTTTTCAACTGTAAATAGATGAGCACAAATATTTATTTAAATTTACTGATACGCAAAATTCATACAGAATGAAATGTAGAGATTTGACAAGGGGAAAGTAAAATTCTGTTTTGTTCACTTTTAAGTTGCAGATAGCTCTAAAGTATCCAAGTGCAGATCCACATTCATTTCTGGAACTCGAGGTAGAAGTTCATCCTGTAGGTAGAATACTGAATATCTTCAGCATATAAATCATACTTAAGTCAGGGAATGAAAGAGTGTGGAGAAAAAGAAGATGGCTCCAGACTGCACTCTAAAGAGAACTTTCCTTCATAAATATAGAAGAAGGATCTAACCAAGAGATAGCAAAATGGCTTCCAATGAATTAGGGAAAGGTTGTTTCAAGGAAACAAGGGGAAAATCTTTCAAGAAGAAGCCAAAATCTTAGTAAATTATGTTGTGAGACCAAGAAAGATATGTTTAAAGCAGGGTTTGTTTGTTTTTCCACACAGAGGTCACTATAGCCTTGACAGGAGCAGAGAAGTGATGGGAGCAGCTGGAAGAATTGAGGAGTAAATGGAAAATTCTACCCTAAGAAATTCCTCACAAAACTTATCTCTTGTCTCCTCAAAGTAAAACCCACATCAAAATTTATAAATAGTAGCCAAACTATTAATCAGCAAACTGGGAAAAGGAAAACATATAGGACATTATACCAGAGTAAAAAGTGAGCATGGCATGGATATTATCCCTCCCTGTCAGTTTGACTGGGCCAAAGAATGCCCAGGTACCTGGTAAAACATTATTTCAGGGTCTGTGATGGTGTTTCTAGAAGAGATTAGCATTTCAGTCAGTAGACAGAATAAAGATCCACCCTCACCAGTGTAGACAGGCATCAACCAATCTGAGAGCTGGAATAGAATAAAAAGGTGGAGGAAGGATAAATTTGTCTGTCTCTTCTTGAGTTGGGACATCCATTTTCTGTCTTCAGACATTGGGGCTCATGGTCCTTAGGCCTTCACACTGTAGAACTTAAACCAGCGGCCTCCCCAGTTCTTAGGGCTTTGTACTCAGACTAAATTATAGCACTGACTTTCCTCATTCTCCAGATTACAGATGGGAGATCTTAAGACTTTTCATCCTCCATAATAACATGATCCAATGCCTACACTCATATATATATGCACGCGTGCACACACACACACACACATAAATATAATCTTACTGGTTCTGTTTCTCTGGAGAACCCTGACCAATACATAGTGATATTTGCACAAACAGTCCTGAGCAATATCACAAAACAGGGATTAAACAACCCAAGTTGGCACATTCTCTTTTTCTTCTTATGACAATGAAGCGAAGGAAATGACATCTAGAAAGAATGCTATAAAGTGGAGAAGAAACAAAGAAGATAACTCTGATAGAAAGGAAGACATCAGGACTATACATTGCATAAGAAAAATAATCTTGAGTCCATGGCTGCAAAATGACTTCATTAAGGCAGATTTAATGGAGGCTAATAAAGCTTAAGCCTCAGGTTTTCCTCCCTTACTTAGTTCCCCCCCCTTTTTTTTTTAAAGATTTTATTTATTTATTTGACAGAGCACAAGCAGGTGGAGCAGCAGGCAGAGGGCAAGGGAGAGAGAGAAGCAGGTTCCCTGCTGAGCAAGAAGCCTGATGTGGGGCTTGATCCCAGGACCCTGGCATCATGACCTGAGCCAAAGGCAGATGCTTAACTGACTGAGCCACCCAGGCACCCCTACATCCATCTCTTTTAAGTCACTACACCTAATGTCATATTCATAATTTTTTATTCTTTAACAAAGGCCCTTTGTATAAATTCACTAAACCTCAATTTACCTTTGCCTAAAACTAGGAAGAGTAAACCTTGGTAGTGTACACAAAAAAATTCATAAAGGAGGGGCGCCTGTGTGGCTCAGTCATTAAGCGTCTGCCTTCGGCTCAGGTCATGATCTCAGGGTCCTGGGATCGAGCCCCACATCGGGCTCCCTGCTTGGCGGGAAGCCTGCTTCTCCCTCTCCCATTCCCCCTGCTTGTGTTCCCTCTCTCGCTGTGCCTCTCTGTCAAATAAATAAAATCTTTAAAAAAAAAATTCATAAAGGATAAAACAGAGACTCTGCTACAAATGAACCACCACCTCCACAAAAGATGCTGCTTCCTATCCCACAAAAAATGCATACAGACCATTTATCCAGCTTCACACCATATTGTGGGAGAAAATAAAGCAAAGCTGGCTTTGATACTGTAGAAAGATAGCTTTGTTACTCTCTCAATTATCTAAGCAAATGGAGTGTCTAGACAGGAACAACCAGAAATGGGGAAAAAAAAAAAAAAACAATACAGCAATTAAACAAACATAATATGGCAAAATGACCTAAGATATTAAAGCATGAAAAAGAAAGAAAAAGAGCTCATCCAATAGGAAATTATAACTTGAGCAAAAGACAATTATTCACAATTGCTTCACATTGTAGAACAAATTAAAAAATGTTATTTCTCTAAGAGCTCCAAGATCAAATGTAAGACAAAAAGTAGTTTGAAAATAATTGCAACTGTAAGGGGAAGTGAGGATTAAATCATCATAATAGAATTAATATATTAATTAGAAGCAAAGAACAAAAATGACATAACTAAAAATAAAATTGCCGACATAGAGGAAGTGTTTGAAATAATCACAGTAGTTATAAAAGAGCTTAAAGAAACAGAATGAAACAATTGGATGATAGAGCAAGACAAGTTAACATAAATATAATTTTTGTTCTTGAAGTAGAAAAACCTAACAATAGAACAGATTATTTTTATTTTAAGAGAACAATTTTATTCAGTAGCTCTATTTTTTATTATGTTATGTTAATCACCATACATTACATCAGTAGTTTTTGATGTAGTGTTCCATGATTCATTGTTTGCGTATAACACCCAGTGCTGCATTCAGTACGTGCCCTCTTTAATACCCATCACCAGGCTAACCCATCCTCCCACCCTCCTCCCCTCTAGAACCCTCAGTTTGTTTCTCAGAGTCCATAGTCTCTCATGGTTCATCTCTCCCTCCGATTTCCCCCCCTTCATTTTTCCCTTCCTACTATCTTCTTCTTTTTTTTTTTTTTTTTTTAACATATAATGTATTTCTTGTTTCAGAGGTACAGGTCTGTGATTCAACAGTGTTTTTAAATTTAATATGAGAACTTCCCCTGAATAAATAGTTAAATCTGCAAATTGAAAGAAAACCCTATATTCCAGGATACTTTGATATAGAAACCTCAGGAACAAACTATATGCTGAGTCAGTTAAGTGTTGCTTTAAAGAAGTCTTTTTTGGGGTATCTAGAATTCAAATCATCTACAACAGGGAAATATCAGGCTCACATCAGAGTTCTCCTCAGCAACTTTCAAAGCCAGAATACATTGTTTCCACAATGTTCTTAGGAATGTATGACCCAGTAATATTATGGCCAGCCAAATCAGTCAAGTATAAAGGCAATAGGGATATATCCTCAAATGTGAAAAGTGTCAGGAATAAGACAATCTACACATCCTCCTTGGAAGGAAGAATGTTTGACAAAGAAATTCAGCAAAGTAAGAGGAAGATAAAACTGAGGAACACAAAAGGAGCCCAGAATGATCAGTGGTAAACATTAAACAAGTGGAACAAAACCAGTTGGAAACAACAGTGGGAATTATTCCTTTTATAGAAGTAAATCATAAGTTTGCATAAGTTTATACTGTAAACTTAATAGTCAAATTCAAATAAAACATTTCATTTTATTTAAAATACAGAATACAGTATTCTATTTTTATAAAATATTTCTATCAATTGTGCATTTGTTTACATGTATAGGCTATATGCATTTGCTTTGTGTTAAGACAATTCCAAGGGAGTGGTATTTGGAGATTTTTTAAGACTTTTGTCTTTATAATATCTCTACAAAATTTGAAAATAGGTATAATTCATATTTATTACTTTGCAGAAACAAAGTGATTTTAAAAAACATAATAAAACCCCAAAGCAATAATTTTGTAATGTTAACTAGCATTAAGGATGGTAGATATGTGAATGATTATTCTTCTTTGTGTTTTTTTCAAATGTGTTCTGATTCCCCCCCACTCTACTATCAAAACATTATAAAATGTACATAGAAGTAAAGTTGTAAGAGGGAGAGTAAATATAGAAAACTATTTGAAAATGTTTGGTCCAATGGGACCTAGAAAAGGCTATAATTGGAAGGAAATGTGGATTAACAATGGGGTTTTCATTAAAATAGTGCAAACTGGAACATCTTTCTATGCTGATAGGAAAATCCTATGTAGCCAGGAAATTGATAGTGCAGGTGATAGCGGAGATAACTAAGTGAAGGACCATAGTTCTTTGAAGAGGTTATAAAGGGTGGAACCCAGAGCACTAGCTGAGTGATTGTCCTTGGACATAAAAGAGGGCTAGTCATTCCATTGTAACAAAAGAGAAGAAGGAAAAATCTAGGTACAAATGTAAGCAGGTTGTATGTTTAGGGTCAGAAAATGGAGAGAATTTGATTGTAGTGGTTTAAATTTTCTTAACAAATTATGTCACAAGGTCATTACCTGAGCATAAAATAGAAAGACTCTTGCATTGGTAATATATATGAGTTAGTGTAACAAAACAAACCTGAAGTTCTCAGCAGCTGAAAGTGATAAATGTATTTTTATGATGCATACAAAACCAATGTGAGTATTCCTGATAGGCAAGCTCTCTTCTTCATAGTCACTCATAACCCATTTTCTTTCCAGCTTGTGACCTCAGTATCTGCTGGATCCTCATAGTGCTTTTCCATTCAGCCAGAAGATCAGGTAAGAGAAGCACTGTGTGTAGATTTTTTTCTATGGCCGGGTTGGAAAGTGATGGATATACCTTCTGCCTGTGTTCCACTGGCCAGTATTCGGGAACATGATTACCTCTAACTAAAAGGTTGCTGGAGAATATAGTCAGCTTATGAGTCTAGGAGAAAGAGAAAATGATTTGGAGGGAAGCTAACCAATTTCTCCCTCAACAGTGGTATGAAGTAATTTCAGATATGTGGGGCAGTCAGCCTATTTGAGATGTAATATGATTGTTGGGCCATACTGAGTGCCATAAAAAATCTTAATGTTGAAATTTTAATTAAAAAACACCAAAAAGTCCTGGCCTCAGTTGGGTGACTTCCTATATGGTTATTAATCAGTTCATTTTAGATACAGAAAAGGGATGGTATGTCTCATCCAGACCTATTTTCTCAAATGAGTAAATTAGGGGGAGAGTCAAATAACCAATTGAGAATATTTACAAAAGAGAAATGTTATCTATGGACCATAGAAACGAGGCTAAACTCAGAAGCAGGTGGATATTGAAAAAGTAATGGAGTTAAACACTGGGGATATCAAAGAAGTCAAAGATTTGTAGCCATACACATTATTTGATAGAAATGCTATAAAAATAAAGTCACTTATCTCAGAGTAGATTGCTTTAAATATCCATTTTAAAAGTCTGGTAATAACAGGGTTTATGCACATTTTCATAAAAAGGAATGGCAGCAACAGAATGGAAAAAAGGTCATTGGAAAAGAGAGCAGCAGAAAAATGAAAGGCCAGGAGATAGGATTTGTACATATTAAAGTTATAAAGAAAAGAGACGAAGGAGTAAAATGATTAGCTGTAAGTTCTAGCCTTCGATGAATAAGCTGGGTAAGAAAAAAAATACTTAGATGACAGCATGAATGGTGGAAAAGGTATTTTACCCACAGGGATGAGTCTCAAAAAATGAGGTTGAAGTAACGGGTTGTAAGTAATAATGGAAAGTAAGGAATTCTAAGTAGCCCATGTAGACCCTGTGGTAAGTGAAAAAGGAAACAACTTCAAGTTAGGAAAAGGAGAAAATCGCCCCGGTGGATATCTGGGGTTCACCTAAGGCCAGGAGAAGAGAATATTCCAAGAGGAGGTTAAAGATACTGAGGTGCCTTCTGATCTGAGTGGGCGATGTAGTAGCTGTGAGTTTGTGAGAAAGGGCATGGGGGTGCTAAGGTCAGGTGAGTGGCTGTCAAGGGTAGTGTGGAGATGACACTAGAAGGACAACCTGGAGCGCTTATGTGGTGGTAACTCAGGTGAGCAGAAATAGAAAGTATGATGCACTTGTAGGCTTGCAGCAAAGCATTACTCTTAGTATTACTCTGAATTCTTCTCTAAGGAACCCACCCCTAAAAGGGAGGGAGAACACAGGAAATAAAAGAAATGGGACAGTTGTGAGAATATTTGAAGGAAAGAATAAAGAGTTATTGGTGGTTGATTAGAAGGGATAAGAGAAAAGAAATAAAAAAGGATGATTTCCTCATTGCTGGTTTAAGCAACAAAAATGGCTATTGGTAATCATCCAATATAAGGAACGTTGCCCAAGGAACATAGACGTCATCGTCTCTTTTTGATTTTTGAAAGAGGAAAAGGATAAATCAGTTATTCAAATGAAGATGGAGATGTTGTGTTAAATAACTGCAAAGAAGGATAGATGTCTGGGCTATAGACACAGAAGAATATCAATATTGAAGAGTTGTGTAGAAAGGGGAGGCAAAAAAGACTTAGAAGCAGCATCCAGAGACCTAAAAGTAAAATGACCAGGGACTTTATTATAAGAGCCATACAACAAGAGGTACAGATAAATCAGTAGGGTGAGAAAAATGCCAACAAGTAAATAAGCAGAAGATTAAAACGTTGATTCTAGTCAATTCTAGTCAAAGTCAATTGATTCCTATAATATGAAGCACACGTATTTTGTACTTCTGTAGATGCCAGAATTTTCTGGAATGAGACCCTACTACATTTTCAGATTTTCTGAAAATCATTCTATTATACTCAAATATATACTGATTCCACTACTGTGTGCATAATCTATTTAAAAAATATTGTTTGTGTCAGATATAGCAATTTAAGTACTATTATCAGATATTTTTAAAAATATAGTAACTTAAGAACTAATATATCAGGGCACCTGGGTGGTTCAGTCCGTTAAGCGACTGCCTTCGGCTCAGGTCATGATCCCAGGGTCCTGGGATCGAGTCCCGCATCGGGCTCCCTGCTCTGCGGGGAGCCTGCTTCTCCCTCTCCCACTCCCCCTGCTTGTGTTCCCTCTCTCGCTGTGTCTCTCTCTGTCAAATAAATAAATACAATCTTTTAAAAAAAAAACTAATATATCAGCCTCTGAAAAATGCCATTTTCAGAATAGATACTAGTTCAATTTTTTAGAGTACACTCTAAATACCAATTGTGGAAAAATAATTTGTAAAGTGAAATATCCATCACAGATTATCATTGTGTAGCACAGTTCCTGTATGAAATACAGTATCTATGGGAATTTAGTACATAACTTTTTGGGTTAGTAATACAAATTTCCATTTACTAATAGAAAATAATTACAAAAATAATAAATGTAACTTAAGTGACTGTATTATTTCAAAAGCTAAAAAAAGTGCCAAAGTAATGAAAATGTAACTCATTCACTAAAAAAGATTTAATAAAACTACCATTGATCCTGTTATGTCCTCAAATAGTTTACAATAATCAGAGTTTACCAAAGAGAAACTGAAGTTAAAACAACAGGAAATCCTTTGACAATTTAGGAAATGTCTCTCTCAAGTCTGACAGCTTTATTAACACGACTTTTGTGTTCCAACAAAAATTACAGCACAAATGCATATTCAATATTTGCCCATACTGTAATGATGTCTGGACTCAGGAAATTCAAAATTTGTTTTACAATAAAGGGCTCTCAATGCCAGGTATGTGTCTACTTTTAGCCTCTTCTTCCCACCTTTTTTTTTATTTCTTAAATCAGTTTTAGATCTATAATATATTTATCTTGTTGAAATGTGATAGAGCAATCTGATTGTGTGGATTACAGGGAGTTCCATATACTAGCTTTTTAAGACTATTTTTCCAGATCAGTTTTAATTTTTCACCTGGAGAAATCTACATTAACATACTTTTACTGTTCTTACTTTGGCCAGGATCATTAGGCAGTCAATAAGGAATTGGAAGGTCAATGAGGCAATGTGAAAAATAAAAAATCACAAGCGGCTAACCATATAAAAATTTGTAAAGCTTCCTCAAGTTTGCTCATTGGTTCAACACACTTAGCTACAATAGAACTATGTGAGAGAGCCAAGTAATACACTCTCTGATTTACAAACCCAAGTCAATGGCCAGAGATTTTTTGCAAAATTAATCTCTTTCTAATTGGGCAATCCTTTACATTTATCCTATAAAGCTAATTATTTCTTTGTAAATAATAAAAACAATACCAAAGGGAATATTTTTAACTGGTATAGTTGATTAAGGATTCCCTTGACTGCTATATTCCAACCGTAATTAACCAAATCAGCTTTATTAATTTGAAAAATATAGGTTTTTTAATTTGAATCAGCCAACATATCATTAGTTTTTGATGTAGTGTCAATGATTGATTAGTTACATAACACCCAGCTCTCATATCACGTGCCCTCCTTAATGCCCATCACCCAGTTACCCCATCCCTCCACCTCCCTCCCTTCTTCAATCCTGAGTTTGTTTCCCAAAGCGAAGAGTAGTTTGTCTCTCATGGTTTGTCTCCATCTCTGATTTCTTCCCATTCAGTTTTCCCTCCCTCCCCTTCTGGTCCTCTGTGCTGTTCCTTATATTCCACATATGAGTGAAAAATACATTTTTATATGACTGAAAATGAATATAGTTCCAGGCAATCATAGCGTGATGGTCAAGAACTTGAACACTGAGACAGGACTGAAGGACTTTGAATCCTAGCTCTGCCAATGTCTTTGTGACTTAGATGAAATTACTTAGCCTGTCTGTGCCTCATCTGTAAAATAGAAATAATAATGACATCTTTCACATACAGTTGAGTAAGATTAGTTAAAATATGTAAAGAATTTAGGACAGTCTCCTTGTGCATTTCCCTGTGTGTTCCTCTATCTCTCGCCTTTCTCCATTTTCATGGCTCCCTCCCTTCTGCAGAACCCATGATCTGTTTCTCCCCTAAACCATGTTTCCACACTTACTACCTTCTTCAGTGTGACCTCTTCTCTCTCTTTAGTTGTAGAGTTTGTTCTCTCAGTCTTCAGCTTGATTTCTGGGGTATTTTGGATGATTTGATAGTTATTTAGTTGTGTTCCTGGGACAAGATAAGCTTAGGGTCCTCATACTCTGCCAACATCTTCCTCTCCTCCCTCCAAATCCAAATTATCTATTGCCAAATTATGGAAACAACCCAAGTTTCCATCGACTAATAATGGATAAAGAAGATGTGGAATTATATATATATATATATATATTTATATGAATGGATAAAGAAGATGTGGTATACATAATTTATATATATGAATGGATATATATTCATATATTCATAAATATATGAATGGATAAACAAGATGTATATATAATTTTATATATATCATTTATATACATATAACTGTACACACACAGTGGAACATATAAAAAGATGTGGTATACACACACTCACACAATGGAATATTACTCATCCATAAAAAATAATGAAATCTTGCTATTTGCAATGATGTGGGTGGAGGTAGATAGTATTATGCTAAGTGAAATCAATCAGAGAAAGACAAATACCATATGATTTCACTCATATGTGCAATCTAAGAAACAAAACAAACAAGAAATGGTAGAGAGAGGCAAACCAAGAAACAGGCTCTTAACAATAGAGAACAAACTGATGGTTACCAGACGGGAGGTGGGTTGGAAGATGAGTTAAAGAGGTGATGGAGATTAAGGAGTGCACTTGCTATGATGAGCACCAGGTATTGTCTGGAAGTGTTGAGTCACTATATTGTACACCTGAAACTATTATTACTCTGTATGTTAACTAACTGGAATTTAAATAAAAACTTAAAAGAATTTAGGATGGAGCCTGGCATGAATTCAACTCTATCTGAATATTAACTACACTAAATATTAGCTAAAATAAAATTTTTCTCTCATTTTTGGAAAGACAATCTCACTTCCTCTTGAATTTGGACAATTTATTAGGCAAATTTGTACCATCATCTGTTGCAGAACTTCTGGAAAATGAATTTCAGAGTATATAACTAGAGTCTGGGGAACATGACTAATAGGTCTATTCAACAAGCATTTATTAGGAGCCTACTATATGCCTGGTGGCTACTAGTTTCTAAGGTAGAAAAAATGAGAAAGTCTGTTCTCAATGTATTGCTCTATCATATTTGCAAACAGATGACAGACAGAGAGACAGAGACAGATAGGAAGCTTTAGAAAGGAATTGGTGCTAAGATGCCTATATGCTACATGGGCTACTGAGCAGAGAGTAGAGCCACTGAAACTCCTCTGTGAAGGCAAGTCAGGTTCACAGAGAGGGTCAGATATGAATAGACCCTGAAGCATGACCAAAAACCCCACCCTATTTCAGTGATTAAACATCTTAGCTATCAAGGAGCATTATAAATATCTGCCTTTTAAAATTAAATTTATAATGGATCTTGATCTACATATCTCTCTTGCAATTTTAGGTGGAGGCATGACATTCACACCAGCTCTAGATGCCTATCTCCTCTTTAATTCTCTTTAAAAAAATCACAGAGAAATATAGAACTTAAGTGATTTGTATCGTGAAACCCATTATCTCCCCCTTCTTACATTTATTCACAGATGAAACGCCACAAACCCTATTCCCAAGGATAAGAAGATGAGTGGGGGAAGCTACAGGAATACTTGAATACCAAAATGTATTTAAATGATAGAATCCCATCAAAAAATACTTCAGGATAGGGGCAGCCGTCAACAGTTGTAATCCCATACAACTTCTTCTATAGTTTAGGCTAATGTTCAAATCTATAGTTATGTCATATTTGGCTTGGCAGTCACATTCCACTCATTCTGAGAGCATGTAGAAGAGAGGAGAGAAACCAGTCTGCTTATGGGGTAGATGGAGCCCAATCTCCTACTCATCTCATGGCAGAAATGCTGTGTTTTACTTGTAATGCTGCCAACATGTAAAGTGAGAAGCAGCTGAAGTGACTTATAGTCATCTGCAGACACTTGTGGACAATGTTTTGTTTTTGTTTTGTGGACAAAGAACATCAGAGGAAGCATGGCACCTCAGAGTTAGTAGTGACTCACCTGCATTTACTACTCTACTCCTCAACCAGAAAGCATCCAAACCCTGGAAAGCTCAAATGCCTGAACAAAATCATACATCTATCTGGTATGAAAATCAAGGCTAGAATCCAGATTTTTTAGATTTCAATCAAGTTTTATTTTCATTACATCATGAATTCTTCCTGGTAATTATAAGTGAAATGTAGTAGAGCCTTCAAATTCTGGTAAAGTACTTTCTAAGACCATCTAAAATTCAAGAATATGTCTCTAAACATATACTTCTTTTAAATACAATCGAGTATAACTGGGAAATACTAATGATATCTTCAGGTTACTAAGCATCTATAACACGGGAATATAGTTTGTTTATACAGCTATGAAAATAAACGTCTCCAAAGCATATTTCCTTCCAACATTACACGTTTCATACTATGCGTTAATTGCTTTTTCAGATTTTACTAAAGTTTTTTTCTTTCAGAGTAAGAACAAATTTTGGACTATTTAGAACATTGCTGAATCAGATTCACAAATCACTTTTTCTTGTCTTCACATAGAACTTATGGTGGGCTTGACAATTTCAAATTTCCAAACTGCTGTATAATTTGACAATCCATAATTTAACTAAAATGTTAATTTCTGGGTAAAAACATTAATACTTTTAATGAATTGCGACCAGTAGCAACTGGAATTCTTTCCAAAGTCATTTTTTTTTTTTTTCAAAATGAAACATAGTTTTGTCACACTAAAGTAGAACGTTATATGCTATAAATGTGAAATGAGAATACAAAGCCACAGTGAAATTTGAGTGTGTGGCAGTCATCTAACTCGATAGCGAAAGCTCATTCCTACCCACTACCTTTGTACTATACATCAGGCATGTTCACAATTAGCAAAACTATATATTGCTATATAATAAGACATACAATATTTCTCAAAAATAATCTAAATCAGTCTGTTAAATTTCTCATGTTGAGAATATTCTATATCTTTATCATATTCATCCTGTAGCCTGCACCTCAGAAAGTGCAGTCTTCCGCATTTCACAGGTAAAAACGAAGTTAGCATTAAGTCTGATGACATAGCATGTCCCTCTATACCTTTCTTAATCTGTATATACACACAATAGACATTTTAGGACCTGCAAAAGTTTCCAAACCAAGCATAGCACATTACATAACAAAACTCTTTCTTCTCCCTTTTTCAACTAAAGAACTTTTAGTTGTTAGATTAAGTCTCTGAAGAAACCCTTTAATGATGTATTCAAAGTATTTTTTGAATGATGCAACAAAATTTCAGCAAGTTCATTCCAAGAGGAGAGAGCTTATTTCTGTGATCACCTCCAAAAATTTTCCTTTTACAGTTATTCTCTCTGTTGTTGGGGCTTTGATCCTTTTCTGAAATAGGCTTTTTTATCTCTAGGTTACCAGTCTTCAATGCAATTGTCTCAGGTTCATGCTGATCTTCACGGTTCTTTCTTCTACTTCTCACTGGTTGGTAGTGATCTCTTTGTACTGAAAATATTCCTCTTTCCAATAGGCCAGTCCTCCTATCCTATATCAATACAATTTAATCTATGATTATATTGGTCTTTTGAACTTTGGAGAATTTATAGATTTGGTAGTACATGGAGTACATTGTATAGATAGCCTTTCTTCGAGTTCATAAGTTACATTAAATCTTTTTAAATTTACAGGACTCAAACTAAACCCCATAATAAAAATGAACTTATGAAACAGTCGTAGTAAAAAATAAATGCTTCTTACAGTTTACATTTTATATTGGCTCTAATATTTCATATATGTTTGGAAATGAACTCCCAAATTTAAAAGATGTAAATAAACATTAGCATTTTGCATTTTCATGGGATCTCACCCTTTCATTTGTGTTCCACTAAGACAGCAGTCTAATGTCTTGATATTTCTTCTGAAATAATTCAAAGCTCCTTATGATTTAATAATCTATCAAAAGGCAGAATTTTTAAGCCTTTAGTTACATGCAAAAGAGTGACAGCTTGAAAAAAAAGAATTTGCTTTTCAAATCTCATTGGAAAAAAAAGACTGACTTCATATAACCCAAAATTTTGAAAAAAATCTATCTTATAGTTTGAAATAAGAGTGTAAAGTCTATTTATAAAAAGAATATTATTTTTTATTTAAGATTGAAATGTGTTATAATTAACATATACTTCCTTGGTAATTCTTCAAAAATGGACTTATGGCATGTGATCTAAATAAAGCTAAAGAGTTTATTTTCTGGGGCATTTGCTGAAGTTTTCAAAAGCAGAGCTGGGTTTTGAGGTTGCAGATGGTATTATGTTACCCTAGAATTGTTGTGGCTCTCTCTACTAGAAAATCATTGCCTGTAAATCAGAAGAACCTATAAGAAAATGCAGATTAGAAATGGAAGAGAGAGATCTTGTTTCATGTAACATGCCCAATCACTCCTAGAAATTTCCTTTATGAAAGTCAACATATTCCATTTATTGCTTAAGCAAAAATAAACAGATTAAGATTTATTTGTCATGGGAAATCAACAGCAGGAAGGAGGGCAAAAACAAATACAACAATTAATCCCATAGAAAGGGATATCACACAAGAAATAAAAGAGAATTTTAGAATTATAGTGTTTTCAAAATGGTTTAAGAAGTTATTGCAACTATAAGAATAAAAAAGAGAAAATTGGATTATAGGAAAGAATCAATGTACAAATAAGAAACAGTTAAAATAACATTGCCAAGGTAAAAATTTACTAGAATGAAATTATAAACTAAATAGACAAAAAATAAATCACACTATGTAAGGTTAATCAAATTTCTAGAATATAGAGCAGAAAAAAAATTATAGGTGTCAACTTAAAAGACATAAAGAATGTTTTCAGAAACTCAAACATCTCATTCCCAGAGAATGAGAAGGAAAAAAAAAATGAAAAGAGAGAAATTCTAAGGGAGAAAAACAGAGAGGGAAAGAGAAAGCCTGAAGATCATTTCCCCAAGTCGAAGAAAGACTTGAGTCTTAAAATGGAAAGAAAATACCAAAGGAAAAATTGGAATAGAGGAAAAACATGTATATAGATACCTTACTATTGAGGTACAGGATAAAAAACATAAAGATAAGAAGGGAGTTCTAAAATCTTCTTAAAAACAAATAACATATGATCCCTTCAAAAAATAAGCAAAATTGGTTGACTTTTTGTCACAACCAGGAAGTCAGATGGAAGTTGAATAAAAAAGTCTTAACATTTTGTAGTAGAAATTTTTAAGTCTACATAAGTCAATTTATAAGTCTATACATGAAAATTATTATTAAATGGTTTGCATAGGCAAAACAAAGGTTTTTCAGACATACATGAAATCTATATCATCACCATCTTTTTTTAATTTATTTGTGGAGACCCTAGTCAATAAGAAGTAAGAAAAGGAAAAATGTGGTGTCTTAGCCTGTGTTCCCTAAGAACCTAGGCAAAAGTTGCCTTGAGGCAAAAGTTCTTGCACTACTAAGTTCTTGTGCTATTTATGAGTACACTCTCAGAAAGACAGGAGTAAGGCAGGGAAGAAAAATAAGCAATACAAGGTTGCATTACTGAAATGGCCACCACTTGGTGCCAAGCATAACTGGTTGCTTAGTCTCATAGTTACCTTCAACAAGTCTGGTCTGGAAGGAAAATGGAGTAAGGATTTAACCAATGATCCCTATGTTCCATTGGTCTCCCATAGGGAGTTAACACACCCAACCTTTCTGTTTTCACATTCCTGGGAATTGGCAGTGTTTCATAATATTAAGAAGGAAACACTGGAGCCTAAACTATTGGGGGGGGGGGGTAGTGGTGGGAGCTTTAAACAAAACTGGAGATGGGTGAGCAAAATTGGATCTAAAGTACCATATCAGTATGCCTAATGCAAGTGGTATAAATATTAGGAAGAGATAAAATTAACATTGTTTGCAGAATGTATGATTGCCTACTTAGAAATCTAAAGCACATCAGACTCTGATATGTAGTTAACTCTAAGAAGAAGATGGCAATTGGTGGGGACCGAAAGAGGATTTTTATATTTTATTCAAAATATGTGGGGGTTTTTTCTACAAGGAATGATTTCACTATATAATCATCAGTGATTATGAAAAAAAATTACATCTTTTTAAAAGAGCACAGTCTTAGGAGCATTGGCCACATTTTCCTGAATTGTACCTCTAAGAGCCCCACCAGGAGAAAAGTCCCCTTGTGTTCCATTAAAGAGGGAGGGAGGAAAGTAACCATTTTAAAATACAACCAAGGTAAAGGTAACCTTTTCAAAATACACCCAGAGCTTTCAGGTCTCCATATCAATGGCCCACCTTCAAAGTAAACTATTTTCTCAGAACCTGTTCTAACCTGGGGGAACAGCTCTGGCCACAGCTCTCGCCACAGTAGACTTCCTGTCTCACTTAAGGGGAGAAAAGCAAAACAAAAGGCTAAAAACCTCTTCTGAAAGCCATATCCCAGGAATTAGGCCCCATAAAAACACAGAGATTTATAGAAACTATCATAAGAATGCTTTGCCTCCCAATGCCTATTGCACCATCAACGGAACCCAATATAATAACTGAGAGGTAAAAGACAGACTGTATTTAAAAAGGAGTTTCTATGGAAACCCAAAGATAAAAACAAAAACACAAGAAGAAGCTTTTTACCCCTACAGCAAATATTAAACACAGCCCAACTCCTAGCCCAATAAATACAAAACCTCACAGTAAAGGCCTATGTATCTCAGTTTCTATTACTTGATACATCTTGACTGGCTTTAAACAAAAAGTTACAAGGCATGCTAATAATCTGGAGAAAACAGTCTGGAGAGACAGAATACGCATTAGAACCAGATGCAGATATGGCGGAGGTTTGGAATTACCAAACAAGGAATTTAAAACAGTTATGATTCATATGCTAAAGGCTCTAGTGGAGAAAAAATGGGCAGTACACAAGAACAGATGGGTGATGTAAGCAGAGAGATAGAAACACTAGCAAAGAATCAAAATGGAAAGATAGAAATCAAAATTTCTATAAGAGAAATGAGAATGTTTTAATGGCCTGATTAGTAGAATGAACACAGCAGAGGAATGAATCAGTGAACTTGAAGATATGTCAACAGAAAGTTTTCAAACTGAAAAATCAAGGGACAAAAAGAACAAAGTAATAGAACAAAAGATGCAAAAACTGTGGGGCAATTACAAAAGGTGTAATGTAGACATAATGGAAATACCAGAAGGAGAAAAAAGCAGAAAAAAATATTTGAAGCAGTAGTGGCTGAATGTTTTCCAAACTAAATCGCAGACAACAAACCACATATCCAGGAAGCTTAAAAAATATCAAGATAAAAACCAAAAGATTTACATCTAGGCATATCATATTTAAACTAAAGAAATCAAAGACAACCGGAAACCTTGATAGAACCCAGAGAGGAAAAATACTGCTTTCCCTACACAGATAAAGGATAAGAATTACATCAAACTCCTCAGAAACAATGCAAACAGAATGGAGTGGAGTGAATTCTTAAAAATGTTGAAAGAAAAAAAAAAAAAAGGTCTGGTTGAGTTTGAGTTGTAGTCAGACCTTCATCTGGATTTTGATTGAGAACCTGGCAAACTTCTGCTTCCTTGGCCCTAAAACACTGGAGGATTAATTTCTACCATCTTTAGGTTTTAAGCTTAGTTATTTAATCTTCCACTCTTGGAGGTTCAAAATATGGCATAAATCCTGAGACAGAGATATTGTTGTGAGTTTAAAGCAATCCCTCTAGCAGAACTTTGTTTCTTAAGCGCCACAAAACTAATATTTTGTTCTACTTTTAAAATGTTTCCATCCCAGTCTCCAGCTTCCCATATTACCCCAGACATGAGCAAATGTCCTAGAATGAAAGTTGGCCATGTATTTGGGATTCCTCAAATATCAATTCATAATTTAAGACTGCACAATTGTTAAAAGCTCTGCTGGTTTCCCTTTCCCCTAGCATTGAACCTCTATCTAACTAAGCTCATATCCATATTTGGCAAATGCTCCCAGGGAGAAAACAGCTAGAGGTCTGGAGCTCTCCAGAAGGGCCCTTTCATTTCCGAAATTTTGTTTCACCTCCTTTTCATTAATCCAGAGTACTCTGGGGTTCTGCAAATGACAGTTTTATTCATACTATCTTTTCTTGGTTTTAGTTTATTATGGCAGGAATGCTGGCCTACCACAATGTTTCACATCCAACACAAAAAGCCTCCTTTTAAAATATTTTTAAAATATATTTTACAATGTAGTTTAAATGCTAGAATAGCAGTACAAATTTCTTCTTTGTTACCACAGTTAATACATATATACTGAGTGTACATACCTGAAAATGTTTCACAGATATTGGTATATGATCATCAGTGTTTGAAGATCACAGTTTATGAAAATTATCTTAGATTGCTCCAAAAGCCACCCATGTTTGATTTCTTAGCAAGTTCACAAACCTGCTGCAGGTAAAAATCAAGCTTTTCACTGGTCCTTGCTGAGAAATATTTATACATATGTAAAATCCAATTTTTATAGGATCTCTATATCCACATAAATTTGCAAATGCCCTTAAATAAAGGAATAGCAATAATCTGCATTGGAGTTATTTTTGTAAAAAATGATGAACTATAGCAGCACTTAAACAAAAGATAAGATCATCTTCCTTTTGCTGAGAATCATTTTACTTATTTAAAGAAGTACCAACATATTAAATTCTCTTCTTGTTGAATTCTTGAAGTTCATGACTAATGGCCTAGTAAAGGAAGGATATATTTTACTATTCAAGTCAAATTATCATGGACTTTATCATCCATGAATGCCTAAACTGGTTGTTGTATTTTCCAGTGCATCCTCTACATATCTGCCAGATGTTCCCATTACCAAGATTTTTTTGAATATTCACTCCTTTCTGGTGGCATATTTCTCAAACTTCAGTAGTTTTTTGATCTCTTGTCTTATTTTACTTTCTTGGAGCTATTCTGTCAAGCTTTTTGTGCTGTCTGAAAAGCACTCAGCTATCTGAACATCTGGAAATAAAACTTTGCAATTAACAGTCACATTTTCATCACTGGAAGTCTGTTTGTGAACATCTTCTTGCCTTTCTACCGGGTATGTTGAGAAACTGCACCATCTGGGCCTAATGAAACAGAAATGAAAACAGCATCAAATACTCATGGCATGGTCACCCCAAACATCCCTGCACCTCACTTCACCTATGTGTTTGTTTTACCTTTCTTGGGCTGAGTGCATTTTTACTCCATATTGCTGAATTGCCATTGACACAAAACGAGAACCAATATCCTTTCAAAAATATTTTAAAATTTAAATGCTTTGATGGGGCTAAGGTTCTTTACATGAGTCTGAATTTTAATAAAACAACACATTTCTTTTTTGTATCTAGTCTTGTTTTGACTTGAGTTAAATACAGTGATTTAGGAATCTCATACTTTCTCTTGGCTGTCATACAAAAAAAGGTTGTACTTTAATTTATGAGGCTTTAAGCTCTATCTCGAATTCTGACTCTCTTAGTAGAGAAGTATAAAACGTATTTCTTTGTTTTTATGTTACTTTGTTTTGAAACCCTGCAGGGACAAAATATAAATGACATTTAACTGCTTTAAATGATTAGAAATTTGCTCATTTTAGGCTGATTTTTAGGTGAATCGTTTAAATGTAAACTGTGTTTTGTACTTGGAGTTTTAGGTCAATAATTGAAATTGGATTGTAATTAAATCCATACATTTTTAAACTGAGCTAAGTGGATTTCTGGTAATTTCAGAGTCCCTTCGGGTGGGTTTTTGATGGAAACAAGGGTGTGGGAATGTGGAAAATGTAAGTAAGTAGGACTCCTGTTGGCCTTACCATCATGATCAGAGAAGCTTGGTTTTCATCTGTTTTACATGTTAAGCTTCTTTGTAAAATTTGATTTGAATAAACTTTCCCGTGACCTTAAAAAAAAATTAAAGTAGTTGACATTATCAGTGACTCACTCTAGAGATTAAAGAAAAGAGACCTAGAGATGATGGGTGTTTTTCAGAAGCTAATTCACATCTAATCCATGAGAGAATCAGGAGAGTTTCTCCGAACTTTAAATTTTACTGTCCTTCAAATGGACCAACTAGAGAACTGAAGAAAGCATTCAAATATCTAAAGAAATACAGGAAAGCACTACATTTGAATTAATAAAGAATTTTCAGAGACATAAATATGCCATTTTTGAAGAAAAGATTGGTTGATGACTATAGACAACTATAGCTTCAGTTTTAGAAGTGTGTGTGTGTGTGTGTGTGTGTGTGTGTGTGTGTTCTCCTTAGACCTGGCTAGATAATTATACGTAGTGGGATAAGTAGGATAGCTGGTAAAATACATCCAGCACTTCTTTTTTTTTCTCAGAATCATTCTGAGAATCCCTAATGTGTTCAGTAAGCATTTTGCCAATTAAAAAAAATGTTATAGTCATCAGTGATCCACTATGGTCCTAGTTATTCTAATTTGGAATAAAGATCTCAAAACCATAAAGGCAACTGATCAATGGAACTATAGAAAAGGCAATAATAATTGATTACTGGAATTCCATCTTTGATGTTGTAAAAATTATGTAACAGATGGAAAGAATTAACAGGAAGGGAAAAATGAAGCGGGGGGAGATCGGAGGAGGAGATGAACTATGAGGGACTATGGACTCTGAGAAACAAACTGAGGGTTCTAGAGGGGAGGGGGTTGGGAGGATGGGTTAGCCTGGTGATGGGTATTAAAGAGGGCACGTACTGAATGGAGCACTGGGTGTTATATGCAATGAATCATGGAACACTACATCAAAAACTAATGATGTAGGGGCGCCTGGGTGGCTCAGTTGGTTAAGCAACTGCCTTCAGCTCAGGTCATGATCCTGGAGTCCTGGGATCAAGTCCCACATCAGGCTCCCTGCTCAGCGGGGAGTCTGCTTCTCCCTCTGACCCTCCCTCCTCTCATGTGCTCTCTCTCTCTCTCTCATTCTCTCTCTCAAATAAATAAATCTTAAAAAAAAATAATGATATAATGTATGGTGATTAACATAACATAATAAAAAAAACATATTTTAAATCACTATCATGCCAGTTTTAGTCATTGAGTATGAATAAAGCAATGGACCTTTACCCCATTTTTTAGCCAGTCAATTGGTATCCACTGTCAGGCAAATTACCTTAGCCAGGCAAATTTTTAGCCAGTCAATTGGTATCCACTGTCATTAAAAGGAAGAATAGAACTACAAATTAGAAATTTATTTGGTATAGTAAAATGAGCCACAAATGACAGTTTATTCCTGTGTATATTTCATTTCACAAAGCTTACTAGTATTAGGAAACAAAGTATGCAATTTGGGTTCAAATGTGCATTTATTATAGTGAAATCTAGAAATGATAGTGATTCCATTAGTCATTAACCATTCATTTGTCTTACAACATTGCATAATCAAATAGACAAGATGCCCTATGGATTACATTTTGTACTTTTTTGTAATAGCCCCTTGAGGTTGGTATGGATTTAAAGAGACTGCTAGATTATCCAATAACATCTGCACAAATTTTCATGTACTCTTGTACTAACTTCACAATTCTTTCACATCTCTGATCTTCAGCTATCTGTACTTTAAGGTATACATAGACTGAGTGATTAAGAACTACAATAAGTCTAACAAGTATATCAATAATCAAAGTCTAAATCTTCCTCAGGCCAATTCTCTTTTGTATGTGAAATGACCTAAGGACATTTTAATTTACCAATACATCTGACCTCAATATCAAGATTTTAAATTTTTTTCAATTGAGGTTAAAAAACACATAATATAAAATTCACCCTTCTAACCATTTTTAAGTATACAGTTCAGTAATGTTAACTATATGCAGTTGTTGTATAACATGTCTCTAGAGCTTCTCCCTCTGCCCCTCACCCTGCTCGTGCTTGTGCGTGCATGCTCTCTCTCTCAAATAAGTAAATAAAATCTTTTTAAAAATTAAAAAATATTGATATACTTTCTTATTTTTGAATATTCCCAGGGTCTGGGACAGTGGCTGTAATCTAGGGACTACTGGGTCTGGTATTAAAAGAAAAAAATGTGGTTACATGCATGAGAAGACTTGTATGTAAGCTTCTGTATCATCCCTCATACTCTATTTCCTAATTTTAACACAAAAATGTAACATTTTATCTAATAGAGACACATCATTAGTTCTCTTGATATTCAATTGCAAAATAAAAGGCTGGAAGTTTGTAGACTCACCCTTTAATGCTTTGTCACCCTCCATTATTTTAAACAGGTATTTTAATCATGTCAGTTATTAACCCACCACCTTAAGGGTGATAAGGAATATGAAAAGTCAGTTGTGAGTGCTGTTACTTGTTTCTGCACCCACTGTTGCACTAGGGGAGTGGAGAAGTAAAGGCTTTGATCTGATGATTTGTAACTAGGAGGACCAAACTGGTACAGTAGTTTTTGTTTGTCCTGGTTCTTGTTATCTCAGTGTTTTGGTAGTGTTAGCAGTACCAGTTTCATTTACTGGGTATGCAATCCAAACCCAGACTGTGGATCAAGCCCTGTCAGTGTCCATTTAAGTACCTCCCGCTCTTGCCAGCAATAGGTAAAGAGCCAAAGTAATATATTTGCCAACTACTTGCTGGCAAGGGTAAACTGCACACTTTGCTTTTTCTGTTTTGTTAGAAGTTTAAGTTTGGTAGGGGCCATGAGTATATTGTCACCATTTGTCACTGAATGGCTGCAATTCCCCTATGTCCATTCATGTCATGGACCTAAGTTGCCACTTCAAGAGATCAAACTAGAGCATTAGCTTCTTCATTCCAATCACCTTCAGCTCCTGGAATAGGATTGTTTTGATAAGCATCTGGGATGCCTTACTTTGATTTTATCTCAGAGTTTCCAGAGATTTTTTTAAGAGCAGTATCTTATATAAGGATCTTTTCATGATCCATTTGGTCCATTTTGCAGAACAGACTGTAAACCCAAGAGTCACTATACCCAAATAGTAGGGCTTTTGTTTTTCATTCTTCTATTATTGCAGAAAACAGCCTGTAATTTAGCTATTCCATGAGGGTTTTTACTACTTGTTAGATTCAGAGTAGCTGTTTCTTACACTGAGTCTTGGACCTTGCTTCTGGAATTGCCCTCTGTAAAGTGACCTCTTCAGGCACTTGCTCCAAAGCATGCCCATTCAGCAATAATAGCAGGCAAGTCCTTGGGCAGCTCTACAGTAGATCACAGGATGAAAGAGACTTTTTGCTTAGGAATACAATTTGCTTAGGAATGACTCTTTCTTGTAAATCCCTGGTAGGATGTTCTTGAATATATCATTTCTGTTTAATCTCATGAGGGAACTCTTGGCTATCACCCTCGTTTTCGGAATGCTCTTCTGGAACCACCAATGGTGATAGGTATTTCAAGTCTTAATGTAGTCTTAAGCCTTTACTTCCTTTGGCTGTCTGCACAGGTACCCAATAAAAAGCCAGTAACTGTCTTTCAAAAGCAGTATACCAGAGAGCCATATCTGATAATTTTCTAAATCAAAAGACTAGAAGTCACCATTAAATAGTAGTAGGTTTGAGATTTTGTAAGAGACTCTACTTGCCATGAGTGTAGGTGGTCAACATTTCTAATATCATTTGAACACTAGGACTATGTGGTTTGAGAATAGCTTGAGTTTATAGCCTTCTGTAGTTCTAGGATGACTTATTTTTGTTCAGGCCCCTGATTAAATATGGCCTTTTTTCAATTATTTTAAGGATTCTAGTCAACCGTATCACAAAGTAAGGGACAGGATTTCTCCCAAAGTCAAGAAATTTCAGTAGGTATTGTTCACACCGAGAGACAGACAGTGAAAATAATTTACTTTTAATGGTCTATGATAAGACACAGGTTGCTTCAGTCCTGTAATTCTCAAAACCTTAACAGTAGAAGTGGGGTTCTGCATTTTTATAGGGTTGGTTACCATCATAAATTTGCTTTAAGCTTGACCTCAGTTTCAGAAATAATTGTGTGATCAGTATAGTGTATTATAATACTGCCACTTGTATTAGATCTAAGTCCCACCTTACTAGATTGTGATAATATAAGGGAGGGTTCAAATATCCTTATAATAATACAGTAAATATATACTACAGACAGTTTCACATAAGTTTAAATCACTGTTAATTCTTCATAGCAATAATATTGAGAAAAACACATTAACCAGATCAATCACAGAATACCAGTCACCATTATATTTTTTTGTATCAGTTGAATAATACATTATATCACAAACTGCTATTGGGAATACTGTTGTATTGAGTCTTTTTTTTTTTTTTTTTTAAAGATTTTATTTATTTATTTGACAGAGAGAGACACAGTGAGAGAGGGAACACAAGCAGGGGGAGTGGGAGAGGGAGAAGCAGGCTCCCCTCAGAGCAGGGAGCCCGATGCGGGACTCGATCCCAGGACCCCGGGATCATGACCTGAGCTGAAGGCAGTCGCTTAACCAACTGAGCCACCCAGGCGCCCCTGTTGTATTGAGTCTTATAATTTTCTATCTGCCTCTAAATTTCATCAGTCTTCTTCATTGTCCACACTGGGCTATTGAACAATGAGTTTGTGAGCACTAATATATTTGAGTCTAACATTTCCTTAATAAAGGCATAATTTGTTGTTTTCCAGGTATCTGATATTGTTTCAGATTTACCATTTGAGATGTCTCAGGTAAAGCTAAAGGCTTCCATTTTGCTTGTCTAATTAGCATTTGACAAATTACTACCTGGTTGAGAAGAAGAATTTCCATTCAAGTATTACATTCATACTAATTATGTGTTGAAGTAATGGTAGTTGCCACCAGGACATACTTTTTTTTTCACACATTCCAAAATTTAACTAGACATTAATTTTTATCCTGCAGTAGTATCTCCATATCCCATCAATTAATTCTATCACCCCCAAGAGGCTTACTAGCAGGTCTAGACAGTACTGTGCTCCTTTATCCAATAGATCTAAAAGAGTTTCTTTTCAACTACCAAGCCATTTCATCCAATATTGGGGCACCTTACTGGAGACTGAGAGAAAAGAACCCTGAATTTCATGTCAGTTTTATTCTATGACCAACATAATGTTAAAAGACAGTATTTGGCCATTACAGACTCATCAGAACTTTTCTTTGTAATTAATTGGTCTAAGCTCAGACAAACCGAGCATACCTGCCTTGAGGTTTTTTGATATCCTATAAAGTTTGAGGAGAGATAGTCGTAAGTTTCTGAATTTCCTATAAAGTTCCACCAGGCTTTTGATAAGCATACTGTCAATTTTCTCCTTTTGCATACATTTATAATTAACCATCTTAAGACTTCCATGTGATTAGATCCTGAATAGTTGCCCTCTTTTATTATCTTGAGGTCCCACATGAGAAAGCTGGGATGAGAGATCTGTGATAGCTTCTTATCCCCCTTGATCCCAACAGCAAAGTAATTTGCAGTGCTTTACTAGTGGGACTCTTTTTATTATAGTATCATCATAAGCTGGATGAAGGACAGACATCCCCTTAGGGAGTTTGTTTCTATAGGAGTGGAGAGTCATTAACAGGGGTCTTTGGGCCTGAGGCTTTCCTGCCCCAGTGAGTGACACCAGGCAGCCTGGCTTACTTAAATCCCAACTCCTTCCATTCCCTCAGGCAGTACCATCAAGGAGCAGCGAGAGCCCCAGTAGCATGTGACAAACCAAACCGGCCAAGATAAAACCACAAAGGCTCAAAAAACCACAAAATGAAGCTATCATTGGAAGAATAGGCTAGGCCAAAATGAGGCTAGGACCTATGTGCTAAAGCTAAGCAGAGTCACTGACTAATAAAAGATTTAAACTGGAACCAGAATTTCTTAACATAATATATTAAACTTCCAAGATATATAAAAAAATCTCCCATCATACTAAAAACTAGGAAACTCAAAACTTGAATGAAAAAATAATAATCAACTGATAGTAACATCAAGATAAGTCAGATGTTAGAATTATTAAGATCCTATTTTAAAGCAGTTGTCATAGAAACATTTCAACATCAGGGGTGCCTGGGTGGCTCAGATGATTAAGCGTCTGCCTTCGGCTCGGGTCATGATCCCAGGGTCCTGGGATCGAGTCCCACATCGGGCTCCCTGCTTGGCGGGAAGCCTGCTTCTTCCTCTCCCACTCCTCCTGCTTGTCTTCCCTCTCTCACTGTCTCTCTCTCTCTCTGTCAAATAAATGAATAAAATCTTAAAAAAAAAATTCATCATCAATTACAAATTCTCTTAAATAAAAATAGAAAATTCAGGAAATATAAGTTATAAAAAATATCCAGTGGAAGCAAATGTTAAATATAGAATGGAAAAATTTAATAACAGAAATAAGAAATACTTGCTGGATTTGTTTAATACTAGTTTGGAGATGATAGAAAATAAAATCAATGAACTTAAGGACAGAATACACCTAATCTGAATAATAGGCAGAAAGATAGGGAAAGAAATATATATAATATATATAATAATATTATACAAAATTTAAAGATATACAAATATATTAGATATACATATACATATGTATGTACACATGTATACCTATGTAATAGAGCCCCAGCAATCTGTGCAACAATAACAAATATTCAACATTAATATCACTGGAATCCTAGAAGGAGAGGAGACAGTGAAACTGAAAGAGTATTCAAAGAAATAAGGGCTAAAAATTTTCCAGACTTGGCAAAAGACACGAAACCTACAGATCTAAGAAGTCAAGTGAATCTCAAACAGGAAAAAAACAAAACAAAACAAATCTACACCAAGGCACATCATAATTTATTTTTGAAAACAACCAGAGAGGAGTAACACATTACCTACATGGAAACATCAATTCAAATGATTTCTCATCTGTAATCACAAAGGCCAGAAGTAAGTGGCACAAATTTTTTTAAGTGCTAAGAGGAAAGAACTGTCAGCGGTGAGTTCTCTATCCAGCAAAATGATCCTTCAGGAATTATAAGTAAATAAAAACATTCTCGGATGAAAGAGAACTAAAGAAATGTTTCATTAGCAAACCTATCCTTGAAGATTGTCTAAAGAAAGTCCTTCAAACAAATGAAATGATAAAAGAGAAAATCTTGAAGAATTGGGACTGAAGAAAACATAATAGAGCAAAAATATGAATGCATATAATAGATTATCCTTTTCTTATAAATCCTATAAATTGGATTATTAGAACAAGAATTGTAAAACCATCTGATAGTCTAGATAGTGATATTTGAAGTACAGAAAGTAAAGGAACCTAAAAGAAAGTGAAGATTCCACATTTCACTCTAATTGGTAAACGTTTATCCTAGTAGACATGTTAAGTAACATTTGTATATTGTAATGCCTGGAATAACCATGAAAGCTATACAATGAAAACACTAAAAAACAAGTAACTACAATTAATCAAGACGAAATACTAAAAAATGTTCAAGTAACATTTCCTTACTTCCTGTGGGAAGTAAGGAAAAGAGAAACAGAGGAATGAGAACCAGAAAACGAATAATAAAATGGTAGACTTAAGCCCTAACATATGAATAATTGCCTCAAATGTGAATAATTCCCTGAAATGTCAACCAAAAGACAAAGTTTGATGGGAATTATTTTTAAAAAGGCCTGAATATATGTTGTTTACAAGAAACCGATTCAAATTCAAAGGCACAGGTAGGTTAAAAGTAAAAGCATGGAAGAAAACATATTGTGCAAACATTTATCCAAAACAATGAAGAATGAATATATAAGTAGCCAGTGACACAGAGGTCAGAACAAAGAAAATTACTGAAGACAAATAGGGACAAGATACATTAATTTTAAAAATCAATTTAAATCATAGGAAGACCAATGATCCTAACTGTATAGACACCAAACAACCATGTCTCCAAATACATGAAGCAAAAACTAACAAAGCTGAATGAAGTAACTAAATCCATGATCGTAGTTGAGGACTTCAACATCTCCTCTCAGCAACTGATAGAACTACTAGATAGAAAATCAGCAAGGGTAGAGAAGAATGGAATAATGCAATCAATCAAGAAGTTTATATATATATATAGTTTAACACCCCACCCAGCAACAGCCTGATAGACTTTTTCTTTTTTTTTTTTTTTAAGATTTTATTTTTTTGAGAGAGAGGTGAGAGAGAGAAAGAGCACAAGAGGGGGGAGCAGGAGAGGGAGAAGCAGACTCCCCGCTGAGCAGGGAGCCCAATGTGGGACTCGATCCCGGGACTCCAGGATCATGACCTGAGCCGAAGGCAGTCGCTTAACCAACTGAGCCACCCAGGCGCCCTGATAGACTTTTTTTCAAGCACCAATGACAAATTCATCAAAATAGGCCATATCCTCAACCATAAAACAAACCTTAAGAAATTTAAAAGAATTGGAATCATACAGTCTGTTCTCTGACTAAAATGATATTTAGCTAGAAAGCAATACCAGAAATATAACAGGAGAAGTTTGTAAACATGTGGAAATTAAACAACAAATTCCTGTTAAAAAAACATGAATGAAAGAGGAATTTAAACAAAACATGTGATTGAATGAAAATAAAAATATAAATAGGAAAATACCTGAGATGCAGCTACAACTGTGTGAGAAATATTTCTATGGATAGAATCCTACATTAGGAAGGAGGAAAGGTCTCAAATCAGTTTAGGTTCCCACACGAAGAACCTGGGGGCGGGGGGGAAGAACAAAAGAACCCCAAAGAGAGTATAAAGAATAAAGAATAAAAAAAAATAAAGCACAGAGATCAGTGAAATAAAAAATAAAACAATAGGGAAAATCTATTAAATAAAAGTTGGTTCTTCAAAAGAAATCAATAAAATCGACAAACCTCTCTAGCAAGATTGACAACAATAAAAACAAAAAGACACAAATCACCAATATCAGGAATGAAATAAGGTAAATCACCACATTTCCGGCAGTCACTAAAAAAATAATAAGGCAATATGACAAAAAATTTTACGGTGTCCTAAATTTGACAACCTAGAAAAAATACACCAAATTCCTCCAAAACTAAAAACTTACACCTAAACCGAACCAAGGTAAATAGATCTCCTGAGTAAGTCCTATAACTATTCAATAAATCGAATCCATATTTTTTAAGCTCCCCAAATGGAAATCTCCAGCTCCAGCTGGTTTCACTGGAGGATTGTACCAAACATTTAAAGAAAAATTAACACCAATTTTTACAAATTTTACACTATCTATTTCAGAAATAGAAGAGGAAAGGACACTTCCCAGCTCTTTTTATCATGCCAGAATTACTCTGGTACTAAAGTCAGACAGCACAAGAAAATTACAGACCAATATTTCTCAAGAATTTACACATAAAAATTCTGAACAAAAGTATCAGTGAGCCCAATCCAGCAATGTATTAAAAGAACTATCTACCATGACCAAGTGGTATTTATTCCAGGTGTGCAAGACTGGTTAAATATTTAATATATCAATGTAATCCATCATATCCGTAGGTTAAAAAAGAAATCATGTGATCATATCAATTGGCCCAGAAGAAGAATTTACAAAATCCAACACCATTTCAGGATAAAAATATTCAGCAAATTAGGAATAGAGGATAATCACCTCAGTTTAATAAAGAGCATCCTTAAAATAGTCTACAGTCAACATCACACTTAATGGTGAAAGACTGAGTCCTTTCCTCCTAAAATCAGTAAGAATACAAGAATATCTACTCTCAACACTCAGATTCAACATTCCTGGAATTTTAGTTACTAACAATAGGACTAAAAAGGAAATGGAAGGCATACAGTTTGGAAATAAAAGATAAATAAAACTGCCCTATTTGCTGCCAAATGGCTGCAGCAACTCCAGACTTCGTATGTGTATACCACGCTGTCCAGAGCAGAAGGGGTCTTTCTTTACCTTTCAAGTATTTGACTCTGAGTTGTACAGTTGTGGTCAGGAGGATGTCTTCCACTGATGGCTTAGGCCTAGGTTCCTGTCCTTTCCTGGACAGTTTACTTTGGCAAGGATGGGGAAATGATTCGGATATATTTGTGCCAGTCAGGACCCACACTGGAGCTAAGGAGTTACCAGTACCAAACAACTACAGTACTAATATGGATGGATAATTGGGGGAAAAGAGGGGGCTATGCGACACTCCTATTCAGAAGTAAATCCACCTGTGAAAAAGGTGCGTTCAGGTAATGGTAAATGCTATAAAAAATATTCAAGGGTAATGTGACACTGACTGTAGGTAGAACAGGTGCTGTTTTAGATTAAAAAAAAAAAAAAAAAGTGAAGGTAATATGGGAACTGAGGCCTGCCTGCGTAATGAGAAGAAATGGGTCTTGTGAAGAGCTTGGGAAGGACCAATCTAGGCAGACCAGTTACTCGGTCCGCTTGCTTATTTCATTCTCCATCTCCTACACAAAGCTGTGAAGTCGACAAGGTCAGCAACCTTGCTGGCTAACTCCCTGCTGTAAACCTGGCAGAGCCTAGTAAAGATTAGATCCTCAAATACATTTCCTATTGAGGAATGAAGGGGAAGGCAATCTCATGCACAAAGCCTCCTCTGTGAAATGCTTTGGAACTGTCTTGAAGGAATGGAAAAGAGAAAAGCTGTTTAGGCGACCAGGACAGATGAACAAAGGCATGGCACATATAGGAAAGTCTGAGAAATCTCATGTGAGACAGATGGGAATAATGTGGGGTAAAAGGGAGGGAGTTTACAGAGAGTTTTAGAGTGCAGGTAGAATTTAATCTCAGATGGCCTAGGCAATAGGGAAGCATGATTAGTTTTTGAACAATGATGTAAAATATTGAAAAAAAATTTAAATAAGATTATTCTGGAAGGAGTGAGTAGACTGATTAAATTGATAATTGCCATCTTTAATCATCTCTGTGTTGTGTGTGCATAAAAACTAATGGTGTTGAAAGGATACCAAATAAACCAAAATGTAATCTAATAATAATATTTGAATGGTTATTAGGAGTTAACACTATCCTATGTACTTTATATGTACTTATGTAATGCTTGCATAACCTTTTGAGATGAGTATTGTCCCATTTTATAGGCAGTAACTGAGGTACAGAGAGCTAAGAAAATATCCACATTCATTTAGGTAATAGGATGTGATGCTGAGTAGAACTTTATTATTAGCCAATACTCTGCTACCCTTCCATGGTACTGTGGAAATAAAAGCATTTTAGAGTTTTCAAAAGAGCAGGAATGGACAACATTTGGACTCATATACAGAATACTTCAAATTCTGATTCAGCATCCTTAGGGAATAATTGAGCTCTTTTTCCCAAATGTCATCTATTAGCTCTTGAACTATATTCTCCAGGAATTCAATTATAAAAAACAAGGCATAAGAACTTCACTTTTCTGTATATATTTTCATTGTGTTCTTTCCACAAATTCTTTTTTATCTAGAGCCTGAGTTAGATATTTAATATTTTCCCCATTTTTTTTCCTTTTTGCTTTTAGGTATTTTTCACTAACAATCTGTAATGCCTACTCTTTGGGGAATTTTCTTACAATATTTTCTGTTTATTTCAATTTTGTTGAACTCTTAAAATTTCTGAATGTATTTGATTTATACTATAAATACATAATTCTGCTTATAAATAATATGTTTAGGCTGGGAAAACCCACAAAAATTGTTTTAAAACATTCTTTAGAGTTAGAATACTCTAGTAATTCATTACTTCATATATTCAAACAGTACATAGTCAAATAATATTTATGTACTTAATTCAGGAGAACTCATTTCTGTGGTAGTCCAAATTGGTTCTCCACTTCTCCTCACCGAAAACACTCACACCTTTATTCTTTTCACCTCAAAATAATAGAAGTGTTGATCTCCGTTGAATGTATTTCAAGAATATATCTTAAAACATTTTAAAAGCTTTTTTTTACATTTTATATTTTTACTTATATCTAGTATCATTTTCAACTATAAAAAAGTAAATTATTCAGAAAGACATTTTTTAGTGTCTCCTTTCAATGTCGCTCTCTAATGTGGTATGACCTAGCCATAATTTTTTTAAAGGAGGTTAATATTTAGGTACTAATTTTTGATGTTCTGCAAATACCATATTGATTGCACACTAGAATGTTTAATCAGCTTTTCTAAGCACAAGTGCTCTTTATCTTTTCATATTCTGTAAGATGTTTTATTTGTAATTAAAGAGTCAGCTATACTGAAAATCATTGTACTTTGCTCTTTCCAGTATTATTGCATAATTATTGATTGCCGGACTGCTTTTAATTCTCTCTTATTAGCATAGACTACATCATTTAAAAATACTTATTATATTAAAAAATTCCAAAAAAGGTTGCATTATATCTATTAAGTCTTTTTTCTTAATTCCATTTGATATTTTTATATCACTGCTTATCAAAAAACAAATTATATAGCAAATTTGTAGCCTGTTAATGATGTAACTAATGACTAAGCACATTTAAATGTAGAGTGGGTTGAGATATTTGAGGAGCCTCATTCCTACTCTCCATTTAAAAAAATATATTTTTTTTTGTGCCAAAGTGGATCAACAACTATGAAAATAATTTTGCAAAAATTTATTAGGCATACATCTTAATGAAATCAATCATTAAATAACCACTGAAGATATTTTGTGACTTTTTTTCTTCGATGAAAGAATTGACTTGCCACCCCAGAGCATTTGGGTATATCAGAAAAATGACATGCTTTCTCAAAGGATAAATTAACCTGCATGACTAACAATCCATTTGGGGAAACTAAAGCAAATCCTGTTTAGATATTTATTCTTTTTACATATCTTTGCTCTAGCTCATTGATTCATAAGCCTGAGCAGAGTTAAAATAGAAATAGGGACACATTAAGCTTCTCTGAGTCAGTTATTCCATATACCCTTAACTTTAATTGTATTGGTTTGCCCTTCTCCAGCAGTTGTTAAATAGTATAGTATGCAAAACTATTCCTGGTACTATTGACAAATATGTCAAACCTTGTATTCATCAAAACTGATCTCAGTGTTCTGCACCTTGGTATGTACAGTCAGATCTAAGCCTTGAGGTCAGTTTCATGAAATTCTGTAGGAGTCAAAGGACAAGGGCAGTCCTTTGTGGGAGTCAAAGGACAAGGGCAAAAGCATCTGAATCTCAAAGAGAAAAATCAGTTGGTGTGTCCTGACTATTTGAATCCAGCTCTTGTGATCCCATAAAACAGAAATTCATTCAGGTTAGGCCAAGAAAAATGGAACTTATTATAAAGGGGTATATCCGTCTGAGTACAATAAGGAGAAAGAAATCACAGCATCTTGAACAGGAAAATTTTAGAATAAAGAATTATGAAGTTATGAATGGGGAGTAACTGTAAGGATGGAAAGAGAACTCTGCAGGTGACCCTAGGGCTGAGGGAAAGTATGCACTGTAGGACAGGGTTGGAAGAGAGGATTCTAAGGTGAGCCTTAGATTTTGTTGGAGATGGTGTGATTTCAAAACCCTGAAAAATTTGCTAGTTTATGTGTCTGGGCAAGCAGGATCTAATGCCATAGCTGGCCAAAGTTGGTAAGTAGGTGTGTACGGAGGAATGGGGGGGCTTTCTCTCCAGAAACAGGACCTCTGGTATGCACTAAGAGACGGAGCTGGGATACTGCCCTTCCATGTGCACAGATGAGCTGAGCCTAGGGCAGGTGCACAGAGCCTGGGGCATGATGTTCCAGGAGGAAGGTCCATGCAAAGTGGTCGCCAGTGGGCCATAGCTTCAAGGACTATGTGTTCTGGGGCACAACTGGAACAAAGTACCAGCGGATGTTCCTATACACCCACTGTTGACAGAATGTGCAGCAAAAGCAAAAAAAGAAAATACAAAATAAAATGCAGCACCCCAGAATCAGAAGTCTTCTTCCTCCCTCAGTGTCTCTCCCGTGACCCTCTACTGACACAACTTAACGTGTTCGTTGTAATAGAAAAATGTCTGAAGTCCATTCCATTATTGCAGGGCAGGTACTGAAGGGTGAATTTGGAGCTGAGTGGCAGGAAAGTGACAGTTGGCACAAATGAGAATGGGATGAACTTGTAACTGATGCTAGATAATCATAAGGAATTGAATCTGCATTTAGGGACCAGACCTCCTTCTTCTTTCTCTCTCCCTCCTGACTGTGTCTTCTTTCAAGTTATCTCTCAGTAAATCTGCACTTCTCTCCTCTTCTTGGAGTCTTTCTTTACCATTTTAACTTGTATATGGCCATCCCAGTCTCTGTAACTGCACTCTGTATAAGACATTTCAGCTTCAACTTCCACTTTTAACAGATGCATTCTTTCAGGACTTAATGTGCCAAGTCCTGGAAAGAGGGAATCTATTTAGCAAAGTTCATTATTGTTCACAGACTTCATTAAATGTGTAGATTAACTGTCCTTGAGACCACTCCTAGCCTAATTGGTTTTGTGTCTGGGGGTAGGGTTATATGGTATAAAACATGTCTCCCAGGGAAGACAGGTCCCCCTGCAAGTGGTGGGACTGTGGACTCTGATACACAATGACTGATGATGTCTGTATTAGATTTGGGTGATAGACTTACATACATATATATTTTTGACAAAATTTTTCATAGGAAGCAGTCAATTATATTAAGCAGTTTTATATTTTTTGCCTTTTATATATTTTACACACTTATTTATAAGCTCCATTTGTCTAAACAGAAAACAGTATCTCTTTTCACTGGATCACCTTCAATTTTTTCATAAATTCCTTTTTTTTGAACTTAGAAACAAATGGAAATCAAAATGGGTTGTAAAAACATAATTTATAATGGAAGAATTCTGATTCTTTTTGTTAGAGACTTCTGCATTGCTCAAGATCGTTATAGTTTGTTACAGAAGAAAGCCCAACTCAAATCAGTTTAAATAAAAAAAGGAAATTCATTATCTCATGTATCTGAAAACTAATGCTGGATTCCCACACTCAGATAGCGGTACCCATCTTTCTCAACTCCTCCTTCCTCTGCGATGGCTTCATTCTCTGTAGTTTTTTTCTATGTGAACTTAGGTCATTTTTAACACGTGTCAGAGCAATTGCAGGCCATGGTCACTGCCCATAGGAATAGTGGTCAGCAGTAGAAGCCTAGGAGGACAAATGTCGAGTTGCCCATATAAAAGCAGAAGTATAAAATATTTTTTGCTCACTTGGTTTTCCGTGGATTTTTTTGGTTTGTATGTGAATATGTGACCATCTTTTTAACTGAAAGGGAAGTTAATTTACAAATAAATAAATACTCATTATATATCACCTTTCAATAAATTGGATGTACACTTTATACGATCTAAATTGGGTTGGAAACTGTCTGGTTTACTCACTGCCACTTTGTCATCTATTGCAAATATCTTGCACCAGTGGTTTTCAACCAAAGGTAATTTTGCCCCACAATATTCTGTGAATTCAAATTAATTGGAGAAGACCTATCTGAACTGCTATGAAACCTGGATACTTGACTGTTTTTAAAAGATCTATTTAATAATTTTTTAGCACAACACAATCTTAACCAAGTAACTTCAAGATTTTGCTCTAGTGGGTAGAAAATAATTTGAAGTGTGTATGGCAAAAATACCAACCTAAACTGAATAGTACTCATCTAAGACTAAAATTATACAGTTTATAATAAAGATATAATGCAGATTACTGGAAAATTTATCAGGAATTTACAGCAGCTAATTCTCTGAAGTATTTTTCTCTGTAACATAATGCATAATGGTCTCTTGTTTAACAAGTCCCCTTTTTTTCCTTTGGAGAACAAAAATAAAGTTTGATCTAGCTATATCTGTCCAACTTATCACAAATCCTGAAACAGAACTTCATTAGCAACTATGGAAGAACTTTCTTCCCAATATAGAATTTTATAAGTTGATATAAGCTTGGCCGATATACAAAAAAATGAAAAATGATATGGCAAAAATTCCCCTTGCTATATCAATTTCACATATAAAGAAGAAACATCTCAGACAAGTATTGTGTGCTATATACATTAATTGACAGAGGCATCTACTAAGCCTGATGGAACTATGGAAGGTAAAATATTTCAATCATCTTGATGATAATTATCTTAATGGTAATCATTATCGTATAATTTTATTAGAAAGGAAAAAAAGCCTCCAATCTAGATCTTATGATTGTTTAATATAGTGATAAAGCAACAAGTCAGTTCAGGGGAGGACACTTAGTAAGGGATAGACTTGAGTGAGTGAGTAGTTTGGGGCTGGGGAAGGGGGGAGGAAATCCGTGTAGGTTCTGGGCAATTTGTCAAAAATTGACTTAGAAACTAGAAATGAGACATTTATTAAATAAAGCATCCTTATTTCTAGACTAGTCTAGAGGCTCCAATCCTTCCACAATGATAAAGCTTTCCCCAACCAGATTTCTGGGTATGATAATGCTGCCAGACAGGGCCTTATTTATATTTGAAGGCATGTTTATTATACTTGCTTTAGAGTATGTTCAAATAAATAGCTACTGAGTTATAGTTTAAGATAAATAAATGATAAACTATCACAAGAAAATACACATGTAACTAATTAATATACTATTTTGGAGCAGGTATATAAAATAAGTGCCCAATTTAGAAAAGGTATAACAATATATTATTTTGAACATGCATAACTTCTCAAAGGACTAATAATAGCATTTAATTTATTTTTGTAAGAAAGATTTGTTTCCTTTATTATACAAAATAATGTTTTACAACTGAGTTAATGTAGGTACATAAATATTTATATATATCTTCCTAGTATCAGTATAAGGAACCAACCATCCCTCTCTCATGATACAAGAATCCTGTTCAGTCCATATGGGTAGAGTGAGGTGGACAGAGTGGTGTTCAGTCCCCATGTGGCTGGGGGCAGATGGACACCATGCTGTCTAGTCTATATGGTTACTGCGAGGTGAAACAGTGCTGTTCTGTCTGTGTAATTGCAATGAGTTGGATATCTGCTCTCTAGGCTCCCTGGAGAGACACATGAATTAGGCCAAGTCATTCAGAGCATTCTGTTCAGCCATTCACAGTGAATGATTAATAGCTGGGTATGTGACTCAAGCGATATCACTTCAAGTCTTCCTTAGACCTCTTTAATGTTATGAGGGAGAGAGTTCAGTTTTTATGCAGTTGTCATAATAGCATCTGAGTGCAAGCTGCTGCTGACCATGGTTTTTTCTGTATGGAGAGAGGCCAAGTAAGAAAGAAGCCAATACAAAGGAAAGAGGAACCAAAAGATGAAGGAAGAGAGTCACTCTGACCTCATCTGAGCCACTAGAACTAACCATACCTGAAATGTCTGCTGACCTTTTATTTTATTATAAATGGAATTAAATTCCCTTCTGTTACTTGAGCTACTTCCAGTTGAACTTCCATCGTGCATAAATCCTACGGAAGACAACAATGACCATTTAAGATGATCAAAATTTAGACAAAAATCTATTCAATGTGATGTATTCAGTTACTTAATACGTAGCTAAAAGCAACTTCAGGAGAATACAACCTTTTCCCATTGTGTCTACTTCATGTTACGTTTATTCTCTCAGCAAAGATTTATTGGTTGCCTACAATGTCTCTAACATTCCAGTGTTGGTATTGGAGATACAGCACTGAACGTAATTTTCTCACCTTACTTGGTGAACTATTATAGTCGTTAAATAATTTTTGTAGTCTTGCATGCTGCCGCAGATACCCCTCAGCGTGATCATTCCACCCTCAACTTCCAGGAATTTTAGTTACTAAAGGCCCAGACTTCAGTCCCTCTCTAAAACCTGCCTGGGGTTTAAAGAGGCTGCCTTTTTTAAGGTTAGAGCCCCTCTAGCAGCTGTGCTATTGACTGGTTGATGGGGCAGGACAAAGGGCTTGGCATCGCCTCAACCAGGACTAGTCTGAATGGACTCCTGGCTTCCCGAGTTCCTTCTTGGAGTAGCTGAGTCCTCTGTTGTAATCTCGTCATAGCTTGACCTCACTCTTGGCCCGGTCTAGCTAGTCTCACCCCTCAAAGGGGTTGTTCCCAAAATAAACCTCTTGTCAAAAATCTCAGAATCTCAGTGCTTCCCAGGGGATCTGTCCCACAGTAATCACTCAATATAATTATTAGATGTTTTATTTCATATAAAATACTTTAAATTTTAAAAATTTGACTTATTCTGGAATTATCCAGAGAAGTTTGGATGAAATAAAAATGTAAATGTGAAAGGTAACTTGTACAATTTTTAAAAGGAAATATAAGATAATTATTATAAACTTGAGGTACAAAGGATTTCTTAAGAAGACTCCAAAACCACTAACACTAAAATAATTGATTTTCTGATTACATTAACGTAAGAACTGTCTGTTCATCTAGAGATACTATAAAGAAAGTGAAAATAGAAGCCACAACTTGGAAGTATTTCAAACCCTTTTTTTTTTTTTAAGATTTTATTTATTTATTCATGAGAGACAGAGAGAGACAGAGGCAGAGGGAGAAGCAGGCTCCCAAGGAGCAGGGAGCCCGCTGCGGGACTCGATCCCAGGACCCTGGGATCATGACCTGAGCCGAAGGCAGACGCTTAACCGACTGAGCCACCCAGGCGTCCCTCAAACCCTTTTAATAGTAAAGGATTACTACCCACAATACGAACACCTTTACATTAATATTTTTAAAAAGTCAAATGACACATAAGGAAGTAAAAAATAGAAGAACATCAGCCTCTTCTTTGAGTTTAATGGTAAATTATCATATTAAAAAAGTGTTCAACCTCTCTAGTAGTCAGGAAAACACATATTAAAACAAGACTTGATACTGGCTTTCCCAGCTAGTGGTAAAATTTAAGAAGTCTGAAAATTATTAATTTGGTAAAGATGTGTGACAATGAGAATTCTAATAAACAGCTAGTGGGAATGTTTGTCATAGTATGATTACTTTGGAAAACAATTTGGCATTATTTTGCAAATATCTAGTAATTCCATTGCTTCACATTGCAGATCTTTTGTACTTGTGTAATAGGAGCTATATTCATAGAAATTGTTCATACTAGAAAACTAGGCACAGACAAAATGTCTATGAACGGGAAAAGAGGAAATAAACAATGGTAGTCATTCTATGAAAGGTTATATGGCAGAGAAAAAAAATCAACTTCAGCTGCTCAAAACAACATGAACCAACTTTAGAAATTTGTTCAGTGGGAGAAAAAAAAATCCAAGTACAGTATATATTTTTCTAAAGACTAAAAACAAGTACAACTAAACATATCATGAAAACATACATACATATGTGGTAAAAGGAAAGAAAGCAAGGTAATAATAAATAGAAAACCCAGAATAGCCCTAACATTTGATGTAATGACACAGGGTTTGAATAGTGGAAAGGAAATAGGTAGATTCATCTGTATTGATAAATTTTAGTTCTAGAGCTGGGATTTGGGATTCATAGTGCTTGTTTTATTATTTGCTTTATATTTTACATATATGTCATATGTATACTCTTTGGTGAGTATTAATATTACATGATGTCCCTCAAAAGACAGTTGCCCACATAATATGGATATTAATTCAAATAACCATCAACAAATGGTTACGAGAACATCAGGGAAATTTGAACTCTGACTAAACAATGAGTGGGCTTGTTTTTAATTTTTTAGGTGTGTATTATGGTTATTTTTTTAGAGTTCTCTTCTAGAGATATATACTAAAATATTTACATATTAAATGATATAAATGATTAAATGATATAAGGGCTGGGATTTGCACTAACTTAATCTAGATGGTACTATGGCGAAGCAAGACACGTTCAATCATTGTTGAAGTGGGTATTAGAAAAACAAAGATTTATATTATTCTAATTTGGACTATGTTGGGAATTTTCATAATAGAAAAATAGGAAGAAAGAAAAGGAACGTCTTTCCAAATAATTCTTTTATTAAATGACTCTTAACTCTTTGATTCCTTCAAGTGACCATTATTCTGTGTTAAAAAAAAAAAAATTACCTTGGGGTGCCTGAGTGGCTCAGTCTGTTGAGCATCTGACTCTTGGTTTCCACTCAGGTCGTGATCTCAGGGTCATGGGATTGAGCCCCCACTCAGGGTGGAGTCTGCTAGTCCCTCTCCCTCTGCTCCTCTCCCTGGTTTGCGCTCACTCGCTCATGCTCGCTCTCACTCATACTTGCTCTCTCAAATTAAATAAATAAATAAATAAAATCTTTTAGAGAAAATGCTACCTTTACAGAAAAGACAGAATTGGTTTCCTTTCCTAAACCCCCTTTTTGTTAATGCAATCAGTTCAACATAAAACTGCCCAAAATGTCCTAGTTTATGTCAATATTTAATGTCATCATAGTCTACTAAATGTCTTCCATTGAAAAGTCTTTTTGCAAGGGGGTAGAGATTATTTAAAAGAAATCATTTTGGTTATCTCACCTAATTTTTTCAATGGCATGACTTTTTTATAATTTTCACAAACTCTGAAATTTCTAATGGCTCTCATTTTTTTATACCCTCTTTTACCACCCTCCCCTACACTCCCTCTACAAAGACCACCATACATTAGCACTTCTGTTGCCGTGCTCAAACTCTTCTTGCTGTCTTCAGTAACTAGCGAAAAATCATTCTTTCTTAATCTGAAATAAATTCACCTTTCAGGGCCCCTCATCAACAATTAAACTTACCCAGTTCATTCTAGACTATAATGACCATGTTCTTTGTTGAAACACTTTCTACCCTTGTCATTGATAATGCCATACCTACATAAATTTACTTCTAATTCATTGGTCTCTTGTGCTTGGTATTCTTTTCTGACTTTTTTTTTCCAGATTATCTTTTTTTTTTTTTTTTAATTCCAGTATAGATAACATACAGTGTTATATTAGATTCAGGTGTAAAATATTGTGATTCAGCACATCTATACATTACTCAGTGCTCATCAAGATAAGTGTGCTCTGAATCCCCTTCACCTATTTCACCCATTCCCCCACTAACCTCCCGTTTGTTAACTATCTGTTCTCTATAGTTAAGTCTGTTTTTTGGTATGTCTGTTTCTCTTTTTTTTTTTTTTTTCCTTCTTACACTTGTTTTGTTTCTTAAATTCCACATATGAGTGAAATCATATGGTATTTGTCTTTCTCTGACTGGCTTATTTTGCTTACTCTGTAGATCCATCCATGTTGTAAATGGCAAGATTTCATTCCATATTATGGCTGAATAATATTCCAGTGTGTGTGTGTGTGTGTGTGTGTACCACATCTTCTTTATCCGTTCATCTATTGATGGACACTTGGACTGCTTCCATAGTTTGGCTATTATAATTAATGCTACAATAAACATAGGGGTGCATATATCACTTCTTTGGGTAAATACCCAGTAGTGCAGTTACTGGATTGAAAGGTAGTTCTATTTTTAATTTTGGAGGGTACCTAGATACTGTCTTCCACAGTGGCTGTACCAGTTTGCATTTCTACCAACAGTGCACAAGAGTTCCTTTTTCTCTGAATCCTCACCAATGCTTTCTTGTGTTTTTGATTTTAGGCATTCTCACAGGTGTGAGGTGATAATATCATTGTGGATTTGATTTGCATTTCCCTGATGATGAATGATAATGAGCATCTTCTCGTATCTGTTAGCCATTTGGATGTCTTCTTTGGAGAAATGTCTGTTCATATCTTTACCCCATTTTTAATTGGATTATTTGTTTTTTGGGTGTTGAGTTGTATAAGTTCTTTATATATTTGGGATACTAACCCTTTACTGTATATATCATTTGCTAATATCTTCTCCCATTCAGTAGGTTGTCTTTTAGTTTTAATGGTTATTTCCTTTGCTTTGCTTAAGTTTTTTTTTTCTTTTTATGTCATCCCAATAGTTTATTTTGCTTTTATTTCTCTTGCCTCAGGAGACATATCTAGAAGGATACGATCAATGTCAGAGAATGCTACGACCAATGTCAGAGAATGCTACAACCAATGTCAGAGAAATTATTGCCTGTGCTCTCTTCTAGGATTTTTATGGTTTCAGGTCTCACATTTAGGTCCTTAATCCATTTTGAGTTTATTTTTGTGTATGGTATAAGGAAGTGGTCCAGTTTCATTCTTTTGTTCTGACTTCTTTTTTATTTGACTTCAAATGGTTTGAACCCACAGGATTCTCTCCTGCCCCATTTATTTTATCTGCAAAGAAACTTCATCCTGTCCCATGTTTATTATCTAAACACCAATGATTCCAAAATCTATATCTCCAGCTCTGACCTCTCTCTGTTGAAGCCTGAAAGCAGAACTATTAATTACTCTCCCTATATTATTCAGAGTTTGTTCAAAAAAAATATTAACTACTCTAAGCATTTCATACAGGAAATGACTTAATTTGAGGAACTAGAGAATTGTACAACTATTAGCAAGTCTGGGGAAGCCGCAACTAGGGACTAATCAGGATAGGCAGGAAACTCAGAAACTACTATAAATAGTCTCAGTTACCTGCAGCACTGAAATGGATGACCGTCAGGAGGACATCTGGAAGCCACAGGGGAAAATCCTTTATCTGTCATCTCCAATGCCCATGCAGCTACCTGCAGCCCCCACAGAAGAAAATGCCCTCTCCTTCTTATTCATCTTCCAAATCTCCGATAAGAGTGTCTCACTGGCAAAACCAAAACCAGTAACTGTTGACAAATGATTTGGAAAAATGTAGATTCCATGTTTTCAGTCACTGCAGTACACAGGACAATTTAAAAGAGTGGAGATGGTTTTGAGAAAATAAACAATATTAAGATACAACCAAACTTCTTACCTACCAGTCTTGCTGATTTGGTGAATAATAGTACAATGCTTTCAGTTATTCAAGCCAAATTCTAGGGTTTATCATTGATTTTCTTTCTTTGCTATATAACCCTCACCCAATCCATAAGCAAGTCCTATGAATCAGTCTTTAAAACTATACTGTGTCTTCCCTTTTTGCCATCTCCACTGACATCTTCCTTGGCTAGGCCTCCATCATCTCTCACCTGGCTAATTGCTGATTGCAGTAGTCTACTTATTTGTAGCCCATCTTCCACTCTTGTCTACCTACAACACATGTAACCAAAGTGACTTTTAAGAATGTGAATGAGATCATGCTATTGCCCGTAAGAACTTTTTCCATGGTTTCCTGTCCCACCTAGACTGAAACTTCCTCTCTGGAACATTTATACTCCAGTTATTATGCTTACCTCAATCATGATGGTCCAGTCACACTATCATTAATTTTCCTCAAATTTACTGAGTTTATTACACTGACGTGCAATGTTATCCCCCGATATTCATGTGGCATATCATTTTGTCATATCTCAGCTTAATACTCATCTGAGAGGGAATTTATTTCTCAATCTATAATAGCAATTGGAACCTTATTTTGATTCTCTACATAGCATTTGCTGTACTTAAAACTTGTCTTCTTTTAATTGTATGTTGTTCATCTCATCCTCCAGCACTAAGTATCATAAAAGCAAGGATCTTACCTATTTTGTTCACTACCATGGCATAGTTCCTAGAACAATATGTGAAAATAAAAATTACTTGATACTCTGAACAGCTATACACCAAAAAGGTAGACAACTTAGAAAAAATGGAAAAATTCTTAGAAATATACAACTTACCAAAACTGAATCAGGAAGAAATAGAAAATTTGAATAGACCAGTTACTGGAAATGAAATTGAATAACTAATAAAAATCTCCCAAGGAAGGAAAGCCCAGCACCAGATGGCTTCACTGGTATATATATATTTTTTTAAGATTTTTATTTGTTTATTAGAGAGAGAAAATGAGAAAGAGAGAGCACAAGAAGGGGGACAGTCAGAGAGAGAAGCAGACTCCCTGCTGAGCAGGGAGCCCGATGCGGGACTCCATCCTGGGACTCCAGGATCATGACCTGAGCCGAAGGCAGTCACTTAACCAACTGAACCACCCAGGTGCCCTTTAACAAACATTTAAAGAAGAATTAACACCAATCCTTCTCACACTCTTCCAAAACATTAAAAAGGAGGACACTCCCAAACTCATTTAAAAGATAAGCATTATGCTGATATCAAAGCCAGAAAATAAGTATTAGAAAAGAAAACTATAGGCCAATATCCTGATGAATATAAATGCAAAAATTATCAATAAAATACTAGCAAACCAAATTCAGCACACAGAAAGGATCATTCACCATGATTAAGTGGGATTTATCCCTGGGATACAAGGAAGATTTAACATAGGCAAATCAATCAATGTGATACATAAACTTTACAGAATGAAAGAAAAGAATCCTATCACCTCAGTAGATGAAGAGAAAGCATTTGGCTAAATTCAACCTTTGTTCATGATAACAAATGGGGAAAGGGAACCCTGTGCAAAGTTGGTGGAATTGTAAATTGGCGCAACAGCTGTGGAAAACAATATGGAGGATAATCAAAAAACAAAAAATAGAAATACCACGTGATCTGGCAATTCCACTTCTGAGAATATATCCAAAGGATATGAAATACTATGTGAAAGAGACATTTGCAGCCCCTGTGCAGAGCAGCATTACTTACAGGAGGCACACACACACTAGAATTTTATTCGGCCATAAAAAATGAAGAACTCCTACCATTTGCAACAACATGGATGGACCTTGAAGGGATTATGCTAACTAAAATAAGACAGAGAAAGTCAAATACTGTATAATCTCACATGCAGAATCTTAAAAACAAAGAAAAAAAAGAAAGAAACCCAGGAGAAGATATAAGACTTGTGGTTACCAGAGATGGAGGGTGGGGAGAGGGAAATGAAGGAAAGTGGTGAAAAGGTATAAACTTCCATGTATAAGAAAAATGAGTACTAGGGGTGTAATGTATGACATGATGACTACAGCTGACACTGCTGTGTGATATAAAGGGAAGTTGTTAAACCCTAAGAGTTCTTATCACAAGGAGAAAAAATTTGTCTTCTTTTCTTCTTTCTTTTCTTTTTATTCTATTTATATGAGAAGGTGGACGTTACCTGAACCTGTTGCAGTAATCATTTCACAATATATGCACATCAAACCATACTGTACACTTAACCTTATACAGTGATATATGTCAATCATTTTTCAATAAAACTGGAAATAATTGCTCAATAAAAATGTTAAATGACTGGCCACTCAAGCATACGATGTGATAATTATATTTTTTAAGGTAATCGTAATGTTTCTTATGTCATTACATTTTACTGAATACAATAGTTTTTTTTTATTCTTATGTTAATCCCCATACATTACATCATTAGTTTTAGATGAAGTGTTCCATGATTCATTGTTTGCGTATAACACCCAGTGCTCCATGCAGAATGTGCCCTCCTCAATACCCACCACCAGGCTAACCCATCCTCCCACCCCCCTCCCCTCTAGAACCCTGTTTGTTTTTCAGCGAATACAATAGTTTTAATGCCGTATTTGACCAGTGACTCTTTCTAAGTAACCATGCCTTGTTGAATGCCTCTGCTAAGGAGTCCTTAGGCTATTGTCTCATTCCTCAGCATATCTCATTTCTTTACATAAATACTGGTAAATATTTTCAACTAAATGAATTAACCAAATACTATTATATGGAGTATATAAGATGACATAATTGTATTTCTATCATTATTTTATAAAAGTAAAATATTGTGGGAAAAATATTAAATCAAAATTGCTACTAATGCTCATTAATCCTGAGATATTGATTTTGCTGAGAAAGTCAATGGAATATTATTTCATATTCCATTAAAATTTTCCCCATATTAGAGGCGCCTGAGTAGTGCAGTCGGTTAAGGGTCTGACTCTTGGTTTCTGCTCAGGTTTAGAACTCAGGGTTGTGAGATCAAGTCCCCAAGTCTAACTACATGCTCAGTGCAGAGTCTGTTGGGATTCTCTCTCCCTTTCCCTCTGTCCCTCTGCACCGCTCACTCTGTTTCTCTGTATTTCTGAAATAAATAAATGAATCTTTAAAAAAAATAAATTCGGACACTTTAAAAATAAAGGACACTTTATTTTTTTAAATTTTTTATTGTTATGTTAACCCCCATACATTACATCATTAGTTTTAGATGTAGTGTTCCATGATTCATTGTTTGTACATAACACCCAGTGCTCCATGCAGAATGTGCCCTCCTCAATACCCACCACCAGGCCAACCCATCTTCCCGACCCACTACCCTCTAGAACCCTCAGTTTGTTTTTCAGAGTCCATCATCTCTCATGGTTCGTCTCCCTCTCTGATGTCCCCCCCTTCATTCTTCCCCTCCTGCTATCTTCTTCTTTTTTTTTTTTCTTAACATATATTGCATTATTTGTTTCAGAGGTACAGATCTGAGATTCAACAGTCTTGCAAGATTCACAGTGCTTACCATAGCACATACCCTCCCCAGTGTCCATCACCCAGCCATTCCATCCCTCCCATCCCACCCCCAACTCCAGCAACCCTCAGTTTGTTTCCTGAGATTAAGAATACCTTGTGTCAGTGAGGTCATATGATACATGTCTTTCTCTGTTTGACTTTTTTCGCTCAGCATAATACCCTCCAGTTCCATCCACGTCGTTGCAAATGGCAAGATCTAATTCCTTTAATGGCTGCATAATATTCCATTGTATATATATACCATATCTTCTAATAAAGGACACTTTAATGACAAAACTAAAAGAAGGTATAAATCTTAAAACTTCACTAACAGTTGAGTCAGAGATCTGCCAGTTGTGGTTTTGATATGTTAACTAAAGTTTTTTTAAAATGTGACTGGTATAGGGGTGCCTAGGTGGCTCAGGTCATGATCTCAGGGTTCTAGGATGGAGCCCGATGTCGGGTTCCCTGCTTCTCCCTCTCCATCTGCCCCTCCCTGACACTCATGTTTGGTCTCTCTCTCTCTCTCTCTCAAATAAATAAATAAATAACCTTTAAAAAAAAGTGGTATAATCAAGGTAGGAGCTGAACGGTCACTTTAGACCAAGGTGGTAGAAATGGGGGTGTTGACAAGCAATCAAATTATGCATATGTTTTGAAAACATCACTGAAAGAATTTGCTTTTAGATGGATTTGGGGTGTGAATGAAGGAAAGTAATCAGGATTTGGGGCCCAAATGGGAAGACTATATGGAGAAGATGATGCAGGATTAGGTAGAGGGCAGGTGTATCAGGAGCTCAGTGTTAAGCTTAAGACATGTTAAGTTTGAGATGCTTATTGGACTAATAAGTGGAAATATGAAATAGGCCAGTGACAGAGATCTGAAGTTCTGGGGAGCTTTCTGGAATGGAGATACATAAATCAGATACATAGGCAGTCAGAAAAGCAGATAAATAGATGGACAGATTATAATACTATTAAATATAATTAGATGCCCTATTCATAGTCGAACATTTGGAGGTCAGTGAGATGAGAAGGAAAGCAAATGAGACACTGCAGTAAGAAAGGCAAAAAAGAAAAACTAGTCCACAGTGATATTGTGGAATTCCAGAGAAGAAAGTGCTTCCAAAAAAAATAATCCTCACTATCAAATAATGCTAGTAAATCACCTAAGATCGGGGGCAAATACAAGCAGGTAGGTCAAACATGGTTGAGGGAACTTCAGGTTCTCCCCTGAGAGTTTCTATTTGATTTTGGAATAGAAAGCAAAGTCATCAGCTGAGTGAGGAGAGAGAAAGTTTTAGGCTTTCACTGTAAATTTCCAATCGTAATGCCTTTCACTTAGCAGGTACTCAATATTTGTTCCCTTTGTAACTGACAAAAAAAGAGAGAGAGTAGATAAGGATTGGAGACCCTACTCTAGTCCCTACTGTGTTAAGTGAGTCACTCCCACCACTCTGGAGTTTTTCTCCTTAGTAAAGTTAAGCTTAGCAGAAGGAAACAAGCTCTTATTGATAGAATTTGTGTAAAGAAATTAGGAAATGAGTCTTGAAAATTTAGTGCCTTTGTTCCAAATATAATTTATGTAATTTTAAGTTTACATACTTTAATATTTCATTTTAGTAAACTTATCCCTGAAAACGTAATAGCTCTCCAGAGCTGAAACAGGTGGCTCCAGGCATCGCTGTGTCTACTCCTAAGTTTTAGTAAGCATTAAATAAAATAATGTACGAGCGAGAGTTTAAATTTGTTCAACAGCAATATAAATGTCAAGCATTATTATTTTGAGATGTTCAGAGAAAGAAAAGCCAAAGATACAGTTCCTGCTTCATTTGTGTTAGAATTCACCATGTGTTCTCAGAGAGTGATTAAGAAGTTAATTAACAAGTTAAATTTCCACATAGGTGAGACAGAGAAAAGACTGACCATGAAAATGAACATTTTAACATTTTTTTCACTCAAGGTCTAAAAGGTTGATCAATTTAATCTCTGTCTTGTAACTTGGCTACTTAAATAATGCCTTTCTTGGTGGATAGAAGGACGAGCTACAATACTTCTAAAAGATTGTCTTAAGTTATGAGTCAGTTTTACCTATTTGTTTATTTATTTAATTTTGTTTTTATTAAGGAGGCTCCGCACCCAACATGGGGCTTGAACCCACCACCCCAACATCAAGAGTTGCGTGCTCTACCGACTAAGTCAGCCAGGTACCCCATGAGTCTGTTATTTTTAGAATATTGAGTACATTCAATATTAAGACTCTTTTTAATTTGGTAAGAAGTAATATGGTGGAAAAGAATGAATCAGTAAAACTTCAAAGTGACATTTTTTCAGTGTGCCTAAGATAGTAACCCATTTTAGTGAATACCCTGTATATTACTGTCAGTTTGTGGTTCATGTGTTAGTTACTTATACATGTGGCTTTAGTTTCAGAATTTTTAAATGTATTTACACTATTTTTAAAGGGAATATTTATTGGTAGTGTAACCTCTCATAAAATGCACCCTTAAAAAATTCCTATGAAGAGATTGAAGGTTCTTAGAGTACCTGGTTTTGATATACAGATTGTAGCTGGAAGACATGGTATCCACTGTACCATAAACTTTTCAAGCAGGACTAAAGAGAACCTTAAAAATATCTCATTATTTTCCCTCTTCATTTTTTTACCCCACCCCACAAGTTCGAGAGAGGTAAGTGTAGAGAAAAAGAAATTTAGAGGAACTCAGGGTCACATTCATGTACAAATCATTACTAATATGCAAATGATTTAGTAACAGAATATGGTTTTTCTAAAACAAATTATATTTTTACCCTATTTTTAAGCCCAGTTTTTTTTTTAAATTAAGTTAGTAATTCCTTGACCTATCAATCACTTTTGTTATTGATGTTGGGGTTTATTTTTCTCTGTCAGTGTGCTTCCCTGTCACATTCAGAATCAGTCTGGTGATTTCTCACTGCCTATAGAGTTTTTTAAATGCAATGGTAACATAAAATGCATTGTACCTCTACCCACTTAAAAAAAAAAAGGGAAAGAAGCAATAACTCAGTAATTTCTCAGAAATTAAAAAAAGAAAATGAAAAATTTTCACCTCTTTCAAAAGTCAAGGTGCCCTTAAAAGTAGAGTTTGAGAGCAATCATATTTGCGGTGCTCCACATCCAATGTTACGTTTAAAACTTCTTTTAGTTCTGGGGCACCTGGGTGGCTCAGTTGTTAAGCGTCTGCCTTCAACTCAGGTCATGATCCCAGAGTCCTGGGATCGAGCCCCGCATCGGGCTCCCTGCTCGGCGGGAAGCCTGCTTCTCCCTCTCCCACTCCCCCTGTTTGTGTTCCCTCTCTCACTGTGTTTCTCTCTGTCAAATAAATAAATAAAATCTTAAAAAATAAATAAATAAAAAAAAATAAAACTTCTTTTAGTTCTAAAAGAAAACCTATTTGTGTTATGTTTCCAGCATAAGGAAAATGCTGTCTCAAATTTCTTAGCAAAATGTGCAAGGAATTGATGTTAATCATATCAAAAATTCAATCAGGGCGCCTGGGTGGCTCAGTCGGTTAAGCGACTGCCTTCGGCTCAGGTCATGATCCTGGAGTCCCGGGATCGAGTCCCGCATCGGGCTTCCTGCTTGGCAGGGAGTCTGCTTCTCCCACTCCCCCTGCTTGTGTTCCCTCTCTCGCTGTGTCTTTCTCTGTCAAATAAATAAATAAAATCTTTAAAAAAAAAAAAATTCAATCATCCATGAGAGAATTTTCACACATGTAACTCAAAGGCAGTGTTAATGAAGAGTCTTGCTACCTGTTTTCTGACAGGCACATCTCCATACAGTAGAAATTCTGTTGTCAGAGGGCATAACAGGGTCAGTGTTCAGGATTATATTGGTATACCTTATTGGAGGATAGTTAACCTTTCCACCATTTTATAATATACACATTTTTAAAGTTTAGTTTATTTTCTTTTCAATAGTGCTTTTTTTTGTATTGACCTCACTGCACCATTTCTATGATTTGGGGTGAGAATTTTCCTCTCAATTTTATTTTATTTTTTTATTTTATTTATTATTTTTTTAAGATTTTATTTATTTATTTGAGACAGAGAGAGTGAGAGAGAGAGAGAGAGCACATGAGAGGGGGGAGGGTCAGAGGGAGAAGCAGACTCCCCACTGAGCAGGGAGCCTGATGCGGGACTTGATCCCGGGACTCCAGGATCATGACCTGAGCCGAAGGCAGTCGCCCAACCAACTGAGCCACCCAGGCGCCCTCAATTTTATTTTTATTTTACCACTTAAATTGGTTTAAAAGGCAAATCTTAGCAGGTTATACTAATTTAAACAAAATAATAACCTATCAGAGATTTTTAGCTTTTCTTTTTGTGCCATAGACTAAGTTCTCAGAATGACGTTTTGAAATTCATGAAACGAAAGATTTAGGATTATAAACAGAACCAATTATATTGAAATATTACTTAAATACTTTCTGAAAGTTACATGACTTTAACAACACATTAAATAAGACCTGGCAATATGTAAAAAAACAGAGCAGTGATGAGCAGACACAGTAATTTGTGATATCACCAACTGTAATGTGGTTTTAAAATATCCCTGATTTTGGACGCCTGGGTGGCTCAGTCGGTTAAGCGTCTCCCTTTGGCTCAGGTCGGAATCCCAGGGTCCTGGGATGGAGTCCCCCATCGGGCTCCCTGCTCAGCCGGGAGTCTGCTGCTTCTTCTGCCCCTCCTCCTGCTCGTGTGTCCACGTGCTCTCTCTCAAAAATAAATAAATATATTTTTTTAAAAAGTTAAAAAGAAATCTCTGATTTCTATTAATGATTAAATTATAGCTAGTGCTGCTACTACTACTGTTGCCTACTTTCATAATTGAAGGAAATGCTCAATTTCAGGGGGAGGCTAATGGAAATGAAGATGTAATTTTCCCCAGACAAGTTTACACGGCCCTTGAAATCTATTTATGTATGCTGGGATTGGTGGATGTGAGCTTATGAACCACTGATGTAGAATTTTATTAAAAAGTGCCTTTTCATGTAATAGCTGCAATTTAGAGTATCTTATACTAAATCATTTAGTCTTTTAGTTTCCTTTTATAGCGGATGCAGCTTTAATTCCTTCCTTTTTTTTTCCCCCTTCTCATTCCTTTAACTAGTAAAATGTTTGACTCAACTGGAAAACTCTGAATGCTAGTTGAGTGGCCAGTTGGAAAGGGAGCAAAAATGTTCTCATTTTCTTCACTTTACATAGCCTGAACGGCACATAATAGGGGAGGAGACTATCGCTTGGATTCCCTACTGCGTACCAGTTACATGTCTGCTTAGCTTTTCATTTTACAAAGTTCTACAATTTCCCCAGACTAGCTGTGCCATGAAAATTTGCTTTTAAAAGCCTGAATCCTTACATGCAAGTATGAATAAACACCTTGTTAAAAGAAGAGAAAAATAAGGCTCCCCACTTCATTTAGTTTGATGAGATATTTTGAAGACAGTATATCAGAAAAAAGCTAAGATGCTAAGAATTTAAATCATTTGGTTCTAAACCACAATTATTATGCAGTTAAAACTCAATCTGATTTTCTGAAATTCAATCTAGGGACTCATGCTCATATTATGTAAAAGATTTTCTAAAATATTTCCTCAAATTATAAATATTTTAGTGAAACTGTGTATTTTCTTCCTTCTCCAACAAATGATCACCACTTGTTATCTATATGGTATCAAAAGCCTCATATATCATGATATCATGATTTCCATTTGTCATTATGAAGAACAGAATTATAATGATTAGCCAAAATGATTCCATAAGAAACTCCATTCTATTCCTTAATTGCATATAACTTATGTGCTCTGGCTGTTTCAAAGGGAATCATGGAAATGTTTGTAATTTTTGTCCATACTAGGGAAGTCCCAGATAAAAGAACCTGTTTTTCTACAGTGCACATTTTTAATGTGCTCATTCACTTGAATGTTTCATACAATTAATATTATAACATGTTGGAACTGAAAACATAATATGAAAAATAAGATAGGAAAGTGAAATAAAATACTGTGATAGTAGAATCAACAGTTCAAGATATAGACTCTCCTAATATCTGATAGAGTAGTGATCCCAAGGTTTGAAATAGGACGTACTGCTTGTTCATGTAATTGAGACCTTCACATGAAAATAGTTTCAACGATTAGTTTTTGGAAACCTAGACTGAAGACAGAGTATCAGTTGATTGGTGATTTGAAAAAGGAATTTGAAATGATGTTGCCTTTGAAAAGCTTGAGAATATTTATGGACTCATTTACTCAGCAATAATTGTGGCAGACCTACTATGTGACTCTTAGTGCTGAGAATACAGAGCAAAGGGTAAAATAGATAACATTACTTCTCTCTCAGAGCCGACGTTCTAGTAACACATAAAAACAATAAACAGGCAATAAACATAATATTAGCTATTGGTAAGAACTATGAAGAGTAAAATAAGTTAAGCAGGATATGGGATAGAAAGTAAAGTACAATGGTGTTTTAAATAATATTGCCAGTCTCTGGGAGAATGGCTCTTGAGTGGAGATTTGAATGAGAAAAGCCATGGGAATATCTGGGAGAAACAAGTTCGTGGATGCCTTAAAAAATCTATCCATAGATTCAAGGCTGAAGGAGCAGCAGATCAAGAGCCCTGAAATATCAATATGTTTAGTGTGCCAAGGATTGGCCAGAAGGCCATTTTGGCTTGAGCCGAGTGAGAGAGCAGAAATATGGGAAATGGGGTAAGGACTTGATGAGTATCCTGAGGACGTTGGGTTTTATTCTAAGGGCAGCAGACACAATTGGAGGCTTCTGAGCAGGGAGTCATTTTGGTCATTCTTTCATAAATGTATGTGTGAGGCACCATACTTGGTAAAACAAATAAGACATAAATCCTTCCCATCAATTAAGGGAGCATGAGAAGGTAAACAGACACACTGAACAAGTAAATGCTATGGAATATTCCAGTGCCATAATGGAAATATGCACCAGCTACAGGCTGCAAACCAGGCACTAGAGAAAAAAATTGAGTAAGGGGGAAGGTCAGGATGACCACTGAGTGTGATTGTCCAATAGGAAATGTTGGAAGGAGAAAATAGGCTGTGAAAATGCCCACACTAATTAATCGGTGGGGAAGAAGACAAAATCCGGAAGAGGGATCAAGAGTGTGGGCACAGAGAAAGAAGAGGCCAGAGCACCATGTCATGGGAAAGATACTTTTAGGAAGAATCATTCAAGTGCTTGAAGCATACAGAGCCCAAATAGAATGAAGGTGGAAAGAAATGAGAGGGACATTGCACTTAGGGTCATTTATTCATTCTTTCAATTTTTTACGTATTGCTTACATACCAGGCACTGAACCAAGTCTCTAAAAATTTGAAGTTATAGTGCCCTCATGGCATTTACGGAATTGTGAAGAACACCAATGCTAATAAAGACCAAAAAAAAAAAAAAATGACACAGGTTTTTTAAAAAATAATTTCTATAGAAGAATAGGGCATGGTACTATGACATAATGTGGACATTGATCTAATGTGGGAAGTCAAAGAAGCATTTTCTGAGAAAACAGTGATTTGGCTTTAGTTCACGTAGTTCATAGTTGAGACTGAAGGAAAGTCAAGGTTGCTCCAGTGGTTTTTAAGGGAGCCCTTATTTTGTCCTGGAAATGATAAGAATAGCTAATATTGGCTGGTTTGAAGGTAGTGAGTTATCTCAATTGATTATTCACAGTCAGTCACAGATCAAACTTGTTCTACTCTTTCCCCCTTCTCGCCACTGCGCTTGATGAAAAAAAAAAAAAGAATAGTTCATGTATGTATCATTCAATTCATGAAAATTTGTTTTTTGGTATTTTAAATCTATATAGTATTGAAAAGTAATTTCATTTCACGTAACCTAAATCACAATGAGAAGCAAGAGATTAAGTAAATTGAGATAGATCAATATTAGTAATCTAATTGCTAAAATAATATTATAGAATAACACAGCCCCCACAAAGAAGTATAAGGGCATTTGGGTGACTCAGAGCATAGATGAAATCCTAGAATGTGTAACAGCAGCAAAATTAGAAAAGCTTCACAAAAGAGCAATCACGTTATCATCAAGGCTACTCTAACTTTGGAAACACATAGAAATGTGCTTAATTCCCCTCCCCCACTGCCCATGAGAACACTGCCCATCTCTTTCAATAGCAGTTTCATCTCCTTTAAATAGGTTAATATCTATTTGCACCGGTCTTGTGAAAATTAAATGGGGTCCTGTATGGAATGTGCCTTGCTTAGCTCCTGGCGGTGCAGTAGGTGATCAGTATATGGTAGCAGTATTTACACTGTTGATTGAAGGTGATGATGAGGAGGAAGACAAAAACAGCGCAGAATGTGGATATTTGTTCACTGTGCTAGGTTATGGGGAACTAAAAGACATATGTCCTGACCTCAAAAGGTTTATCAACTACATAATGCAGGATATATGTTAAAATAGCAATACGAATTGCATTATGCCTTTTTTTTTTTTTTTTTAAGAGGACTGCAAATAAGGACCCGGGAAGATGAATGGAGTGCCTTATTGCTCAAAACATGGGAACTCAAGGAAAGATTCAGAGTGTCATAGCTCTTAACTTCTTTCTCAAAGGCTGTTTCCTAGGGTTTCCATAACAAATTATCACAGATAGTGTATGGCTTAAAACAACAGAAATTTATTGTCTCACAGTTTTGGATGCTAGGAGTCTATAAAGTCAAGGGTGTGGGCACACAGATAGGGGAAAGCAGAGCCATGTTTCCTCTAAAACACAAAGCGGAATCCTTCCTTGCCTCTTCTGAGCTTCTGACAGTTTACCGGCAGCCCTTGGCATCCCTTCACTTGTTGATGCATCACCCCAATCTGAGCTTCCATCTTCACGGGGCCTTCTCCCTGTGTGTCTCTGTCTCTTTGTCTTCCTGTGGCTATCTTCTTATCGGACCACCAGTCATACTGGATTAGGGACCTATCCTACTACAGTAGGACCTCATCTTAACTAATTATAATTGCAAAATCCCTATTTGCAATAAGGTCACCTTCTGAGGTACTGGGGATTAGGATTTCAAGATACCTTTTTTTTTTTTTTTAAAGTTGTGGGGGACACACAATTTAGCTCATAACATATCAACTCTGTTGATCTAAGGATTATTTTTTCCTCATGGAACCATAGGTTCAATTTTCTAACAAAAATCAAAAGAATGGTCAGGATTTTTTTAGCTAAAAGTAACTGTAACCCAACTTAAAAAGAAAAATTTTTGCAGGGAAGCTCACAAAATTAAAAAGAGTTACTCAATCAAAGGGCAGCTCTGAGACTCTCCCTCTCTGCCCCTCACCTTTGCTTCTCTCTGGATACCTGTTATGTCCCCTCAGGCAATCCTTGCCTCACCAGTTATGGTTACCTGAAGCTCTAGAATCATCATTTTAAGTGAAGAATTAGAGTACCATCCCACCTCCTTTGGCAAAAGAAAAAAGGCTACAGAAGGACTCTGAGTGACCCTCTTTGGGGCCTGGACAAATGACTGGCTGTTTTAAGATGCTGTGAGCATGGCCGAGCCTGGTCATGAGCCCAGCCCTTTTGTCCAATGAGGTAAGATCTGTTTCTAAAACAAGAGACTTTTTTTCCTGGGGAGACATATCATTAGTTTTCCAGGACTGCCCTAACAAAATACCATGGGCTTAAACAACAGAAATTTATTTTCTCCTGGACCTACAAGCTAGAAGTCCAAGATCAAGGTGCCATCAGGGTTGGTTTCTTCTGAGGTCTCCCTGCTCGGCTTAGTCTTTTCTCTATTCCCTCACCTGTCAGTCCAAATCTCTTCTTGTGAGGACATCAGTTAGACTAGATTAGCAGCCACCCATATGACCTCATTTTACTTTAGTCACCTCTTTAAAGGCCCTCTCTCCAAATACATTTATGTTCTGAGGTACTGAGGGTTAGAGTTTTAACTGAAGACTTGTGAGGAAACACTTAATTCAGCACTTAACAGTAGATAAAGTCTGATAAGAGCACTTAACAGTGGATAAAGTCTGATAAGAGCCAACAAACATTTACCTGATAACTACCGTCTCCTGTGTGGCAGGAGCTCTGCAAGCTATGTCATAGAATCTTCCCAAGAATCCTAAAAGTTGACACGGTCATTGTCTGAAGTTGTCCAAGTGAAATTAAAGCTTGGGAAAGCTGATATTTTGACTGAAGTAGTAAAAGAAAGCTGATATTCAAATCCAAGTTTGCCCGTTCTAAATTCTACCTACTCAAAAACTACATTATACTTACAGAATTTGTTTTGAGTTTTTTCACTTTGGAGTTTTGTATTTGTTTTATTTCTTGTAAAAAATGGGCAGGGGCACCTGGGTGGCTCAGTCGTTAAGCGTCTGCCTTCAGCTCAGGTCATGATCCCAGGGTCCTGGGATCGAGCCCCACATCAGGCTCCCTACTCTGCAGGAAGCCTACTTCTCACTCTCCCACTCCCCCTGCTTGTGTTCCCTCTCTCTCTGTCAAATAAAATCTTAAAAAAAAAAAAAAAGGGCAGTGATGCTGAAAATGGAACAAATTTTTTAAAAGAACATATTTCTAAAAGGACAAATTTAAATCCTAGAGTATTTTGCCTTACGGACTTTTGGGGGCCTTAAAAATTTTCACGTTGTCTCTTAACAATATTGGTTCAGAGCTGCCAACAAGACAGATTAGTTTAGGGGAAAATTGATCAAGTTATTTCTTAAGAAAACATCAAAAGTTTGAAGAACATGTTCAACTGATGCTGTGGAGAAAACTTATTTTAAATGTTAGCTTCTCTTTGTCTATACCGTGTTACTTGGAAAGCTGCAAAAGTGGCAAAACGTAAGCCTGATCTTTTGGCCAGTGAATAGCTAGAGATCATTTTAGTTCAGTGGCGTCAGTGAAGTGGCCTTATACTTCCGAGGCCAAAATTCAGTATGTTGTATTACAGTCGAAGCATTTCTTATTGTTGATACTTAGATTTCCCAAGCAGAACTATAGGAAACCTTTTTGAAAATGTAATTTTAGAAACCCATCACAAAAGTAAATGACACATTAATAATATACCATAATAAGCACATAAATGATTGCTTTTTTGGAGTGCACCTACACTCATCTTTCAGGGGGCAGAGAGAAGTTTGTGGCTGGCTATTACACCAAGCTGATTCTTTATGGAGAATAGAGGGGAGAAAGAGGGCCACATTCACTTATTTGCTTGTTGATGATGTATGCTCCAGATCAATAACTGAAACCTCACATAACGCAAGAATACAAAAGCAATTTTATTTCATAATAGGTTGTGGAAAGTGACCACACTTTGCATTTCCTGACTTTGTGGTAGTTTGGGGCTTTCAGTGGCTCCATCAATATTAAAAAAAAAAAAAAAAAGGGAGCCTAGTAATCTTCACCTTCATAGTACTGCAAAAATACATGGAAAAACTACAATCACGAAACAGCAGACAAATCTATACAGTAGTTAAAGTTTCAGTCCAAACTCCATCTCCACACATGCTTTCACATCATTTCAAAGTACTTAAAGCTTCTAAACGTTGTGTAGGCCGAACTATGAGCGCTTGAAACCTGTTCTCTAAAAATTAATGGTGCTGCATTGTTTTGAGCAGGGGAAATGTTCTTTTGAATTCAGTTTGTTAAACTAACTTCACCGAGTTTGTCATTTAATTGAGGAGCATCCTTTAATAGTATCAAGCAAGCTTTACTTACTGAGGAAAATTATACAGGACAGTGTTAGTAACTGTAGTCCCCATGTTATACGTTAGATACTGAGATCTTATTCATCTTATAATGGAAAATTTGCATCCTTTTCCCAACCTCTCTCTATTACCCCCAACCCCTAGTCCCTAACCCTTGGCAACCACCATTCTACTCTGTTTCTATGAATTTGACTTCTTCTTTTTCTTCTTCTTCTTCTTTTTTTTTTTTTTTTTAGATTTTACGAAGAAGTGGTACCATGGAGTTTTTTTTTTTTCTCTGGCTTATTTCACTTAGCATAATGCCCTCCGATTGCATCCATGTTATCCACAGTGGCGGGATTTCTTTCTTTTTTAAGGCTTAATAATATTCCATTGTGTGTGTGTAGGGGGGATATTCTTCAAGATAGTGATTTCATTTCTTTTGGATATATAGCCAGAAGGGGAATTCCTGGATTATATAGTAGCTCTATTTTTAATTCTCAAAGAACCTCCATAATGTTTTTCATAATGGCTGTAGCAGTTTACGTTCCCACCGATAGTGTGCCAATGTTCCCTTTTCTCCACATCCTCACTTAGCATTTGTTATTTCTTGATGTTTTTTAATAACATCCCAACAGGTGTGAGGTAATATCTCATCGTGGTTTTGATCTACATTTGCCTGATGATTAATGAGGTTGAGCACATTTTCATGTACATATTGGCTATTTGGATGTCTTCTTTGGAAAAAAGCTGTTCAGATCCTTTGTCCATTTTTATTTATTTATTTTATTTATTTATTTATTTATTTATTTATTTATTTATTTATTTTAAAGATTTTATTTATTTATTTATTTGACAGAGAGAGACACAGCGAGAGAGGGAACACAAGCAGGGGGAGTGGGAGAGGGAGAAGCAGGCTCCCCGCAGAGCAGGGAGCCCGAAGTGGGGCTCGATCCCAGGACCCTGGGATCATGACCTGAGCCCAAGGCAGACGCTTAAGGACTGAGCCTCTCAGGCGCCCCTTTGTTTTTGTTTTAAGATTTTATTTATTTATTTGAGAGAGAGAGAAACAGCATGAGAGGGGATAGGGTCAGAGGGAGAAGCAGGCTTCCCGCAGAGCAGGGAGCCCGATGCGGGGCTCGATCCCAGGACCGTGGGATCATGACCTGAGCTGAAGGCAGTTGCTTAATCAACTGAGCCACCCGGGTGCCCGATCCTTTGTCCATTTTTAATTGGATTGTTGTTTTTTGGTTTTTTTTGCTATTGACTTGTACGAGTTCATTTCATATTGTAGTTATTAACTCCTTATCGTATATGTGGCTTGCAAATATTTCCTTCCATTCTGTAGGTTTCCTTTGCATTTTGTTGATGGTTTCCTTTGCTGTGCAGAAACTTTTCAATTTGATGTAGTCCCACTGGTTTAGTTTTGTTTTCTGTTACCTTTGCTTTTGGTGCCAAGCCCAAAAAATCATTGTCAAGACCAGTGTCAAGGAGCTAACCCAGTTTTCTTCTAGGAATTTCATAGTTTCAAGTTTTATGTTCTAGTCTTTAATCAAACACTGAATTGCTTTTTGTGTATAGTGTAAGTTGGGGCTCCAGTTTTACTCTTTTGCATGTTGTGGTCCAGTTTTTCCCAACACCATTTATTGAAGAGTTGATCCTTTCCCTATTGTATAGGCTTGGCTTATTTGTTGAAAACTGATTAACCATATAGGCATGGATTTATTTCTGGACTCTCTCTTTTGTTCCATTGATCTGTGTGTCTGTTTTTATAAAGAGGCCATGCTATTTTTAATCACTGTATCTTTTAATATACTTTGAAATCAGGAAATGTGATGCCTCTAACTTTGTTCTTCTCAATATTGCCTGGACATTCGAGATCTTTGGTGGTTCCATACAATGCCTGATCATTCTTAACATTCTAACATCTCTAAGATTCTGATTAAGCCAAAAGTGGTGCCAGCCAGGATGACACTATAGGAGATAGATAAAAAGATAGATAGATATAAATATATGTGTGTGTATATATGTATATACACACACACACATACATATATGTATGTATGTTTGATGTTGGAAAATTAGTAAGATCCTAGTAAACAGTAAGACACTTGATATTTAATATTAAGATTGACATGTTAACATGTAGATTTTTATTACGAACCAATATAAGATAATTAGTATTTGATTTTTATTTTACTGATATAATAGCTAAGACAGCAGAAGAAATTCTGGACTCCCCCTGCAGTACAGAATTAGTAGAAGGGAATGAAATGCCAGCACTCTGCATAGAACTACACAAAGCATAACATTTCAAGGGCCTTGAAATGATTATACTTTATAATCCTTATGTTTGACTGCTTGCTAATGACATAACCTTTTAGGCAGGAATAAAGAGAGAAAACTCTCCTTTTGGGCCCTGTTATTTGGTCTCTGGCTAAAACAGAGTTTTTAGCTCTAAGTGGCCAAGAAAGGTCTAGTTTCATTGTCATCCTGACTTGAAAACAGCATTTAGCATTGCTACTAACAAAAGAAAAATGGAAGAGATTTGGATCATCAGTGATCAAACTTGGCTAGTGGCAAGAAATCTGAGGCCTACATAATCAAGGTGATACGTCCTGATTTTATTTTCTGGTGCTACATGTTAGGATAGCGACACACACATTTATGGTTTACCCCAGGTAAACCTACTGAAATTTAATATGGCCTAGTTGAACTTTATATATGACCTTTGGTCTACAACACGCATAAGCAACAAAAAGTCCTGTTTCAGTCTGTTTTAATAGTGCTTCATGACTTCATCTCGGAAAGGTTTAAAATATATTTAAATGTTTGACATACATAACCCTATATTATTTTGACAAATATGTTGGCAGTTTTACAAAATGTTTGTTTTTAATTACCAAAAGGAACACATCTATATTAAAAATTAAATGGTTGCATTTAAAAAAAAAAAAAAGAAGAACTCTGGCTGCTTATTAAGCTAGAGGTAGCCATAAAAAACATTTTTGGCTCCCCTACAATGGAAGAAAGATTTATCTAAGCTACACTGTTAAAAAATCCATTTAGGCTGTCAACAAGTATGTCAGATACCAACCAAATATGATTTAGAGATTCAAAGCTGTAAAAGGAAAATATTCCTTGGACTTTTGTAGAATCTACCTGGTTTCAAAGAATCAGAGGAGAGTGACAGGCTGGCACAAGGACAAGAGAAAGATCAACAGCTGCCTGGGGTAGCGCAGTCTGAGGGCTGCTCAAGTCTTAATGCATGTGCCTGTTTCCTGGCCCAGCCTGGCTCTGACCTCCGTTTTCCCCAATTCTGTTTGCTCTGTGTGCACATTCCTGTTCAGATTCTATGCCAGTTCACCTCTGCAATTACGGTTTTATTAGTCTCATTTTAAGTGTATTTTGTATTATGATTCCATTTCTCTTTTCCCCTCAGGACCAGTTTCCTTCTATCAAATACACAGGCATTAATCATTTGCCACAGTTTCTAGGGATACTAAGTGATAAGAATTTGATTCTTGTCCTTAGGGACCTCGCAACCTAGCAATCGTCCAGTAAAACTGTTAAGGAAAAGCTAGCCCACAAATAAACTTTTACAATGTCATATTTTCAACTTTTTTATTCCTGAATTCCTCTAAATAAATTACTTAATCCTCACAGCTCCCTCCCCCATGGGTCAGAATTATTAGTCCCCATTCATAGATAAGTAACATGACTTCATTTTTAGTCTAGTGCCATATCCATTAAATAAAGAGGTATAAGAAAATGAAAATGAATGCATTATCTTAGAAATTCTTTGACTTCCTAGTGAGATCAATACTGATTACTCCATTTTCGATAAGACTCCAATATCTTTTAAAGAAATCAAACAAACATTTTGGCAGTAATCCCATACCAGAACAAGACTGAACTAAACTCAAAAGAAAATCTTCGAATTTTATATAAGTAGGAAAAAAGCATTGCAAATACAGTGTTTACAATTGAATTGCTTTTGTGAAATTGAACTATTTACTTAATAATGGTGTCCAGTACTTTCTCACCTAATGTAACAAAAGAACTAGAATATGCCTAGTATTCAGAACGATATTCAGAATACCCTTTCTATTTTGTGAATAAATATCTCTTGGTATAGCTGCCAGGGTCATGACAATAGCATCGTCTTTTCAGAAAACCTTCAATTCACAGTGAAGTCCTCCAGCAATGAGATCTACTCTACATATTTTTGTCACCTGCAGCCTCTTCTACCAGAGGTGGCTGGAGACTAAAGCCAAGCCAATCTGGACACTCTGTCCTAAGAATGTCCAATTTTGAACCCAGAGACATGGAAAAGGGAAGTATAGAGGTTTGAATCATATCAGTGATAATACTTTGCTAAGCAGCCCATGGCTGGCTACTGTAGGGGCCACATGAAGATGTCATGATTACAAAGCTTTTTAAATATCAATTGTTCACTTCTTCCAGGAAGTCAAAATAGATTACATCATCATGCCAATACATTGGTATCTCTGTTTGAGCTAGCAAGAAGTAATTGCTTTGAGAATATAATAAAAAAGTAAACTTTAGAGACTTTAGAGCTGAAAGTGATCTTAGTTATTTCATTCATATCTTTAAAGATGAGAAAACTGAAGAATAGAGAAAATACTTTGCCCAAATTTATGAAATATATATTTTAAGTTAACATTTCCTCAGGACGTTGTGATGACACGAAAACTGATAGGTTACAGCTTTTAAAGAATATTATCCACAAACTGACTTAATTTGTTATTTGAATAGAAAAGCTGACTTCATACAACATGATAAAATATTACTTCTTTGATTTAGGTTACTAGAAATAGCACTTGAAAAATGACCTTTGGTCATATGTTTGAGTTTTCAGTGATACAGACTTTGTTGAAAATTTGCCATTTTGTTTTTGAGGTTCATTAGGCATAGCTCCTTATATCTGATATTAACAAAATGGCCAAGATAGTAAGTGAAAAAAGGCAAAAGACATGACAGTGCTATTATTTTACGAGCATAAAAGGAAAATACGTTTCATTATTGAGTTGACTGATTCTGACAAGAGGAGCTGTCTCCATAAGAAGTTTGAGGAGCTAAGGTGAGGTATACAAGAAAGGAACTTACTTATATTTATCTGTATTTCCTTTTGCAAATTTTGTAATACATGCACCAAATAAGTATTACCAAATCTTAGAGGAAATGAAGTTCATGGAGAAAAGTGTGTGAAATAGCTAAGAAAATTGTAGGAAAATAACAAGAATAAGGAGAGAGGTTATGTATTATTAACTGTTCAAATAATTGATAAAGCTACTGTAATTAAAACAGCATATTCCCATGAGACAAGCAGACAACTAGCTAGATAGAATTCAGAAATGAATCCAGGTAGAGATGGGAATTTAATATATGATTTTCAAATAAGCATATCAAAATTGAAAACATTTATTACACTTTGTTGGGACAATTAGCTATCAGCTGGTAAGAAAATAACACACACCTGAAAGTGAATTCCAAGTAGATTGAATACATAAGAAGAAAAAGAAATGATAAAAGTATTAGAAAAAATATATATATCCCTCTTTTATTACCTTAGGTGTGTGAAACAGCTTCCTTTGAATGACAAAAAACTCAAAAACCACAAAGTGAAAAACTGACAAATTTAATGATAAAAATTAAATAAACTTTATGATAAAATATACCATGAATACACCTATTAAAAAGCAGTCAAAAAGTAAAGAATGTAGAAAAATAACAAAACTGTAAGCAGAACTTAATGCAAGTAAAACAAAAGTACAATAGAGGCTCAACCAAGATCAACAAGTTTATTCTTTGAAAAAAACTGATGAAACGTACAATCTTACAAAAAGACTGGTGAAGGAAAAAAAAAGACAGTTTGGAAACAGGACATTATCAAGGATATAGTAAAGGATAAAATTATTGAACAAATATAAGGAAATACTTCTTTAATATTAAAAGTATATAAAAAATAGAAAATTCCTAGAAAAAAATCTTACCAGAATTGACTCAAAAAGCATGAAACAAAACCCTGAATACTCCTATATCCATTAGTTTAAAAAATCGATAATTTTTTTAAAAGATTTTATTTATTTGTCAAAGAGAGAGAGTGAGCACAAGCAGGGGGAGCGGCAGAGGGAGACGGAGAAGCAGGCTCCCCGCTGAGCCAGGAACCCAATGCAGGACTCGATCCCAGGACCCAGGGACTATGACCTGAGGCAAAAGCAGACACTTAGCTGACTGAGCCCCCCAGGTATCCCCCAAAATCAATTATTATTAATTAAAGTTTTCTCACAAAGGAGACACCAGTCCCAATCAGGTTTTTAGGCAAATTCTACCAAATATTTCTGAAACAGATAACTCAGAACATGTGTAGACTTACCCAGATAAAGAAGAAAAACTCCTCCAATTATGCTAAGACTACATTGTCAGATGGCAATTGTAAAAAAGAAAAAGAAAAACAAAACAAAACAACTACCACATGTATATGATGCAGTATCCCAAACAAAATATTAGCAAACTAAATCTAACAGTCTATAAAGAAGATAATAGCTAAATAGCAAGTTAGGTTACCCTAGGGATAAGAGAGTATCAGCACTAAAAGAGTTCTAAATTTTATTTACACATTAACAGATAAAGGAGGAATTAAAACGATATTATCTCACTCGTTGATACAAAAAAAAAAAATGCCACTGGAACATTCAAAAACCATGATGAGAACCCTTAGTGAACTTGAAATGGGAGAGAACTCTAACTTACCAAGGGTATGTCTGAAAAATACAGCGATCATCCGATTCAATGATAAAAAGTTAGGAACTAGACTAGAGCAGCTATAGTTCGATGGCCTGATGCAGTCTGCTCATACAGACACAAAGAAAGCCCATTATGCACACTTCTTCCTGAATCCAAGACGCTGCTGGTAGCTTGAAATTAGCCACGGTAGAACTACTTGCGTTATGAAAACTGGCAAATACTACAAATCAAGGATGGGAGCGGTAAAGGGGGATTGAGTAGGAGGGAGCGGCTTTGTCAGAACACTGTTGAGGACAGGGCCTAGTTAGATCAATTAAAGAAGAAAAAGAAAGAAATGAGATAGCAGTTGGGAGGTAGGAAGTAAGAAGTACTACAGCCATTACTTAAAATGTTATGATAGCCTAGATAGAAAATACAACCCATACACGGACCATCTATTATAATTAAAAGTAGCATTCACTGGGCGCCTGGGTGTCTCAGTCGTTAAGCATCTGCCTTCGGCTCAGGTCATGATCTCAGGGTCCTGGGATAGAGTCCCGCATCGGGCTCCCTGCTCCTTGGGAGCCTGCTTCTCCCTCTGCCTCTCTCTCTGTCTCTCTGTCTCTCATGAATGAATAAATAAAATCTTAAAAAAAAAAAAAAAGTAGCATTCACCATATTTTGAACATGTGAGTAATTACTGAAAAGAAATGAACTACAGCCACAAATATTAACATGAAATAAATTTTAGAAATATATCATTGACTGAAAAAGGCGAGATACAGAAGAACACAAACAGTTGAATTCCATGTTTACAGAGTTCAAAAACAAGCAAAATTCAGCACCATATTGCCTAGGGATACATACATATGTGGTAAAACGCTATTTTATAAAAAACAAAGAATGAAAAAAATTTAAGATAAAATGATTAATGATAAATGATTATCTGTTTGGCGTGGGAGCAGGTAAGAGGATGTGATTGGAAACAGCACACAGAGCTCTTTCATAAGAAAAATAAATGGAAAAAATAGGCAGGTGGAAAATATTCACAAGAAATATAACAGATGTACTGTTAAGACATAAATACAGATACAGTATTTGCCAAATCAGTGGAGACAAAATTGATACAAAAAAAGACAACCAAATTCAAAAATGGGCAAAGGTTATGTAGCAATGGTACTCAAACTAAAAATTGAATACCCAGTGAGGTTTTTGCCAGCAGAGTTAGAAAATTGAAAAATATTTTGACTTGGATTATTGGAGAAAAGATACTCTCAAGAACTCTTGGTGAAATTACAAACTGATAGTCTTTCTTAGCAGGTACATTTTTCTCTTATTCAACAAATCCACTTACAGAATTATGTTCCGTGACAAAAATAGTGTAATTTTGTGCCTGTGTGTGTTCAGTGTACCATCGATTGTAACAGAGAAACAAAACAAAAAATCCTACATGTCTATTAATAAAGAAACCATTAAATAAAATAGAGGCACATTCTGCAAGCTATTAAAAATAATGACATAACACCACTTGATCTGGAACAATGTCAGTGATACAAAGTTATAAAAATCAACATATATGGCATGATGCCAGTTATTGGGGTGAATAAAAGAACAGCGTGGTGGGAGTTGGAAATCCTGGTAGACATGAAACAGTTACAATGATGATCTTTGTGGCTTGGGGTAGAGGAAAATTTCGGGAATTTTCACTTCTTACTTGATATATTTTCCCCAAATTGGTTATCATTGTGGAAAGTTGTTCACTAGTAATAATATATACGAACATGTACTAACAAAAATAAAAACTAATGACTTCTCAAACAAGTGAGGGGTGTGCTTGCTGATTCGGAGGGCTCTGAGGGAGGTATTTGAAGCATGGTTTGCTTAAGAGTTGGAAAAAGAGGGCATCTGGGTGGCTCAGTTGGTTAAGCGTCTGCCTTCGGCTCAGGTCATGATCCCAGGGTTCTAGGATCGAGTCCTGCATTGGGCTCCCTGCTCCGCAGGAGTCTGGTTCTCTCTCTACCCCTCCCCCCTGCTTGTGATCTCTCTCTCTCTCTCAAATAAATAAATAAAATCTTAAAAAAAAAAAGAGTTGGAAAAAGATACGTGCATTAGGGCCTGGAGTTACTGAAATGTTATCATCTTCATTCCAATATTTTTTCTGTTTTGTGAATATAAATAAAATGCTAAGCATTTTGGTTATTGGTAACTGAAGACAAATGCCAAAGCTAACAGCAGCCAGGAAGGAAACTCCATTTAAAGAATCCTAAACAACCTGTTTTGATTTTTCAAGACCTCAAAAGATGTAGGAAAAGAAATTAGAAATAATTGTTTATATATATATATGTGTGTGTGTGTGTGTGTGTGTGTTAGAAAATATGTGTGGGCATATTTATATGTCTCGATATCAGGTCATATATATTTATATGTAATGCATGATATAAATTAAAATATATACATAAAATTTATTTCATTATATATATGACATTTCAAATTAGAGGTTCATTTAGAAAGTTCATAAAAAAGAGCACTGCATGGGTCATGTTGTCACAAAAGATAAGAATCTAGGAGAATTTGGAAAGAAGAATGTTAAGTTCCATGGACAGATTGTCTAGTTCGGAGAATGCAGGAACATGTTAGTAATGGGTGTATTACCCATACATCTGCATAAGTAGAAATTACTCAAGTAAATAAGTGTCAGTTGTGCCAGCCAGGAGATTTTCAGGGGGAAACCCAGGCAAGCAGGCACATATGCATGCCATTCCTCTACAGCCAAGCTAGAGAAACGCATGGGACTAAGCCTGATACTTCCTGAGCCCCAGCAATTCCCTTCTCGTTGCTTACCCCAACTCAGTGAAGTGGCATGATCACATCAAATGATAGTCATTGCAAAGTCCGATTGTGGAAGGAACCCCATTCAGACCTTGTTTGTTTGTAATGTCTCCCGCTTACACTAAATTCAGTGCTGTAGGTGGACCTCATTTACTTGTAGGCTTCGTGATTCCATTTGAAAGGGCTTTCTTATAATTAATCTTTTATTGACAGTTTTGTTTTTGTTCTTTTCTGTAGTCTTCCATCTACTAAATTTATAATACAAAGGTCTTATTACTCTAGGAGTAGGGAGGGATTCATAAAAATGTGGATATCTCTCCATCGATAACATTCCCCATTATGATACTGGAGTCCGTCCCGGGTAAGAGCTAAATACAGAAGTAGGAGACACAAGAGTCTCCAGGAAATTGTCTACCTTGCATATTGGGTCTAGAGTGAGAGTGTGTCTTTATCCTGCCACTAATGTACAGTTGGATTAGGTAATGCAAGCTTCTCCTGGTTGTTGAGTCATATTTCTCTCTGAAGAGCCCGAATACAAATTCAGTTAAAAATGCAGGAGGTTGGAAGGTAACGATAGATTTTAAACCCACAGCTGTAGTAATTTATCCTCCCAGGAAAGATATACTAGTTAGGATGCTATTATAAATGGGCAACTCTGAGGGGAGGGAGCCATTTGAATCTGAATAACTCTGTAACCAAGTAATAACTTCACAAATAGGAATTTCAGAGGGGAAAGATTTATGGATCAGAGAGGAATAAGGTGAAATAGAGATTCTGAAGAGTACAACATTCTACACGCAGAGATAAATGCTGTGGTGACATACTATGTGTCATTCTGGTTTGGTTTGGTTTTGGGGTTTTTTCTTTTCTCTTGTACTCCTCTGTTTGGCCCTGCTTCTTCTTTCCTCCCCTTGGAGTTTCAGAGCCCCCGAGGGTTTACTCCTCCTCTCTCTAGCTCTTCTCCCTGTTTATAAACTAGGGCTACTGAGGTGAGTCATTTGCCACAGGCCACTTGCAAACATCTCATCTGGTCCAAAGTACTCCATTACAGTCCCTACAAATTGTGAAGACAGTCAGGATCTGGTATTGAGGAGACACTGAAAGTCCTTCTATACACAAACCCCTTCTGCTACACCCTAAACAAACGGTGGCTGAACAGATACCTAAAGCCTTCCCACTACAGGACACTTCACAGTTTTTTAGTTCTTCCTTGTGGGACACCTGGTGGCTCAGTCGGTTAAGCGTCTGCCTTTGGCTCAGGTCATGATCCCAGGGTCCTGGGATCGAGTCCCACATCAGGCTCCCTGCTCAGTGAGGAGCCTGCTTCTCCCTCTCCCTCTGCCCCTCCTCCTTTCCCCCTTCCCCCCTCCCTGTATCTCTCTCTCAAATAAACAAAATCTTTAAAAAAAAAAAAAAAAGTTCTTCCTTGTATTGGGCAAAAGCCTGCTATCTGGAACTTCTTTATACATATTTTATTTGATCCGTGGGGTCCATAAAAAAAGAAGTGTAACATCCCCTCCACACAACAACACTTCACGTGTCCAAAAATAATGACAGTAGCTCCTTTACTATACTGCAGGCTAATCGTGTGTAAGTTTTTAACCCTTCTTCATGTGATCTGGTTTGGGATAAATATAGTGACTTGCAAAATAACGGTGACAGATTCTTCCCATCCCTGTATGCACATGCTTTTGCAGCTTGTCACCAGAGGGTGATATATTTTCTCTACTTTGAATCTGGGTTTCTCTTGCAGCCGGCTTTGACCAGTAGAATGTGACAGAAGTTATGTTAAGAGAGTTTCGGGTGTAACCCTCAAGAGGCCCTGCTGCTTCCACTCTCACTTTCTTGAAATCTGACACATCCATGTGAAAAAACCTGGATTTGTTTCCCCAAGGAGTAGAATGGCTCAGTTGTCAACCACCACCCATTCTCAGACCCACAAAGGAGGTACTCAGTCTCGGTCTAACTACAGGATGACCGTAGTTGAATGAATAAGCCCAGATAAGACCGGGACGAGAACTGCCCAGCTGAGCCCAGCTCAAATCGCTGACCTCGAGTCATGAGCAAATGAAATGATTGTTGTTCAAAACTACGGTTTTGGTGTGGTTTGTTACCCACTAAATAACCAATACAGTAAATTGTCCATTACACATTTCATTACTCCACTCGTTGGAGTGGCTATCCCTTTGAAAGTATGACACCCAATACAGAATGCAGTATTTCCATTTACTATTTGCCTGAATTAGAATATGGGTCAAAATTAACCTTTCTGACATGATTCATAATTCATTTCTATTGCCAAAGTATTAAAATTGCTCTAAATTTTATAGTATCCCATGTTCTGGTCTCTATTACAACATTCTTTAGGTATAAAAATACTATAGAAACTATTAAAGGATATTTAAAAGAGTGTATTTCTTTAAAAATATCAATAATTTCTCAGAAAGTTACTTTTATTGTTTCTTTGATAAATTACTCCCTTCTCTTTTCATATATCTTTCTGAAAAATCTATCACTTGGATGTTGATCATGTAGTATCAATCCTCTAAGTTTTTTTTCTTTATTTTTCACTTCTTTGTTTCTTTGTTCTAATGTATGAGATTTTCTCTTTTTGATTTATATTCACTGTCATATTTTTTACTGAAGTATAGTTAGCATATAATATAAAACACATTATGCTGTGCTCACCATGGTAAGCACAATGTCCATCTGTCACCATACATTATTACGATATTATTGACTATATTCTCTGTGCTATATTTTCCATCTCTCTAATTTATTTTTTAACTGGAAGTTTGTACTTCTTAACCCCCTTCACGTATTTTACCCATTCCCCCAATCCTCTCCCCTCTGACAGCTGCCAGTTCCCTGTATTGATGATTCTGTTTCTGTTTCTTGTTTGTTTGTTCATTTGTGGGGTTTTTTTTTTTTAGATTCTCCATAAGTGAAATGTTAGGATATTTGTCTTTCTCAGTCTGACTTATCTAGGTCCATCCATGTGGTCTCAAATGACACAATCTCATTCTTTTTTATGGCTGAATATTATCCCATTACGTTTATTTATTTATTTGCTTGTTTGTTTGTTTATGTCTCACATCTTCTTTATCCCTTCATCTATCACTGTATCAGTGGACACGTAGGTTGCTTCCATATCTTGGTTATTGTAAATAATGCTGCTGTAAAGATAGGGGAACATATATCTTTTTGAATTACTATTTCTGTATCCATTGCCATATTTTTAATTTTAAGAGATTTCTCTTTATTCTGTCATTGTTCCTTTGTAATAACATTCTCTTCCCATTTTAGAGATGTAATAAATATTCCTATCTCTCTGATGATATTAAATGTTAGTTTCCTCCTATTTCTTGTGTTGGGTCTGTTTCATCTAGGTTTCTGTTTTGAGTCTTATTTTGTTTTGTATTTATTTATTTATTTATTTTTGGTTTGGTGTCTTTTTCTCTCACATCAGAGACTTTCTTCAAAGAGTTGGTGATCATTAGCCGACAAATCACATCTAATAATGAGATGCTAAAAAGCTAATAGGAGCTTTGGTGGTGGGAAGAGAGATTGGAAAGGAGAGACAGGAAGAACAAAGGAAGTTTGAGTATTTAAGTTGGGTCATGAGGACCTTCCTATGTCAATAAATTGTGGATTTTTTTCCTTTCTACTTTTTCTACAGAACTATTAGTTTCTCAGGAGAAATCTTCTTGGGCTCTCTAGCTGGTATTCTGGGAGCAAGTTAGGAAAAGAAGCATAAAGGATCTCAAATTCAGTGCCCTGACTGGACCTTGATCTCCTTGCTTTCAGTTCCATTCCCTTCTCCAGCTCCCAAGTGGGCTGGGTGTCCCTGAGCCCCGCGCTTCTCTGGCTCAGTTTCTTTAGAGTAAACTTCCAGTCCCCACTGATATGGAGCCATTGATGGGACACAGGACTGTGAGAGAGTTGGGGATCTGGCAAAAGGAAGGAAGCAACTGCCCATTATATGTATAAACTTTGTAAAATGTTTATATGTATAAAGATATGTAAAATCAGTATTCCTATCCTTACTTCCACACCTCACACAACTCAACTTCCTTATAAACTGGTGCCTTCAAGTGCTGAGTCTCCCTGACATTTTGCAATTTGAAGTTTGGATTGGTCCATTTCTCATCCTGGCCCCCTCTGCAAGCACTTTGCACTTAGCCTCCTCCACTAAGCTAAGTGGGTCACCACCACTCCTTCTGCTTCCCATCTTCCAAATATGACCCATCAATCTCTCTCCTCCAGTTCTCTGCAACCTCATGTTTCTATACATTTTTTAATTTCTTATGTTGGCATGTCACTGGGATTCTTTTTTTTTTTTTTTTTAAGGTTTTACTTATTTATTTGTCAAAGAGAGCACACACACAAGCAGGGGGAGCTGCAGGCAGAGGGAGAAGCAGGGGGAGCCTGATGCGGGACTCGATCCCAGGACCCTGGGACCATGACCTGAGCTAAAGGCAGCTGCTTAACCGACTTAGCCACCCAGGCGTCCCTGTCATTGGGATTCTCAAGAGGCAAAGATGAGCAATGAGCTAAAAGAGACACATGGGTGTGAGGATCAAAGTTGTGGCAATACTTGAGTTTAAATTAAGAAAGCATGTATTGTGATATTTTAAACCCTATAGGTTGTCTATTTCTTGAATTTTCTCTCCTAAATAAAAAAAAAAAAGATGGTAATGATAACACTAAGATAACTTAAAAAGAAATCTAAAAAAATTGAGATATATTTTATTTTTAAGAAGTTATGCCAATTCAGCAGGTTTATAGATACCACTTAAAAAACAAAAACAAAAACAAAAAAAAAACTAGAACTCCCAGAATTTGGTGGTGATTTTGTTACAGAACTGAAATATCGTGAATTGAAGTGCCACAGAATGTCCTCATCTTGGTCCTTCATTCTGTGGGAATCAAGGTGGACGAACTGCAGCCCCTGGCCAGTCACCTGTTTCTTTGATGGTAACACAGCCACTTCCATTCACTCACATATCATCTGTGGCTGCTTCGGTGGTACAAACACTGGTGATTCCACTAGAAGCGAGTTGTTACAAAAACATTTATTATCTGTCTCTCTACAGAAAAAGTTTGCTGACACCTACGTTAGTTGGCTATGCTGCAGGAACAAGAGTTGTGCCCATATTGTTAATAAATAAGTAAGTGGAGAATCAGGTGTAAAGAGTAGCAGCAATTTATCTTTATTTCCAAATTAAGAAGATTATTAAAATAATGTTGTCCCTTAAGTATAACAGGCAAGTAAAAACAATGCCTGCTCTACAGATCATATTTGAAACATATTAAAGTCAAAATCTCTTGTAACAAAAACTCTTTCTATCATCCATCTAATTACATAAAGGATCAAAGTGTCTGGGAACCTGATTAAATTCTTTCACTTTAATCGTGGTGGACACAGCACTACCCAGGGAATAAAGGACACCTGAGTTTGAGTCTCATCTGTCCCACTAACATATTCTATGGCCTTGGGCAAGTCACAATCCCACTAGATTTAAGTTTTCTTGTCCATAAAGACGGAATTAAATTGCGTGGTCTTGCATTGACTGTGCTTCTGTAAGGTTGTGTACAGAGGGCAGCTAACAGCTTTGTCCCTTGCTCATGTTGTTATCAGACTGTTCCACTGGTTTTAATATTTAAAAGAAAAAGCATCAAACACTAAAATGAGGAATACGAAGCTGTGGCTATATTATGATTCCTCTACTTTTATACTTTATTTGGATTGCCTTAGAAAAATCATTTATGCAATTCCATGCTCCAGTTTCCTTTTTACTAAAACAGCAATAATAGTGTTTGTATCTTTAGTATATCAAGATATACTATTCTTTTTGAAAAAGCTATTTGGAAAGACTTGGACAGATAGAGGTACATAAATATTAAATTTTTGTTTTTAAATTAATTTTAGGTTATTATAATATTTCAAAAAATACTTAACCTTGCCCTTTAAAATATTGCATACAGAATGCAAATTAAATGCTAAATTTTACATAGTCCTTACTCGTGTGAAAAAATTAGATATTCTGCATCGTAGACAACACTTCTGAAATAATGTCACCATGTAATATCACTGTTAGCTTTCCCAGCTGAGAAATGCTATTTTCATGAATAGTGATAAGAAAGGAATTTGAATGGAATTTTACATTCTCATGCCTTGTTACATAAAATTGTCACTCAGGACTATAAATTTTATCCCTTTTATACCAAATATAAACTATCAATTTCAAATGTGTAGCATAGATTTAGATGCATTTCTTCCTATTTAATTTTTAAATGTCAGGTAAACAGTGTTAGGTAAAGAGAACTCTGAATATGATTAGTTAGTATTAGATACATTTAATCAAAACCATGACCTCTTCCTATTATATATAATATTAAAAACCTTACTGTTTATGCACTATGTAGCAATTGGAAATGTTTGCCTTAGTAATCTAACTTATAGTCAACTTTTTACAGTATAAGAATTGTAAAAGGTCTGTAGCTTTTAGTCAAACAGTAAAATTACTTCTTTTCAAATATTCTTTCTTAGTGTTTCATACTTACAGTAGTAATTATAATACTCAAATTTTATCTTGATATTTCAGTAGAAAATATAATTTCATATTAAATTAGTCATAAATGTTTTGTGGGAGATAGTACATTAATAAAAAATAAATACTTTAAATAAATATACTGTTCAGTTATTTTTTTACAGATCTGTTTATCCCTGGACAACATAATGGTCAGGAAAATGTAGTATTGTTGAAGATCCTGTCATTGTTTGCTAGATCAGAATTATTTAGTATTTATGAAGTATCTATAAAGTTCACTGGAAACCCACAAAGCCTGATCTTTGTCTGAAGGGGCGTACGCTAACGTAACCAACCCTTATAAAGAGCTACTAATGAAAGATCTGGTGGAACAAAGGCAAATATTTTATCAAAATGGAATTCTTCCTATGATATCTTTGTCCTTTTAGCTTTCTCACTTCCTATGACTGTTCCATCAAAGCAGATAAATGGTGTATATTGTTTCACAATCACAATTTAGGCGCATATCTCTGGTCTTGTTTCTATAATGGTGTATGTTACCCATATCCTAGATCCTATCGCACTAACATTTCTTTTCATTTAGAGACTCTGCAGGTTGCCTGTAGTTTTAGCTTCAAGTTCCTGTGAAGCTCAACTGGTTAACTTTCATAGTCATTTTTTTCATCTATTGTTTTTCGGTAATTTTTTTTTGTGGTTAGTCTTATGTTTTTTTATTTTCCATCTGAACTTGTACTTTGACTTTTTACAGAGTATTTCTCTTCTGATTATTCTGAGCCTGCAGCCACCATGACATTCTTCTCTTAACTAATGAACAAGCTCTGGGATAATTGAGACTCACTTCCTACCTGCTGATGAAATTTTAACTGGTCGGAGAGAATTCTGTAGTTCTCAAAGCCAACTCCATAGGACTCCTCAGATGTTTTCCATCATGCACAATACTATAAATTCATGGCAGTACATCATATAGCCCACTCTCAGCAGCTAGACTCTAAACATGCTATTGATTTCAGGACAGTGGATTCCTGTGAAGTTTATATGAGATCACTACCATTCTTGTTGCTCCAGACAACTTCTTAGAATTTGGATGCAACCTTTAAAAATCTAAAACCTTTTCACCTTTGTAGACCAGATGGCCTGAGAGGGTATAACTCACATGGAACAGCAAAGGAGCCCATGTAATTAAAGCAGAGTGACTAAGGTAAAAATTGCGAGAGAAAGTCATATGTGTAATGGAAGAGGTAAGAGGTGCAGTTTGCTTGTGGTGGGCCGCTTTTAGGTTGGCTCCCAGTGTTACTCACCTCCTGGTATTCAACCCTAAGTATGGGCTGGACCTAATGACTTGCTTCTAGTGAAGACAATATAGCAAAAATCATGTGATATTATCCAAGATTAGGTCACAGAAGACTCTGATTCCAAATTTGCTTGCCTTCTGGACCTTACATTGAGAATATTAGCAGGTTTTTGAGATGATGATGAGATAGGATGTTGGGTCAGGCTTGCTCTAATGCTGGGGCCAGATGAGGAAATGGACCATGGTGAAACTGAAGAAGGCTCCGCAGCTCTCCTAGATTAAGATATTGGTATGTACTATGTTTTAATTATTTGTTCCTTGAATTCATTCCGTATCTCCTGTGAACACACACAAAAAAAAAAAAAAAGAAAAAAGAAAAGAAGAATTAGTCTTAACTAAGGTTAAAGAATTATTTATAGATCTTCATTTTATACCAAATGATGAGGTGACATAGTTACCAATAGAAGCTTAAAGCAATTTATAACACTACAAATATTGGCTCTTTTTTTTTTTTTTAAGATTTTATTTATTTACTTGAGAGAGAGAAAGAGCCTGAGCAGTGGGGAAGGGCAGAGGGAGAGGGAGAAGCAGGCTCTCCGCTGAGCAGGGAGCCTGATGTGGGGCTCAATCCCAGGACCCTGAGATCATGACCTTAGCCACAGTCAGCTGCTTAACAGACTGAGTCACCCCAACACCCCAAATATTGGCTCTTAATTTAGGAGTGTTAAGTAGCCAATTCTCCTAGATTCAGAACAACTTATCCAATTTATAAATATCCCATATTCCTAACAAGTGGGTCCTCTTCTATCCTTTTCATATAGGTTCTATGTATTCTAACCGTCAGCCTACTAGAGAGCAAAAAGAAGAAAAAAGTAAACATGAAAATAAAATGCCTGGGATCACAAATTCAGAATTCTTCATGCTTTGTGTGTCTTCAGGTTAATAAGATTTGTAGAGCAGGGAATAATGGGCCTGGAAGAAAAAAATGAAGTGACAAGAAAATGGCCATTAGTATCATAAATGGATAAAAGGTAAGGGACCCACAATAAATACAAATACCTGATAATGAGCAATGCCTAAGACTTGTGAGAAATCCACACCAAAGTGTGAATTTGTTCATTGTTGCTAGGTATGAAGAGACATAAGATAAGAAAATTATTGGCATTTTGGGGGGGCAAAGAACTGTGCTAGAAACTTAGAATATTAGACATAGTGCCTGTCTTCAAAGAGTTTATAGTTTAGTGTAGAAAGGCAAATCTACAATTACTACATAATTTGCTAAGTGCTATGATTGAGTAATACACATGGTGTTCTGGGAGGTCTAGGAAGAGACTCTAGCTTAAACTAAGGTAGGGGTGGGAAGTACGTCTGGGGAAGGTAGTCCTGGGTTCTGTATGTAAAGAGTTATTCAGGAAGGAAAGAGTTAGAATGGAACTATGTACTGAGGGCTATGTTCTGGGAGGTCTAGAAAGAGACTCTAGCTTAGACTAAGGTAGGGTTGGTAAGTACGTCTGGGGAAGGTAGTCCTGGGTTCTGTATGTAAAGAGTTATTCAGGAAGGAAAGAGTTAGAATGGAACTATGTACTATGCACGCACAGCTACTGAGGTATGTGCTGTGTATGAAGATCTGAAAGCAGCCTCTGACAAAATGAGGAAAGACAGGGCCAGATCAAAGAAGGGTTTCTTAGGCCAACCCGAGGAGCTTAAAGTTAATTCTGAAGGTCCCAAGAGGTCACTTAGGTGGCGGTCTATGGACCAGACCCACCAGCATATGTGCTCAGTTTAAACAACACCGTGTTTACAAAAGAAACTTGAGTTAGCATTAAGAATCAGAAAAATTCATATAGATTCTAAGATCCTCAGACTGCAAATGAAAAACTGATGCACAGTGTCCTCAAGTTTGCACAAGTGGTTAACAGGCAAAGCCAGAATTTCAATCCAGGTATACTGGCTGTGGAGATGCCCTACCTGATCACCACCTTAGGAGCAAGGTACCTCAGATTTGAAATGCACGACATGGAATGTGCAGGTGACTGGCCCTGGCATATCAAAGAGAAACTAGGGCCTGTGATGTGATAAACACCAGTCCGTTTTCCACTTGCCCTTTTGTTCTGTGGGTTATAATGAAAGAAAGTTAAATTGGGAAGAGGCTGGAGAAAGTATTATATATTGAGGTTTTAAAAATCTTTTTGAATGCTCCAAGTTTGTCTTGTACAAAGTTATTGTTCAACTCCCAGGGCAAAATTTGTACAATATAGTTAACAGAATTTTCTAAGATCCTTTAAGACAGCTGGCCTCCACTTCCTCTGTGTTACCCTCAAAGGTACTTACAACTCAGTGAATGAGTCCTGGTTCCAGGAACTTGGGAATTAATTCCTGCAAAATTGGTCTCGGTGAGAAGGCAGTAAGAGTGGCAAGGACATTTTAGGTTGTGTGACAGGGTACTTATTTCCCTCATTTTCCTTCTGCTCTATTTTTCAGGACAGAGGGAATAATGAATTTTTTTTAAGATTTTATTTATTTATTTGACAGAGAGAGAGATAGTGAGAGCAGGAACACAAGCAGAGGGAGTGGGAGAGGGAGAAGCAGGCTTCCCGCAGAGCAGGGAGCCCGATGTGGGACTCGATCCCAGGACCCTGGGAGCATGACCTGAGCCGAAGGCAGTCGCTCAACCGACTGAGCCACCCAGGTGCCCGGGAATAATGAATTTTTTGTTCCCTTTTAAAAGTAGACTCTATTTTGGAAAATTAAAAAAATCCAGAGAAGCAGGATGATGAAAATGAGGAATATTAGTATTTTTACAAACAAGAAATAGCCACTATTAAACCTTCTATGTATTTCCTTCAAGATACGTTTACTTGTAAACACAGTTGACTCTTGAACAACACAGGTTTGGGCCTACTTATACATAGAATTTTTTACAGTACAGTACCATAAATGTACTTTTCTCTAGCTTACTTTATGGTTGTTAGAATACAGTATATAATACATATAACATATAAAATATGTGTTAATTATTTATCAGTGAGGATTTTGGTCAACAGTGGGCTACTGGTAGTTAAGTTCTGGTGGGAGTCAAAAGATATATGTGGACTTTTGACTGCACAGGGGTTGGCGCCCCTAACCCCTACATCATTCAGAGATCAAGTGTATTTTAAAATTTATATTTACATACACATGAAAATGTTGGCACATTGTACAAACACGTTCAAATAAACATTCCAATCATCATTCTGAATCATTGGTAACATTCCATGGCATGGTTGTATCATCATTTACCAAATGATTCCTCAACTCTTGATCATTTAGTCAGTTCTAATTCTCCCCCTTAAAAAAAATACATTAAATTCCTATACATAAATAGTTTCACACGTAGCCTTTTTGTATTCCTAATATAAATTCTTAAAACTTGAATTACTAGTCTATGTGTGTAAAAGCTAGCAAAGGAAAAAAAAAAAAAGAGAGGCAAACCAAGAACCAGACTCTTAACTATAGAAAACAAACTGATGGTTACCAGAGGGGAGGTGGGTGATGAATCACTATATTGTACACCTGAAACTAAGGTGTACTAACTAACAGATTTTTATACACATTGTATTTGGCTTTTGGTACATGTTACCCAATTCCTTGTTCAAACTTTTCAACCAATTTATATTTACCATCCTTGTTTTTACTTTTTGTCAAATCTGATGAATAGAAAACTAGTTTCCCGTTCATTTAATTTTTATTTCATATATTTTAAATTTATTATGGTAAGGTATGAGATTGGGAACTATTGATGTATGTTTTTTCTAAATGATTATATCAGTACCAAATATTTAATTGCATTTCCTTCTCATTATCTCAGTAGTAAATATTTAATTATATGCCTTCCAAATTCAAGTGCTACTTCATTATATCCTGAGTTATACATGTTAGGGTGTATTTCGGGATTTTTCTCTTACATTCCACTTACCTGTTTGTTAATTCTTGTGTGCATACCACATTGCATTAATAATAAGATTAAATGCATCTTAAATTATACCTCTAATACTCTTCTTAAGACAAAATATCCGGACCTATTCTTATTTGTTTATTCTTACGGGACAATATGGGTATTGAGTGAAATTGTGCTAAATTTATAGCTTCGCTTGGAATAGATCAACATTTTTCCAATATTAAGTGTTCATTTCTGTCATCTCTCCATTTATGCAAAGTGTCATATAAAAAGATAATTTTCTATGGGTCTTTCACATAGGTTCTGTTCCTTTTTTAGGTTTGCACTAGGTATTTTATTTGCTTTGTTTTATTAGGAGCGGGATTTTTTTTTTTTTTTTAGTTTTATTTAAATCCCAGTTAGTTAACATAGAGTGTAACCTTAGTTTCAGGTGTACAATATAGTGATTCATCACTTCCACACAGCACCCAGTGCTCCTCACAACAAGTGCACTCCTTAATCCCCATTGCCTATGCAACCCATCCCCTCACCCACCTCCCCTCTGGTAACCATCAGTTTGTTTTCCATAGTTAAGAGTCTGTTTCTTGGTTTGCCTCTCTCTTTTTTTTTTTTTTTCCTATGCTTGCTTGTTTTGTTTCTTAAATTCCCATATAAGTGAAATCATATGGTGTTTGTCTTTCTTTGATTTATTGTGCTTAGCATAATATACTCTAGCTCCATCCACATTGTTACAAATAGCAAATTTTCACTCTTTTCTATGGCTGAGTAATATTCTATCATACACACACACACACACACACATATGCATATACCACAACTTCTTTATCCATTCATCAGTCAGACACTTGGGCTCTTTCCATAATTTGGATATTGTTGATAATGCTGCTATAAACATTGGGGTGAATGTATCCCACTGAATTAGTATTTTTGTGTCCTTTGAGTAAATACCTAGTAGTGCAATTGCTGGATCATACAGTGGTTCTATTTTTAACTTTTAAGGAATCTCCATACTGTTTTCCAGAGTGACTGCACCAGTTTGCATTCCCACCAACAAGGCAAGAGGGTTCCCCTTTGTCCACATTCTTGGCAACACCTGTTGTTTGTTGTGTTGCTGATTTTAGTCATTCTGACAGGTATGAGGTGATATCTCATTGTAGTTTTGATTTGCATTCCCCTGATAATCAGTGATACAGAGCATCTTTTCATGTGTCCGTTGGCCATCTGGATGTCTTCTTTGGAAAAATATCTATTCATGTCTTCTGCCCATTTTTTAATTGGATTATTCATTTTTTGGTTGTTGAATTATATAAATTCTTTATATATTTTGGATATTAACCCTTTATTGGATATATCATTTGCAAATATCTTCTCCCATCCCTTAATTTTCCTTTCAGTTTTGCTGCTTATTTCCTTCACTGGGCAGAAGCTTTTTATTTTGATGTAGTACCAATTGTTTATTCTTGCTTTTGTTTCCCTTGCTTCAGGAGACATATCTAGAAAGAAGTTTCTATGGTTGATGTCAAAGAGGTTACTGCCTGTGTTCTCTTCTAGGATTTTGATGGCTTCCTGTCTCACATTTAGGTCTTTCATTTATTCTGAATTTGTTTTTGTATGTGGTGTAAGGAAGTGGTCCAGTTTCATTTTTTTGCATGTTGCTGCCCAATTTTCCCAATACTCTGTTGAAGAGACTCTCTTTTACCCATTGGATATTCTTTCCTTATTTGTCAAAGATTAATTGGCCAGATAGTTACAGGTTCATTTCTGGGTTTTCTATCCTGTTCTCTTGATCTCTGGACTTTTGGTGGGGGTGGCTAGTACCATACTGTTGATCACTACAGCTTTGTAATATAACTTAAAGTGCAAAATTGTGATGCCTCCAGATTTGCTTTTCTTTTTCAAGGTTGCTTTGGCTATCCAGGGTCTTTTGTGGTTCCACACAGATTTTAGGATTGTTCGGGCTCCCTGAAAAATGCTGGTCATATTTTGATTAAGGATTGCATTAAGTGTGTAGATTGCTTTGGGTAGTATAGACATTTTTTTTTAAGATTTTATTTATTTATTTGACAGAGAGAGAGAGAGATCACAAGTAGGCAGAGCAGTAGACAGAGGGAGAGGGAGAAGCAGGCTCCAGGATGACGGGACCATGACCCAAGCCGAAGGCAGACGCTTAACTGACTGAGCCACCCAGGTGCCCCAGGGTAGTATAGACATTTTAACAATATTTGTTCTTCCAATCCATGAGCATGGAATGTCTTTCCATTTCTTTGTGTCCTCTTCAATTTCTTTCATCTGTGCTCTATAGTTTTCAGAGTACAAGTCTTTTACCTTTTTGGTTAGGCTTATTTCTAGGTATCTTATTGATTTTGGTGCAATTGTAAAAGGGATTGCTTCCTAAATTTCTTTTTCTCCTGCTTCATTATTGATGTATAGAAACATCAGATTTCTGCACATTGATTTTGTATCCTGCGACTTCACTGAATTCATTTATCAGTTCTATAAGTTTTTTGGTGGAATCCTTCAGGTTTTCTATATAAAGTATCATGTCATCTGCAAATAGTGAAAGTTTTACTTCTTCCTTGCCAATTTGGATGCCTTTTATTTCTTTTTGTTGTCTAATTGCTGTGGCTAGGACTTCCAGTACTATGTTAAATAACAGTGGTGAGAGTGGACATTGGAGTGGGATATTATTTTTATTTTCAAAGAATTTTTTGATTAAATGTAAGAGTATTATTCATGTAGATATATTTATCTTATATCCACTTTTTATATTTATACATTGGTTTTAAATAATATCAGTTGATTCTCTTTGGTTTCCCAATAAATAATCATATCCTAAGTCTATAATTTTGGCACCTTGTTCTCAGTCTTCCATTTCTATAAAAAGCTGCCAGGCTCTCTCCACATTATCAAGCAATCAAAAAGTTTATACTGAAGGGTAGACCAGAGGATATATGTGGACTGCAACCTTGAAGGGTTATCCAATGTATCTTTTGTCATGTCCAAATGTCCAGCATTGGTGATGAATGATTCTTTTAAGGGAATTAAATTCTATAACACTTATTTTATATATTTTTCAAATATATATTATTTCGCTGTAAGAAACTTTCTGCTCATATTTCAGAGTAGGCTTTTTATTTTCCCCTTATTCTTTAAGGTTCAATAAGTTACTTAAGGATATAAGAAGATACACTGCAAGCTGGACATGAATGGAATGGAAAGCAGAGAAATCGGTCCCCACCTGTGCCCTGCATAGAGTTTAGCGTAGTGCCTGGGACAGAGTCGGTTCTGCATCAACTTTAAATAGAAGCCACTCTAAAGGGCCTAGAACAAAATGATACAACTTCATAAACTGACTTGGATTTCTAAGTCTAAAATTAAAAGGAACTTCTAACACTATCATCTTCACCTCTGGGAGCAAGAGAGAAATGTCACTAAATGAAAGACTATCAGTGATAAGAAAGGCAAATAAAAACTCCATTATTAGTTTACAGTGACAACATACTACCACCACCTTTTTCTCAGTCACATCTTCCAGAACAAATAACAACATTGAACAGTTATTAGGTTTAAAACTGGAAAATTACACCTGACGGCAGATAACAATTTCTGCTCCAACTCTGGAAACTTTTTTTATTCATTAAGTTTTATGAAGAAAACTCTATTAATGGCTCCCTGTCTAGGCCTCTTTCTTAAAGTGGGGAGAATTAATGTCAGTACTGGGTTCATTGGACTTTGACTCTGTCACATAACATATTTAATTCATTTCCTTTTCTTGCAGCAACGAAAGTTACTACTACTTCCATTATTATAGGAAATACAGATAAATGACTGGTTCTTCAGTCTTAAAAAAATAAATAAGTAAATAACAGGGGTTGGAGCCAAGAGTATTTAAAAAGAATAAAGTTAAGTCTGACTTTTAGCATGTTTTACTGTGGCCCATTCCTTTAGACAATTAATGCTTAGGCTTCACGATCATGATTTATTTTGAGATGTCAGTTTTAAGATCGTGAAGGAAAAATGTTCAAGGCAATGATAATGTCCCACTTTAAAGTTCTTGTGTTTCTGCTTAAATGGTTATAATAACACATGCTGTAGAAATTTTCTATATTTATTTTAGAATTACTGCTATGTGCATATGCATTATTCTTGGTAGGATGGGCATCTTCATATCTAGGGCATCCCACTATGATGACTGATTATGTTCCAGCTGGTCTTTCTCTACTTAGGAATGAAATTTTTTACTAGAGTAAATTTAATCAGACAATCTTGTTAAATGTGGCACTGGTCCCAATCAGTTGAAAGTTTTAAGAAGAAAAAATAGAAAAAAGACAAAAGCTCAAGTCTTTAATGTCATGAACTTCTCCAATGTGAGTTCTGAAGTTGGGCAGTCTTTGAATCATATCTTGAATTTATCATTTACTGGCTCTATAACTTTCAGAGAGCTGTGGAATCCGTCTAATTCTTGGCTTCTATAAGTTGGAGAATAGTGTTAATAGCTACATCTTGGGCTCATCATGAGGGTAAAATGAGATATTGCATGCATGCCTTTAGCCAAGTGTCCCCACATGGGAAGTAGGCAATAAATGTTTCCTTTCATTGTTACTACTATGTGTTCCAACCAGGGTCAAAGAATGATTTACAAACCAACCGCCTGCATCATTATTACTTGAGGTACTTATTAAAATACAAATTCTAGGTCTTTCTCAGCACCAACTGTTTCACAATCTCTAGGCTTGAGGCCCAGGAGTCTGCATTTTTAAGAAGAACCCCAGGTGATTTTTTTGCATATTAAAGTTTGAAAAACATTAGTTAGCCCCAGAATTTTCTTTCTTTCTTTTATTTTTTAATGCAGTTTTCTTATATAGTAGTAGTTTAAAATCACTCTCTAGTAATTCCATCTTTGTATCTCCTCAATATGCTATGTTCTAGGGAAGAACACATTGCTAGGTTTGTATTTAAAATGCCCACTCCGTCTCCTACCACCCACCCCCCAAGCTCAGGCCCATTCAAAACTGCTTCCAACTTCCCTGGAGTCTCCTTTATCTCTTTTCTCCCAGCACTTGACCACTTGGATCTCTCTAAAGCACTCATTAGACACTCTTCTTTTCAAAATCTTTGAGTTGTTAATTATCCTCTAAAAGGTAAATGCTAAGCCTCTGAATGTAGAAATTAAAATCCCCCAAAATATGGCCCCTACCTCTCTTTTTAGCCATATCTCCATCTGGTCCCTGACACAGTATATTCCACTGAAAGAGAGAAACTCACCATTTCAAATAACTAATTCTGCCTGCTTCAGTGCCCTTCCTTCAGTCAACAAATGACTTTAAATTTCTTCCCGTTGAAATCATGTCCACCAAGATCCAGCTTGAACACCACTTCCTCCCAAGAGCTTTTCCTAATCTCTCCAGCTGGAAGAGATTACCTCCTTGAAGCCCTTAGTTAATAACACTTTTCTAACACTTAGATTTTTCTTTTTTTGTATTATGTCCCCTATTAGGTTTTTTATTTCTTACAGACAAAAACACACCATCTCTTGCTCTTCATCCCTCATGGTGCTTGGCATTATTCTGGTCTTAAGATGGCTGTTCTAAAGTAACCACTGAATGAATGAGTGATAGTAACATGTCACTTGCCATAATGGGTTTCTAGAGACACTCAGTTTATAAAATATTTATATTTTGGCACTTTAATCATTCTTAGAAAGCAAAGCCATTCTTTCTTTATTGAATGTATATGGACCTTAGAAATCATCCATTAAGGGGCACCTGGGTGACTCAGTTGGTTGAACGTCCGACTCTTAGTTTTGGCTCAGGTCATGATAGGTTCATGAGCTCCGTGTTGGTCTCCATGCTCAGCAGGAGTCTGCTTCTCCCTCTCTCTCTGCCCCTCCCCTGGCTTGTGTGCTCTCTCTCTCTCAAATAAAGAAATCTTAAAAAAAATTAAGACAAAATAAAAGAAATCATCCATTTAACTAGCACTGCAGTTTAGCTCATCTGAGAGCTACAATAACTTGCCCAAATCATGCTGTTAAGGATGACACTGGGTCCAATAGTATGTTGGACTAATTCTTTGTCCAAATGATTTATACATTTATTTTGTCATGAATTAGTATATTTATTTTTCACTTTTGTATAAATATATTGTATAACCTTGTATAAGTTTGTTCTATTGCTTCAATAATGGTGTATAATCAACAATCACAAATTTTTATTGGTATACAATGAGAAGCATTGATCTGCATACTTAGGAGTCCGTTGATTATGCTTCAGCTGAACTACATTGAGTTCTGCTTTAGGAGGCATTTCAGCTGGGCTTAACTACAGTTGGGTTCAGGTTCTTTTCATACGTCTTCTTTTTGGGGGCCAAGCTAATGGGGCAGCAGCTACCTGAGGCATTTCTTTCTTGGTGTATCACTGGACCTCAAGAAATAGACTAAACTGTCACACTGTCATTTATGCCCACATCCCATTGGCCAAAGAAAGTAATTTGGCAAGGCCCAATATAAATGCTTCTGATGAGGGGAACTCCCAAGTGACATGGCAAAGTGCATGGATGCATAGGAAAAATATGAAGAATTAAGAACAGTGATCTACCTACCACATGTATCTTTATAATTAGTTTTTATTATGTTTACATTTATAGTTCATATCTGAAATATGAATGTATATTAAAATATTTCTATAGATATGATTATACATATTCCTTGTAACAAGTGGAACTTGAAAATAAGTGAAAATTTACCACTATTGAAATTTAGTTTTTATATCTCCATTATGAAACTGGAAAAAAATATTTAACTTTGTCTTCATACTTGATAAAATTTTTATAAGATATACTAATCATTATATTACTCATAATTCTACCAGTGTGAGAAATTACAGTGATTTCATTCATGCCATTTATTCAATGAGTAAAACTATACTTAAAAATATTAAGGGATTTAGATTTTGTTTCCTGTTTGCATCACCAAACAGAAGAATGAAAAGGAATAATTTTTAATCTGCAGTGATAAAATTCATGAGAAAATTGTTTAAGATAGGAATTTTTAATAATTACCCAGGTTGAATCTGATGCATGTGGCCTAAAACCAGTTTCAATAAACCCTTCCTTAAAGGAAGCTTCATGTAGCATGTTTATATAAATACACTGCAGAATATTTTAGACATTTAAATTGTCTTCCATATGAAAATGACATCATTGAACAAAATATTCAACATTTATTAATTTTACCATACCTTGCCTCCCTGAGTGCTTGCCAGTGATTGTCTATAGTCTAAGTAAAATATTACATAAGAACAGTTTGTTAGGCTATATTATGCATTCTTATTTCAAAAAGTCTACTCCTTTGCTATGATACTTAATAAAATCTGTAACTATGCATTTAGCTATAAATTTTCTTACCAATTCTGGGATGGTCAAACCTTTAAATTCCTTTCTAGTCCCTTGTATACAAGATAGAACAGTTTTAGAAAGCTCAAAATAATGAAAATTTAGGGCTCAATGAACTGTTTCATTTTTTTCTTCTTGGAAAAATATGCAACTAGTAACTGTTATACATTAGTTATACTTAAGTGCCTAGGTCTGAAAACTCAACATGAAGAGTTGTTTAAAAAGTATTATTGCCACAGATTTGAAGGTCCAATATTCTCTTTAACTCTGAATTCTCTTTAACTCTCAGTTATTTTATATCTGTTTGGATTTCCTACCAAAAATCCTTAGCCCAGCTTTCTTATTAATTTCATGTCAAAATGAGCCTTGCAGTTCGGCCTTTGTTTTTCTTTTGCCACATACAGTTTAATAACTTCTGGTTCTCTCTCTTTTTTCCAGGAGATCTGAAAAGTGGGTCCCATCAGATGTGTTGTTTGCCCCCATTTGCCATAAATAGAGAGCAGGTAAGAGAAATACCCCAGGAAAATGAGTCCCCCAAACTATCATTCTATCATTAAAGCGGGAACACAAAAAACTCACTTATCCCAGTCTAAGCATTTTTATTGTCTGTTTTCTCTGTAAGGTGGGATGGAGAGGCAGGAAGTATGTTCTAACTTGAAGTAATTTGTAATAAAAATGTCATTTATTTCTATATGATTATTCACTGTTGTATTGTTTGATTTTTAACTAGGGCTCAGATCTAGATCAGGCAAGAACTATGTGCAAGGTACCTGAAACCAGAGTCAACTTTGACTATGTTAGTGCTTTAAAAAATTCTATGGCTTTCATTACCATCATTTATTCATATTCATAAGGAAAAGCGTTTGAATTTTTCAGTACAAAGAATGCTGAGCTGGTCATTAATACTACCTTTACCAAAGTATGTACGTGATGATAAGAAAAAGGACAGCTCACTCTGATTCTTAATTTCATTTTTTTTTTAAAGAATTAGAATTGTATCAGCTCCAGGATTACCTCTGATAATAGGATATTGTAGTGATAAAGAATTGTGTTTAACCGTTATTTGTGACCAGTATACAGACCATATCTGTGAGGGTCTTGAGTGTAGAACGTGTGACAGGGTCATGTAAGATATTAATTTGTGTTTCATTTTCATTGCTATGGAAGGATCAGAAAAAACAAGAGCTATTTTTATTTTGGCATCTCTATTTCACTCCCTTCCTCAGTCCAGAAAGTAGCTAAAATTTGTGTTCTTTCTGTTACCTAAAGATAAACTTCCCTCCCAGTGTTTGTTTCAAAAGTCTCAGTTTATTGAGGAATTACGCTGGAGGCTGGAGAGAAGGGAATGGAGGAAGATGCAGAAGAGCAGAAGCAATCAAAGTAGGGCGCCTGGGTGGCTCAGTCAGTTGAGCGGCTGCCTTCAGCTCAGGTCATGATCCCAGGGTCCTGGGATCGAGTCCCGCATAGGGCTCCCTGCTCGGCGGGGAGTCTGTTTCTCCCTCTCCCTCTGCCTGCCTCTCTGCCTACTTATGCTATCTCTCTGTCAAATAAATAAATAAAATCTTAAAAAAAAAAGCAATCAAAGTAGAAAAAGATTGTCTTAACTAGGAAGCTCCATATGTGAGTCCTTGCCTGAACCCCCAAGAGTGTGGAAGAACTTGAGGGAGGTTGGTTGAAAACATGGGTCTTCTAAGGAGGCAGGTCTTAAAGTACTTGACAAAGCTACCTTTGACTGGCACTACCTACTTTTAAGAACAAATAGGCTTGCATATTGAGTAGGTCATCAGAGTCCTGCTTGACTGAAGAACGGAGATCTTCTCCCATTTTCCAGTCATCCTGTGAAATCCTTGGATTCCTGTGTGGTCCCAGAAAGGCAGATAGATGTTGCCAAAATGACTGACATCGGATCTCTTACCAACCAAGCAAGAAGTCTGGAGTCAGATTCAATTTGATTTAATGACAAGAAAGATAATGTGACATGTATTGCTTGTGAGTTTAGGAACTAAAAAGTATAACGGCCGCAAGTATTGAGCAGTAAAAAATTCCTTAAAAATGAACTATAAACATAACTCTGAATAATTAAATTAGAATTATTTTCCTTCCCTCTAAGCATCAAAAAGCAAAGTTCAAACTAGAGAGAGAGAGAGAAAATAGTGTTATAGTTTGTTAGAATGGATCATTGCAGATATAAATTCTCTAGGTTTTTTAATGCACAGAAAAATTTAAAGCTCTCAAACTTGTTTTTACCCACCCAAGGAGTAAAAATTTTTAAATCAATTTTTTTTAGCACTTATGAGTGTACATCACTACACATTCAAAAGATTTGCCTTTACAAAGCTTACTTTGAGAGAGTCCAGTTAACTTGTCACCATGATGTGGTGGTGGGAAACACACTCTACTGTGTGTCAAGTATCCTAACTCGACTCCCAGTTTCTGACCTTAACCCTGTGGACTTGGTTCAGTTACTTAACTTCTCTGATTCTCAGTGGTATCATTTGCAAATTATAAAGATTATAATGAGAGATGCCAAAGCTTTAGCTAATTTGAATTTTTTATTATAATTTTTTCAAATACTTTATTTTCTTGGACTTTTGCCAAATATCCTGAGAACTCCCATCTTCCCTGCCATTCATCTGTCAATATCACCAGTTAAAGAAGTCTGATTCTTGCTTCAGCTAACAATTTCAGAATTCCCCTCTTACTGTTTTCAGAGTCTATTTGAGTTCTGCAACAAAGTGTCAATACTATGACTTTAAACTCACACCAGTATTTGAACAAAGGCAACATTACCCACCTCTTTTTATTCACAAGACGGCCCTCCAAATGGTTTAACTTGTTTGAAAAAAAAAAAAAAACCCACACTCAAAGACTCTCTTAGGGCGCTTGGGTGGCTCAGTTGGTTAAGCGACTGCCTTCGGCTCGGGTCATGATCCTGGAGTCCCGGGATCGAGTCCCGCATCGGGCTCCCTGCTCAGCGGGGAGTCTGCTTCTCCCTCTGACCCTCCCCCCTCTCATGCTCTCTGTCTCTCATTCTCTCTGTCTCAAATAAATAAATAAAATCTTTAAAAAAAAAAACTCTCTTAAATTAAAATTATTCAGTAAAAACATATTGCCGGCACTGATGGCATCTACAAAGGATGAAATCGGAAAGTATTTTAGGCAATGGCAATGTCTTGAAATAAGCATCATCCTTTTGTTTATATATTATATTCATTTCACTAAATATGTATGTTTGCCTTATTTAGGATATTCTTTCTTTTTTCTTTTTGAAACATCGGTAAGGTTTTATGAATTGTAGGAAGTAGTAGGTTAAGGCCAGAAAGAGTATGTATTTACATCATTTGCTCTTCTTCAAAAATCAGAAGTAATGATACCACACTTATATCAATGTTTAGCAAAAGAGGCTTCATTTTTATTGCATATGTACATTTTTTTCAAAGATTTTATTTATTTACTTAGAGTGAGAGAGAGAAAGCAAAAGAGGGGGGAGAGTCAGAGGAAAAAGTAGACTCCCCGCTGAGCAGGGAGCCCTGACACCCCAGCATAACACGGGGCTCCGGAATCATGACCTGAGCTGAAGGCAGACTCTTAACTGACTGAGCTACCCAGGTGCCCCTCTGCATATGTACATTTAACTGAACAAAAGATTATACTTCAGAAGTGTAGGGAGACTGAACTGGAATTTCTGAACTCATTTATTAGAAGGTGAAAAGTAATAGTTTGAGCCTATTTTGTTTTCTCGACATATTAAATATTTTCCTTTTGTTTATTTTTTCTTTTTTTAATTTTTCTTTTATTTACTTTTTATTTTTACTTAATTTCTAGAAGTAGTAAATGACAACTATAAATGTGGTTATATTAATTAAATTTGTAATAGCAATACTAGAAAAACTAAAAACAATGTATATAACTTTCAAGGCTCCAAGTAAGAAAAATAAATAACATACCAAGGTATATAGGAAGACATGGTAAGCAAAAAATCCACAGTATTTATGGAAATGCCAATTTCAATTAGGATTTCTAGAAAAGATCTAGATCTCAGAAGAGATAATGACTTAAACTGATAAAACACACCAGAGAAGCTGCAAAATCATGTGTATATTTTTAATTTTTTATTTGACTATAGTTGACATATGTGTTACATTAGTTTCAGGTGTATACCATAGTGATTCAACATCTCTCTACATTAGGCTATGCTCACCACAAGTGTGGCTCCCATCTGTAATCATACATGATATCACAATATACATGACTGCATTCCCTATGCTGTATTTTTATTCCCAAGACTGGAAGCCTGTATCTCCCACTCCCCTTCACCCTTTTTGCCCATCCTCCACCCCCCTTCCCTCTGGCAACCATCACTTTGTTCTCTGTATTTGTAGGTTTGATTCTACTTTTTTGTTTGTTTTATTTTGATGTAGTCCCAACAGTTTATTTTTTGTTGTTTTGTTTTCTAGATTCCACGTATGAGTGAAATCGTACGATATTTGTCTTTCTCTGACTGACATATTTCATTTAGCATCATACCTTCCAGGCTTATCCATGTTGTCACAAATGGCACAATCTCATCCTTTTTACATCCATGTCATATTCCATTCTGTGTGTGTGTATGATATCTTCCTTATCCATTCATCTATCAGTGGACACTTAGGTTGCTTCCCTATCTTGGCTACTATAAATAACATAAGGGTGCAGATACCTTTCAAATTAGTCTTTTTCATTTTCTTTGGGTAGATACCCAGTAGTGGAATTACTGAATCATATGGTATTTCTGTTTTTAATTTTTTGAGGAACTTCTGTACTGTTTTTGCAGTGGCTGTACCAATTTATATTGTCACCAACAGTGCAAGAGGATTCTTTTTTTTTTTTTAATATTTTTTCATTTTTTTTTAAAGATTTTATTTATTTATTTGAGAGAGAGAGAATGAGAGAGAGAGAGCACATGAGATGGGGGAGGGTCAGAGGGAGAAGCAGGCTCCCTGCCGAGCAGGGAGCCCGATGCGGGCCTCGATCCCAGGACTCCAGGATCATGACCTGAGCCGAAGGCAGTTGCTTAACAAACTGAGCCACCCAGGCGCCCAAGAGGATTCTTTTTTTCTCCTCATTCTTGCCAACACACGTTATATCTTATCTTTTTTATTTTAGCCATTCTGACAGGTATAAGGTGATACCTCATGGTGGTTTTGATGTGCATTTCCCTGATGATTAGTGATGTTGAACATCTTTTCATGTGTCTGTTGGTCATCTGTGTGTTTTGTTGGAAAATATCTTTTCAGGGGGCACCTGGGTGGCTCAGTCAGTTAAGCTTTTGCCTTTGGCTAAGGTCATGTTCCCAAGGTACTGGGATTGAGCCCTGCATTGGGTTCTCTGCTCAGTGGGAAGTCTGCTTCTCCCTCTACCCCTCCCCCCTGCTCGTGATAGCTCTCTCTGTCAAATAAATAAAATCTTAAAAAAAAAAGAAAAAGAAAATATCTTTTCAGGTCCTCTGCCCATTTTTTAATGGAATTGTTTAGGTTTTTTGGTGTTGAGTTGTGTAGGTTCTTTATATATTTTGAATATTAAGCTCTTATCAGATATATCATTTTTACAATGATATCTATTTATATGTAAAATATATAATAATATGTATTTATATAATAAATAATATATGTATTTACAAATGTCTTCTCTCACTTAGTAAGCTGCCTTTTTGTTTTATTGATGGTTTCCTTTGCTGTGCAAATCTTTTTATTTTGATGTAGTCCCAACAGTTTATTTTTGTTTTTTTCCCCTTTCCTTAGGAGACCTGTCTGGAAAAATGTTGCTATGGCTGATGTCAGAGAAATTACTGCCTGTGCTCTCTTCTAGGATTTTTATGGTATCAAGTCTCACATTTAGGTCTTTAATCCATTTTGAGTTTATTTTTGTGTATGGTGTAAGAAAATGGTCCAGTTCATTCTTTTGCATGATGCTGACTAGTTTATTGAAGAGACTCTCTTTTCCCCATTGTATATTCTTGCCTCCTTTGTCATAGATTAATTGATCATACAAGTGTAGGTTTATTTCTGGGCTCTCTATTTGGTTCTACTGATCTATAGATCTATAAATCTTTGTGTCTATTTTGGTGCCAGTACCATAATGTTTTAATTACTACAGCTTTGTAGTTTACCTTGAAATCTGGAATTGTGATAGGTCCAGCTTTGTTCTTTTTTCTCAAGATTGCTTTTTCTATTCGGGTCTTTTGTGGTTCCATACAAATTTTGGTATTATTTGTTCTAGTTCTGTGACTGCTATTGGTGTTTTGATAGGAATTGCATTGAATCTGTAGATTGCTTTGGGTAGTATAAACATTTTAACAATATTAATTCTTCTAGTCCTTCTAGCATGGAATATCTTTCCACTTCTTTGTGTCATCTTCAGTTTCTTTCATTAGTGTTTTTTAGTTTTCAGAGTACAGGCCTTTCACCTCCTTGATTATGTTTATTCCTAGATATTTTATCATTTTTAGTATAATTGTAAATGCAGTAGTTTCTTTAATTTCTCTTACTGCTACTTTGTTATTAGTGTATAGAAATACTACTGATTTCTGGGTATTAATTTTGTATCCTGCAACTTTATTGAATTCATTTATTACTTCTAATAGATTTTTGGTGCTTTCTATGTATAGTAGTGCAAATAGTGAGTTTGACTTCTTCCTTATGAAATGGATGCCTCTTATTTCTTTTTCTTGTCTGATTGCAGTGACTAGGACTTCCAGTATTATGTTAACTAAAAGTGGAGAGAGTGGACATTGTTGTCTTGTTCTTGATTTTAAAGGAAAAGCTCTTAGTTTTTCACCTTGGAGTATAATGTTTGCTGCGGATTTTTCATATATGGTTTTTATTATGTTGAGGTATGTTCTATTTCCACATTGTTGAGAGTTTTTATCATGAACAGTGTTGTATTTTGCTAAATGCTTTTCCTGCATCTATTGAGATGATCACATAATTTTTATTTTTTGTTTTGTTGATGTGGTGTATCACATGGTCATGTAAGTTTGAACATATTCTTTTTAAAAAAAAACATGTTTTTTACTTTCTCCTCCATATTTTATGTATATGCTGCCATATTTTACATCTTTTTATTCATAATTTTCTTGTTCTCTCTTTTGGAGCAAATTCCTCTGCCTCCCCATTTTGCTTGACATTTTGTGTTTGTTCATATAGATTAGGCAGAACAGCTACTTCTTGTAAGCTTGAAGGAATGGAATGTCTCTCTTGTTATTCTCTTCTGTCATTCGCTTTGTCTTTTGTTGTGCAGAAGTTGTTCAGTCAGCTTTCAGTTCTTCTTCAGGAGGAGTTGCTCTCTAAATAGGAATAATATGGTGTATTCTATGGAGGAGTTATGTTCAGGATCTTTCTACATCACCACCTTGGACCAGAACCCTTATTTATGATTTTCTTTAAGAAATGCCCTTTTATAGAGGCATATGTTAGACATGTCCCCATTGCTAACCAAAGACCCACAATATCGAAGTGCCAGCATTTTTTCAAATTTAAAGATTTGGGATGTTTTCTGGAAATCAGTTCAATAACTGTACAATTACAATATGAATACATATTTTGTTCACATTTAACCTTTATCAGTGGGAATTGCTTGCAATGCTTTAATAAGACTAAAATAAAGGCATTCACTTAAACTCTGAATACTCAGATTTGTCCACAGGATTTGAGGGCAGGCAAGAAAGCAGAAAAAGGTAATAATTCCATTTTACAGTTAGAAAAACTAAAGCAGAGACATCATTAAGTGAGTTCCACAGAGAGAGTAGGCAATGATAAGTCTAGCACATAAAGAATCTTAAGCCATTATCTTTCAGTCTATGAAAATAAAGTCAGAAGGATTAATCCTGGGTGCCTTGGAGGCTCAGTCATTTAAACATCTGCCTTTGGCTTAGGTCACGATCCCGGGGTCCTGGGATCGAGTCCCACATTGGGCTCCCAGCTCAGCAAGGAGTCTGCTTCTCCCTCAACCCTTCCCTCCCCCCTTCCCCACTCATGATCTCACCCTCTCTCTCTCTCTCTCAAATAAATAAATAAAATCATAAAAAAAAGGACTAATCCTCTCAGTAGAACTTCCAGGCTACACTTTGTACTTACCGAAGAATAAGAATTTTTAGCCTATAAAATAAATTTTCACCCACTCCCTAAAGAAATAATAATACAAATAGCTAAATACATATATAAATAACCCCAAATAAATAATATCGTGGTGGGAGGCAGCCTGTCTTATGAAGTGTCTGTGAAATTTTTACATCGCTGTGGGTTTCCTTAACCCACAGAAAATAAGCTAAGCAGTCAAATTGTAGGAAAATCTCATATGAATAGACAAATATGTTGTAAATACTTTCCTCTGCCCCATATTTTTAAAAAGTGTTTATATATTTATATACACGCAGTTTATCGGATTCAAAATTTTCAACTCTTTTCTTTGTAGAAAATGCCAGTATATAGGACTTCAGTTGGAAAGCAAATCTTTTGTAATAGTACATAAACCACCTCCTGACAATATTAGTAGCCACTTCCTAATTCCATATATTGTATTCATTTTATCAAACAGGAAATGCAAATTCTCCTCCTTTGTTATTCTTCCATTAAAGATAAGCCGCTTCATTGAATTAGAGACTTTTGTTGAACACAAGCCAACCATTAAAATGAGATTATGAATACCAAATACACATATACATCCCACCCCTTTCATTCTTAAAAGTGTGGGAGAGCCCTAGCTGCCATCTTGTGTCCCCGCATGTGTGCACCTAATCTCAGCTGGTCTGCCCAAGACCCCCTGAGTGCCAACCCTCTTCCCCCACTCGGTCCCATTTCCACTCCAACAAGAGAAAGAAACTATCATGAACCAGGAGAAACTCGCCAAACAAGCACAAGTGTGCATTGGTGGGAAAGGAATTGCTCTTGGAAAGAAGAAGGTGGTTCATAGAATGACTACAGCAGATGATAAAAAACTTGAGTTTTCCTTAAAGAAGTTTGGGGTAAACAACATCTCTGGTATTGAAGATGTGAACATGTTCACAAACCAAGGAATAATGATCCACTTTAACAACCCCAAAGTTCATCACCATTACAGGCCATGCTGAGACAAAGCAGCTGACAGAAGTGCTGCCCAGGATCTTAAACCAACTTGGTGCAGACAGTCTGACTAGTTGAAGAAGACTGGCCGAAGCTTTGCCCACCCACACAATCTGTGGATGAAAAAGCCCCACTTGCTACTGGAGAGGATGATGATGATGAAGTTCCAGATCTTTTGGAGAATTCTGATAAAGCTTCCAAGAAGGAAGCAAACTTAATTGAGTCAACTTCTGAAGAAGATAAAACTTAAAGAAGTTACTGGGAGCTGCTATTTTATATTATGACTGCTTTTTAAAATTTTGTTCATGAATCTGATAAAATCTAGATCTCTAATATTTTTAAGCCCAAGCCCCTTGGACACTGCAGCTCTTTTCAGTTTTTGCTTATACACAATTCATTCTTTGCAGCTAATTAAGCTGAAGAAACCTGGGAATAAAGTTTGAAGCAAGGTTAATAAAGTTCTTTGCCTGGCGGGGGGGAAATAGTGTGGGAGAATAGAAGAGACAAGGAGAGAATTATGAAACATCTAAGCAGTCCTGTCCTAACACAAGAGGGGACTCAACACTTTCCAGGGCCTCACTCTTACATGGGCCTTCATTGTATTTTTTTTGTCCAAAATAATATTTTATCTTGAAAATATTAAGGATTGGCTTGCATATAAATGTCTCAGTTCTTCTTGATAATGGTCATTTCTCTGAGATTCTTCTTTAGAACCAATGATATGTACAGCAAATTAATTGAAGGTTACACTTAACTTTCTTTCCTACATCCTAATATTTTTCTCCCTACCTCCCTCGCCCCCCTTTTTTCTTGTTTTGTTTGTTTTGTTTTGGGGTTTTTTTGGTAATAGCTAAATTGATAATACAAATTAAGAAAGGATTTGTGTTTATGGAGATTAGTGAAAGAATGGTGAGAAAGATAATTTTTTAAAAGATTTTTTATTTATTCATTTGAGAGAGAGAGAGAGAGAGCTAGAGCATGAGCAGGAGGGAGGGTCAGAGGGAGAGAGAGAAGCAAACCCCCTGCTGAGCAAGGAGCCCAACAGGAGGCTCAATCCCATGACCCAGGGGTCATGACCTGAGCCAAAGGCAGATGCTTAACTGACTGAGCCACCCAGGCGCCCCAAGAAAGATAATTTTTTAATGACAGAGTTTGTATTTATATTGTAGGATTTCCTTAGTGTTCAAGCTTCATATTTCTTTTTTTCTTTTTTTTTTTTAAAGAAAGTCTTTTTTTTTTTTTTAAGATTTTATTTATTTATTTGACAGAGAAAGCAAGAGAGCACAAGCTGGGGGAACAGTAGGAGGGTGAAGGAGAAGCAGGCTCCCTGGCAAGCAGGGAGCCTGATGCGGGGCTCGATCCCAGGACCCTGGGATCATGACCTGAGCCGAAGGCAGATGCTTACCATCTGAGCCACCCAGGCACCCCAAGTTTCATATTTCTTTACACACTTCGGATCAAGGGAGGAACAGGAGACCACTGTAGTCTCCCTGTTGACTGCTGTCACTCCATAGAGTTGGAACTGTGAGCTGGATTCCCAAAAAAAGTTGCAGTAAAAAGGGAGAAGTGGAAAAGTTATGAAGAAATAAAAATACATGTTGACTTTATTATTATTTATTATGTAGCCACTTTTATTAAGTATATCATTAAATGGTTATTTAAGCCAACAATAACCTTGTAAACTGCATGCTATTTTTAATCCCCGTTTCACAAGTGTGGAAACAGAGCTTAGAGAGATGAAACAACCTGCCTAGGATCACACACAGCTATTAAGTGGCAGAAGGAAGCCCTGGCATCAGGCAGTCTCGCCCCAGGAATGTGTCCCTTCTCAATGTCTTCCTCCCCTCCCATCTCCTTTCAGCTGAATCCAGCATAGCTTTATTATTATTATTTGTCTTCCTAGACAAGAAGCAGCTTGTTTCCATTCAGAAAAAATTCAGCTGTGATATCAAATTTTTTAAAATAATCAAATGTGTATAATCTGGGAGAAAGTGAATGTGACAAGCATTGATCTAACTGCTTGACAAAAGATAATTCCTTTTATCCTTTTATCAAGACTGTGATGTCGATATTTTATTTTCCCCATTTTGCAGAATAAATGAAGGTGCAGAAAAGTAAAGTAACTTACCTCCGGTCACACATCTGCTAAGCAGAGAAGCTACAGTTTGTACCAATGCAGTCTGGCTCCAGAATCTTTGTTCTTAATAGGGGCTGACTTCTCCATTAAGCATGCAGATACAGTGCCAAGGGCCCACCATATTTTAGGGGGTCACAGAAATGTTTCGATTTTAATTTCTTCTAAAATCAGAAGTAAAAAAATGAATATAGTAACATTGATTATATAATAAATATAATGAATATAATAATCTTGAATATATAATGCTTCCTTATGCCAACAAACACTTAAAATATAACAATAAAATTATATATATATATATATAACTATATATATATGTATAATTTTTTTTTTCAATGTAGGAAGCAGCCCATGAAAGCAAATGCATTCAGGGCCCACAGATGTCAAACTACAGCCATGTTCTTAACTGTTGTGCTATGCTGCCTCTCATTAATAAATAAAGTTCACAGATACACATTCTTCAGTTTAGTTGTGGAAATAATTTTCTCCCACAGTTACCTACTTATTATTTAGCACTCTTCCTATTTCCCAGTTAATGGCATTCATCAACACTTCCCAACCAAAAGGGATTAAGAAATATGAATCTTCCTTTCCATGCAGATTTCACTCGTTACTGCTAAACCCCATACTCAGATCACAAGAGAAAGTGCTTGTAGACAACAAAATGCAGCTGAGGTCAGTTTCACAAAACATATGACTGAAATCAAATAAGTTATTTCACTAAGCCTCATTAATTCAATGGAGAGCCATATTTGGGGATTGACAACCTAGGTCTGAAAATACTCTGAAAATTAAAAGGTACTTTAAATGTTGCATCCTGACTTGTACTGACGTCAAGCCTTGTTACAATCTATATTTACTTGATTTTTTTTGTGTGAATATCCATGTTTTATTGGAGAAATAGTGCTATGTCACATTCCAGAGTTCCATACCCTTTAAGTGTTATGTAATATGCCGTGTATTGAGGTATGTATTTCTTTTCTGTGCTATGAAAAATAATGAGGGTTTCAATTAAGAGATTGAGGGCACATACTTTGGTTTGGGGATTCACATTAGGATAGTGGTTCCTCACTTCTGGCTCACAATCAAGTGCCTACACAGTAAAATCTTTTCACAGATTGTTAAGGACTGCATATTTAGGTCCTCCCCAAATTCATATGTTGAAACCCTATCCACCAATATGATGGTATTAGAAGGTAAGGCCTTTGGGAAATAAATAGAATTAGATGAAGTCATGAGGGTAAAGCCCTCATGAATAGTTTTAACATCCTTATAAAAGCTGCAAGAATGCCGTCTCTGCCCTCTGCTGTGTGGGACTACAAAAGAAGTAAGGAATTTGTGATCCAGAAGAGGGCTCTCCCTGGGAGACGACCATGTTGGTGCCTTGATCTTGGACTTGTATTCTTTTTTTTTTTTTAAAGATTTTATTTATTTGACAGAGAGAGAGATAGCGAGAGCAGGAACACAAGCAGGGGGAGTGGGAGAGGGAGAAGCAGGCCCCCTGCTGAGCAAGACCGATGTGGGGCCTGATCCCAGAACCCTGGGATCATGACCTGAGCCGAAGGCAGACGCTTAACACTGAGCCACCCAGGTGCCCCTTGGACTTGTATTCTTAATGTTTATAAATCAGCCAGTGTATGTTTGTTTTAGCACCTTGAAGAGACTAAGGCACTTGCACACACGTACACATATATATATGTGTATGTGTGGTATGAGATCGTAGTAGTTAATTCTTAGAATTTTTTCAGCTATATGCTCTTTGTACTTTTAAAATGTTTTGTTAAAATGTATTCTTCCTTTATAAAAGAATTTTAGAGTTAAAGTAAGTATTTCCCCTCTCTCCACTGATATCTATCCACCCCATCCCGGCCTTTTTTGTTATTCCTGGTTCTTATCTGACAAAATAAAGACTGTTAAATTTATGTTAACCCTTATATAGTTTTTTGTTTGTTTGTTTGTTTGTTTTAATTTTACCAATCCCCAGTTGGACCAAACTGATGAACTACTCAAGAAACCCCAACTCTTTATAAAGGATCTCTGGTATTCTTTTTTTTTTTTTTTTAAGATTTTATTTATTTATTTGAGAGAGAGAGAATGAGAGAGAGCACATGAGAGGGGGGAGGGTCAGAGGGAGAAGCAGACTCCCTGCCGAGCAGGGAGCCCGATGCGGGACTCGATGCGGGACTCGATGCGGGACTCGATGCGGGACTCGATGTGGGACTCGATCCTAGGACTCCAGGACCATGACCTGAGCCGAAGGCAGTCGCTTAACCAACTGAGCCACCCAGGCGCCCGGATCTCTGGTATTCTAAGTGACAAACCATTTCTCCTTTTTCCTGAATGAGCTCATTACGGCCCTAGGTACCTGAGAGACTGATAGCCTTAGGGCACTACAGAAGAAAAAACAAAAATGGAAATGTGAGAAGAGGTACAGGGGCAGCAAGGTGGGTGGAGGGAATAATTTCATCAGTATTAATCCATACTAATTTTCTCCTATTTGTATTCTAACTTTTTCTTAGGAAAGAACGTCTTTTATGTCCACATGGTGAATCAGTAGAATTAGTAGCCCTAGTGGTAGACCTCTTCTACTGCTGCTTTGCTGCTTTGTTTTTGCTCAGTTAATTTACACGAGTATTTCACCAACTCTAATCCATAGAGCTTTAGTCCTACACAATGTTCTGCCAGGGAAAAATATTAGGTGTTCAAATACTTTCGGTAAGTTTACTCTGTCTCAACCCCAACCCCTCACCATCCCCATCTCTAGGTGGCTCTAAACCACCTCCACTGAAATTTACTTCACTGGGAACATTAGCATATTAAAGGCTCTGAGAAGTGCCAAAGCGTTATTTGTTGTATTTTATTTTAAATGGACTTACTTGCATTCCACTCAGCATTTCTCAAACTTTCCCCAGCAAACCCCTCCCCCCCATAGCACCTATTAGTATTCCAAGATAATATCCTTCCCCCAGGACGAACTTTGAGAAACTGTATTCCCTTTATTATGTCATTACAGTTGTCAGGACTACGCATTAGAAAGTACTTGAAATCGGACGTGAACAGTGATTCAGCATCCATTCATTCATGGTCTTGAGGTGAATGGGAGTCAATGAACTGGTTTATGGCTCTGTTTCTCCACTTACTGGTTCTGTGACTTGTGGGTGAATCCTTTCACTTTTTTGATAATCGGTTTCCTCGACTATAAAAAAGGCCACTGACACTGCTGGTGCTAATACTGTTCTCAAGATCCAGGGAGAAAAATCAAGCAGTATGTAAAGTGCCCAGTGCCCAGAGCAGAAGTCAGTGTTTCTTCCCACCCATCCTTCACCTTGCTATGTTTCACAAATGAGAACAGTTAAAAATTAGCAACAAAAAAAATTCTAATTTAACAAAAACAAACAAAACTTTTCCCATCCAAGTTTTTATAAATTCTGAGGAAATTGTCTACTTTACTCATCTTGGGTTAGTGGGCTACCTGTGATTTCCATGACTACTGAAAAAATTTTACATGAGACTAATTGCAAAGCAGATCAATTTCTAGAATAAATGTCCTGGAAAATGTCTCTTTAATTTCCATTTAATTGGAACAGATTCATTTGCCGTCCTTATTCATGCAAAACTCCCATTGACATCACTTAGTTCCAAACTAAATTAGGTAATGTAAATGATAAAAGCAGAATCACTGCACACAAGCAAGAATATTGGGCTCATTCTGTGGCTCCACAACTACAAAAGCTGGCAAAAGGCAAAGCCTGTGATTAAAACCCTGAGAGGCAAGACCCTAAGCGGAAGCATAAACAAGAGAAAGTAGAATTTGAGGCTCTGTCATGGACATTCTGAGACGGGATTTATAGAAGAGGGTAAAAGATTCCATCTCGCCATGAACATACCTCTAGTTAACTATATTCATTCAATGTGTATGTGGTGCATACTTAGTTTGAGCCAAGTCAAGTTCTAGGCAGGCTTGTAAATAAAATAATCGTCAAGACCACCGGGATCCACCCTACTTTCCAGAGCTTACATCTTGTAGTAGGCGGAGGAGGAGAGAGGAGGGGTCTGGAAGCAAACAAAAACTAGGGGCACATATATACACGTAGGAAAATTTTAAACAAGCTAAATCCTGTGATGAAAATAAAACAGATTAATATACTAAAGAGAGAGTGAGTTAGGAGAAACATGGGGGGGGGGATGTCATGAAAGCCCCCTCCAAAGGGGTGTTTTGCTGTTATTCTATCTCTACTTTTAGTTTATGCTTCCCATTTGGTTGGGGGTGTTATATTTGTGTATTTCTCATATAATACAATGCCTGGTACACTATGGTAATGAATGCTGAATGGAGAATTTAATAGGAGGAAATAATTAAACCTCAGCATAAGGGATTTAGTTTAGTTATTATTAGACCTATCCCAACCCTGAAGTATTGAATCCCTAAATGGTATTGTTACTTGAAGTTCTGGATTTCCTTTGTGTCTTAATCTGCTCAGGCTGCCATTACAAAATACTACAGAATAGTGCCTTAAGTGACTGAAATTTATTTTCCCATAGTTCTTAATGTTGGAAATCCAATATTGGTGGTGCCAGCATGGTCATGTTTTGGTGATCTCTCTTCATAGCGTAGCTTTTCACTATGTGCTAACATGGCTTGCTTGTGGGGAGAGAGAGAGGGAGGGAGAAGGGGGAGGGGAGAGGGTGGAAAAGAGAGGGACCCTTGGGGAGGGAAGGAGGGAAGAAGAGAGGGACTGAGGGAGGGAAGGGGGAGAAGGAGGGGGGAGAGAGATCCCTTTCTCTTCTTTTAAAGCCCCTAATCTGTCTTGAGGGCCCCACTCTCATGATCTAATTTAACCCAAATTATCTCCCAAAGGCCTCATCTCCCAATGCTGTCACATTCCAGTTAGGGCTTCAACATATGCATTTTCAGGGGGATACAAATATTTAGCCTGGAACATTGTTTTAGCAGCTTTAAAAATAGGATGTGGTTACTTAATCTTTCAAGTTATCAGTCATTTATGTGTAGGAATACAACCATGAATAAGATAAAGTCCTTGTTGCCCTAGAGCCTTAAGTCTAATTGTGGAAGCCATTTTGAATAAATTAGAATGGCAAATAACTCTGTTCACTATGTGATAGATTGGACATTTTTAAGAGAAAAATGTCCTTATTGGGGCGCCTGGGTAGCTCAGTTGGTTAAGCATCTGCCTTAGGCTCAGGTCATGATCCCAGGGTCCTGGGATTGAATGGGGAGCCTGCTTCTACCTCCCCCTCTACCCATTCCCCTCACCACCCTCCCTGCTTATGCTCTCTCTCAAATAAATAAAATCTTAAAAAGAAAAAAGTCTTATAGAGACCTCTAAATGGTCCCCAAATGATTGCAGCCTCCTGATATTCACAGCTTTGTGCCATCCCTCTCTCACATTGTATTGGTCTATGTGACCAATAGCATATGGCAGAGCTGATGGTTTGTCACTACCAAGATTAGATAATAAAAGATCGGGGCCTCCATCTTGAGTTTTCTGTCTTTTGGATTATTTGCACTTGGGAAGTCATGTCATCAGCAGCCCTATGGAGAAATCCGCATGGTGAAAAACTGAGCTGTATAGCCGGTAGTCACAAGGAACTGAGACTGCCAACCACCACATGAGCAAGCTTAGAAGCAGATTTCCCTCCAGATGACTGCAGCTCAAGCCCACAGCTTGACTACAATCTCAAAAGAGACCCTGAGCCAGAAACACCCAACTGACTTGCTTCTAGATTCTTTGATTGATAGATACTGTGAGATAATAATTGTAGATTGATTTTAGCTGCTAAATTTGGAAGGTGTTTGTTACTCAGTATAGATAACTAATCAGGGTCTTTCATTGCAGTTAGTTTGAGAAACAATGGTGTGGAGTATTCTTGACAATTATATTAGATATGTAAGATATGTAAGACTCAAGTAAGAATTAACAAATTTTTATTAAGTATAGCTGGACATGTTGGAGAATAAGACTAGTTATGGTACTGATATCAAACTAGGTGAGCTACTGATGCTTCTTCCTGCTGTAAGATTAAATTATCCAGAATCCAAGCACTGGTATCTCTAACTATGTCACAAATGAGTCAAATAACAAGAGCTATTTATAATGAATGCCATGGCCTTTTCCTCTATTTTAACTGATAACACTTATTATTTGAAGAATTCTGAGTAGATTTCAGTAGGAGGGGGTGTGAGAATGTGTGTATGTATAGGAAAAAATATCTGTTTTACTTCTAAATGCAAAATTTATTTTTAGGTCTCATCTGTATACATACCTGAGGCAATGGGGTTCTGCTTCCTGAATGCCTTTCTGATAATGCCTTCCTTTATTGACTCAAATGATACCCATCTTTCCTAACAAAGGTAAAGCTTTCGTTCATAAATAACTTCTTTTCTGGGTGGACTATGTTGCCTCAAAATATATTTTATAAACCAATAAGCATTGATAATATTTGACAGAACAGAAACAGGGAGTAACTTCAATTTGGAATATAAAAGTGAACCAAGAATAAAAACCTGAGTTTTATTTAGAGTGTGTCATACAGATACAAAGAAGATTGGTAGCTTTCTTTGATGTGCTTACATGAAATGCCTGTAGTCAAACGGCTATTTTTAAACTTGAGAAGGAATTCAGGACAAAAGGAACATTTTAAATATAAAAGGGAATTCGGGAAGATCACAAAGAAGTGAAATCATTATTATGAAGTTCAAAGACACATTGTTCTTCAAATACCAAGAAGCTGACTTAAGTATCATTTGTGACCCTCATTCAAGGAAGACTTTCTAGGTTTTAAGGAAGTTATGGACATGAGGCCATTCTTTTGCCCCCTTTTCAGAAACTGCTCTGTTTTGGACAACTATTCTGTTTTACTTTCTTGAGATGAATTCCTCAGTTGTGCACTCTTGTCAATTCTCTCTCTCCTTCAACTACTATGCTAGACTTTTTGAACTCAATAATGAGATCTTAAAGGCAAGATCACTGGTCTGTTGTGTCAGGCATCAAGTCAGCCAACCACCAGAGACCAGGGGGATGGTTCTGGTGTGTCAGTCCCTGGCCTGAGCAGGATACGTATTGGAGACCAGGAATTGGCCCCCACATAGATGGGAAGGTAGAAAATTATTTTAAACATGGGTAGGAAGTCAGGCTGAGTGTTCCCAGGTGTCAAAGACATTTCTAAAAGTCATCCGGAAGGTCATAAGGATATAACTATGGCATCAATGAGGACTAACTTGAGAGTTGAGGTCTATTGTCTTAAGTTAGAGAAAAGTTCCAACAGACAAGAAAGGTGAATTTTATGGGGTACCAACTCTTCAGTTTAAATACATTAGCTCCTTTCTTCCCCACAGCAATTTTGAAAAATAGATTTTATATCCATTATATAGATGTGGAAGCTGAGACTTAGAGAAATAAAGTGATTTGGCTTGTGTTGGAGCCAGTATTCAAATCCATGACTCTCTGATCCCGATCCTCTTTCCACTATACTGTTTTTTTCTCCCTGCCTGTGGTTGAGCTCAACATAGTCATTGATTAAATATAAGAAAGTCAGGGGATTGCTTTCATAAGAGTTCTAAGGGCATCGAGTACAAACCCTTCATTTAATAAATTTTTTAGAAAGGTCATATTCATACAAGCTATGATTCTGAATTATATATTTCAGATACTTTGCTTTTGGCCACATAAATATCGCTGCCTTAGAAATCACAAAGAAGGTTTTTTTTTTTTTTTTAATGAGATAAACCTACAAATGTGAGAAATATATTCAGTTGAGTGCAGCTTTTAATTTTTTTTTTTGACAATAATTTTAAGAGCAAACTTTTATCTAAAAATCATTTGTACTCAGGTGGTCAGCCCTTTTCAACTGTCCAGTAAATTTTTGTTTGTTTTCAGAAAGTCATTGCTCATAACATTGCTTAAATATTTGAAATTTGTTTATATTTGTAGAGCAAGGCAGTTCAACAGCATGCTATCCATTTGTTCCCTTCATCCTGAAACAAGCATTTAACACCTTCTATATGTCAATGACTAAGGACAGCATTGTAATCAAGATCCTAAAGAATTTATCAAATAAAGGACAGTAAGAAACATTTACACATAATTTAGAGCTATGGAAAAATGTCAGCTTTGAGAGCCCATGGGGAGGAATTCTCCTAATTCTCTTTTGGGAATCATAACTGGGTAAAACAAACTCTTTCCAGGAAGACTTTCTAGAGGAGGTACCTTGGGAAGCCAGCCTGGAAGTGTCTAATACACATACAAGGTTAACTTGTTAGTGATTTAGAGTGTTCTAAATCAAGTTGTGTCCCAGAAGAATAGAATTCCATTTCTAAAATGGACCTTTAGAACCCTTTTTGCCTTTGTTAACTAATCCATCTTTTACATTTGAGGAAAGCATAGCAACCATATCTTCATTTCTTGTTGTGGTCCAGAAAACAACTCTAAGAGTAGGAATTGGTGAACTTTGTTGCTGTTTTGCTGTTTTTTATTATTTTATTTTATTTTATTTTATTTATTTTATTTTGTTTTATTTTATTTTATTTTTTGCTGTTTGTTTTAAAGTTACCAATGCTATGCTTTTGGTTTTAAAAGAAATGTAAGGTGTCCTCTTTCTAAAGGAAAGTAAAGGATTTGTATTTTATTCTTTGCTTATTAATTATTCCAAATTATGTGCCACTTAGAAGTTATGACCCCTGACCACCTACATATATTGCTGTTCTACAAATGGAAACTTCTTCAGTTCTTACAAAACTAATTCTAATTTAAACTACTAAATCATTCATTCTTTCAATGGATTAAAAAACATGAATATAATACATGCATATTGTAACCAACCATTCTAAATACTAGAAGAAAAATTCAGTTATCTTTTACTTCATATTAATCAGTTCTACTAGAGGTACATGTGACTAAAAATAAAAATGGATGTATCCTTTTTGATGATAAAAAAATCAACATGTTTAGGTAAATATAGTATCTATAGAAAGAAAAAAGAAGTATAGATATATATTGTACATGCTCAGTGGGGGTGATATTGCCCCCAGTGTTGAAAATTCATTCTTGGAGGAATGGATGGTATTATAATAGTTTGTGACTCTCCAAAGAATTACAGGACAAGAACAGATATAGAGTATATTTCTGATACTAAAATTTAATGGGAGAAGGGCAGTTAGGAATAAAAAATGTCTGAAAAGGTTCCTTAAGGGGAAATAATGAAACAATGTTGAGAAACACTGGTATATATGTGCCTGTGTGTATATACGTGTGTGTGTGTGTATATGTATATATATATTTGTTATATGTGTATATATGTACACCTTTATGTGCATTATTTTCTATTTTGAACAAAGAGAGGATATATTATTCTCTCTACTCTGTTCCGTGCTGTTTTCACTTGACTATGATATGTCACATGTAAATCAGGGTTGACACATGCAAATGCTTACAGGGGTCAGCTGGGTAACATAAACAAGAAAAACAGGGATTGGGGAAGAATGTGGACCATAGCAAAATTGAGAGCCCATGCTCCTTTACCCTTTAACGAGTAGCAGTGTTTGGCTCCAGCTAATGGTAGCCATGAAGGAATTTGGACTCAGTGTTATTATATTCTCTGATTTGTCAAGCAATACTGGAAATCTAAATTTTAGAAGTTGACAGTGATTTCCCCATGAGGGTCAACATTATGTGGGTCAAGCCAAACATGTCCTTGCTAATAAACATGTAGGCCCCCCTTTGGATTTTAGTAGAAGTCCAACCCAGGGTTTCCCAAGAAAGATTCAGAAACCAATTACAACAAAATCCCCTGCAACAGAATTTGTATGTGATGTGTTTGCTGGGCCCCAGCTCGGGCCTACTGAATTAGAAACTCTATGGATCTACCCAGGAATCTGAATTTTTAACATGGAGTTTCTTATGCAATCTCAAGTTTGTGAACCAAGGACATTGGGCACTTTTTAACAGCTACACAACCAGAATTGAACTCCAAAACATGAAACTATCATACTTTGTTAAAACCATTCCCCTATTTATACCACATCTTCTTTATCCATGCATCAATCAATTGATGGACACTTGGCTGCTTCCATAGTTGGACTATTTTAAATAATGCTGCTGTAAACATAGAGGGTGCATGTATCCCTTTGAATTAGTGTTCTTGTACTCTTTGGGTAAATACCTATAGTGCCATTGCTGGATCATAAAGTAGTTCTATTTTTAAGTTTTTGAGGAACCTCTATACTCCACAGTGGCTGCACCAGTTTGCATTCCCACCAGTCATGCACCAGGGCTGCCTTTTCTCCAAATCTTCCCCAACATTTGTTATTTGTATTGTTGATTTTAGCCATTCTGACAGGTGTGAGGTGATATCTCATTGTGGTTTTGATTTGCATTTCCCTGATGATCAGTGATGATAAGCATCTTTTCATGTGTCTTTTGGCCATCTAAATGTCTTTGGAGAAATGTCTGTTCATGTTTCTGGCTATTTTTAATTGGATTATTTGTTTTTTGGATGTTGAGTTTTATAAGTTTTATATATTTTGGATAGTAATCCTTTACTGTATATGTCATTTGCAAATATCTTACCCCATTCCATAGGTTGAGTTTTAGTTTTGTTGATTGTTTCCTTCATTGTGGGGAAGTTTTTATACAATGGAGTATTATTTTGCCATAAAAAAGAATGAAAGCTTGCCTTTTGCCATGACATGGATAGAGCTAGAGAGTATAATGCTAAGTGAAATAAGTCAGAGAAAGGCAAACACCATATGATTTCACTCATGTGGAATTTAAGAAACAAAACAAGCAAAGAAAAATAAATGAGAGAGAGAGATGGAGAGAGACAAATCAAGAAACAGACTCTTAATTATAGAGAATAAACTGATTGTTACCAGAGGGGAAGCCGAGGGGGGGTTGGGTTAAATAGGTGATGGTAATTAAAGAGTGAACTTGTGAAGAGCAGCAGGTGATGTACAGAAGTGTGGAATTACTATACTATACACCTGAAACTAATATAACACTATGTTAGCTAACGGGGAGTGAAAAAACTTAAAAACGAAAACCATTCCCTTATTGATGGGTATTGAAAATGCTTCTAAACTTTTCTCTCTATAAATAATACTTCAGTAAACCTCCTTAAGCACATTGTTTTTATTTTTATAGGGTAAATTCCAAATCAGATTATGGGGTCTAATTTTAGGATCCAGTAGATATTGTAAAATTACTTTAAAAATGTTGCATAAAGTCACATTCTGACCAGCAATATATGTGAGTGCCCTTATCCCAATAGTGACATCCCTGGGTATTAAAAAAAAAAATTTTAACATTCTTTCTTCCTTTATTTTTTAATTTTTAAAAAAGATTTTATTTATTTATTTGACAGGGAGAGAGAGCACACGCGGGGGAAGGGTAGGCAGAGGGAGCGGGAGAAGCAGACTCCTCTCTGAGCCAGGAGCCCGATGTGGGGCTAACATTCTTTATTTTTTAAATGCATAATATTCTGACTTCTAGTACAGTTAAGAATTTTTTAATCACGTTTTTGCATTTCCTCTTCTTGGGGAGTTTGCAGATATCCCCAAGCTGACAATGGCAGGTTTGAGAGTGGGAGCCAAGACATTCTACACAGGGTCAGTTTCTTTGATACTCTTCCCTTCTTCCTAGGCTCCACCCTCCCATCAAATCCCTGCTTTTTCTTTTCACAGGGAGCCCACTAAGCCACTAATTATCTTTCACCATTCTGGCAGGTCTCTTAAGTTTTCTTTTGGAATTATAGTCATCTGTTTATTTCCTTTGCACATTTGGCTACTTAATAGTCGATTTTTTTCTTAACTATTTGATGTAGTTCTGTGCAAACTAGGCCATTAACAATTTGCTTTATATAATATTTTAAAGAAACAAATGATAAAAGTTACTATTTTACTTAATAATCAACCCAATTTGAACAAATTTTATTTAATTTTAATCATATTAATAATTTAAAACAAGCGGTATCATTTTTCTCTTTGTTTTTGCTGCTTTTAGAAACACGCAATTTAACATCATGCATTTTCAGTATAATGCTATATAATAAGTTAACTGCAGAAAAGCCACTAATAAATATTATTTCATTTAATAACAGCAAAGAAACTGTAAGGATTTAAGTAGCTTATATGAAAGTTAAAAATTTTCCAAACTTGGATATGGATTTTTTTTAAGTGGAGGGGCTTTCTCTCAAGAGCTCCTATTTCAAAAGCCAAATGGGATTTCAAACTACAAGTAAATAAATGTCAAAGCCTCTTGGCCTCTGCTCTGCCATTCTTTGCCTGAAATCCTGCCAAAATTAAATTTTCCATTCAAGGACTGGCATTTACTAAGCTTATTTTTTTAAAGACTCACTTTCAAAAGTAGTGGAAATTCTATGCAACTTTTGACGTTCCTCTCTGTGGATAGAACAGCTCCCTCTCTAGACATTTTCCACAGGGGTAACTTTTTCTGAAAAACAAATTTTCAGTCCTTGAAATATCTTCGGCATCTAGGTCTATTGGTTTTTTTCCCAGTGCCAAGCATAAAGATAAAACAGCAGCCAAGCTAAAAGCTAGTGTTTCACTAGGTATCACAGAACAAAAAGGAGAGAGAAAGGGCAGAAGAGAAAGTGGGAGAAAAGAGCATGGTCCAATAGTTCACTTGCTAGAGGGGGACATTTATCTCAGAAAAATTGTGCTGTCCCAACAAAACTGAGCTGTAGCGAGACTCACTGTCTGCTTATTCACATAACATCATTTTCAATTATTGTTAAGATCAAATAGTTAAGAGCTGAGTGCGTTTAAAGAATCCCAAGGCGGAAATATGGAATCCCCTCACTACAGAGTAAAATCGGAGGATTAGGGCGCCGCTTCTTTTTGCCGGTCCAGCGTTGGTGGGGAGAAGGGGTAGTGCTTTTTGGGAGCCTGTGAAAAGAGTGAGGACTTGGGAAATGGAAACTAAAACTGTCAGCCAGAAAAGTCCTGCAGTATCCCTAAATGAAAGTTCAAAAAGTTAACAAAAAAACTGTGGGATAAATTAAAGGTAGAATTGAAAACTACAGAAAGTTAGGTGAGAAAACTGAAATCTATCTGGGATTGAACTGCTTGCACTTCTAAAAGCAATGGCTTGAAGCAGCAAGCAAGTTACTAGTCTGTCCTTATGCTTTCTCCCCACTCTCCTTTTCTCTTCCTTTCCTCTTCCGCAGCTTTTCTCGTAGGCAGTGCGCCCTGAGATTGTCGCCCTGTGAGCATTCCTTTAATTTTCGAGTTATTTCTTTTCCTCTTGTCCTCAGACCTAACCCTCCTTTTCTTCAGATAGTGTTTGTTCAGGGACGAATCATAGAGGAGGTAGAGGGATAGAAAAAAGTTTTTTGGTTTGGGAAACTTGGGCCTTTGTTGTGTCATTTCCCCTGCCCCTCCCCGCCCCCAAGCACGTGACCAAGAAAGGCCGGAATTTTGTGAATGGAGCCGAAAGGTGGCTGCAAGGGCGGGAGAAGCTCCGCCCCTTCCCCTGAAGCGGCCAATCTCCTAGCGGAGCGCTGCGGGGTCAGCAATAAACAACAATGGGCTGGGAACATACGACACGTTATTGGCTGAGGCGAGAACCTCGCGGGGGCCTACCCTAAAGCTCCGCCCCCTCTCGGTTACCCTGGATACCCGTCGGGCTTTGGCCGTTGAGAAGGGCTTTGGAAACTGTTGCTCACGTTACAGAGGCTGGTTTATCCCAGGAATGCTGGGCGGCGGGACACTCTTGCTATTGGCTCCTCGCCTGATTTCACCCTCAGAATGTACCCGAGAGCCTCACTATTCCGCTTGGAGACCCAGGCTGTGCCTGGAACCCCTCCGTGGCCGAGGTTAAAGTGCAGTTCCCGCCCCAAGTGCTTGTTAGGTGCTCGCGTTTGCACCGGCTACTTGGATTAACTAGTTTGAGGGAATGCACGGTGGGTGTCCTTGCTGTCCACAGTTATTGGGTGCTTCCCCAGTGATACTTTTTCTGTTGTTGTTTATTTAATTTTTTTTTTTTTTTTTTTTTTTTTGACAGAGATATTTACCCTCCTAGTTCCCTCCATGGGTCCGGAATTGAGTCTTACGGGCTCACACTCTCATTTCAATGCGTCTCCATCACGTTCCATTTAAGGAAGGAAACTTTCAAATAGAAATTGAGAACTGCAGCACGTTTCCCTAAGGCGGAACAGCTGCCGGAAACGTCCTTTGGTCTCTAGCTCTGGTCGCCATCAGGATCACAAGTAAATTTCAACACCACTAAGTACGCTGGTCCCATCCCCACGGCCTCCCATCCACTGTTGGGCCGAGGCTGCTGCCTAAGTGACTTTTTACAGCTCCAAGCCTCATAGGCGCGTCAGGGCAAGTGGTTTCAGAGTTGCAGCCCACACTTTTTAACGTCCCGATCATTGTCCTTGAAACCCGAGCCCCATCACCGCTCGCCCCCAGCTCCGGGCTCTGGCGGTTTAAAAGCTGGAGAGGAAGTGAAAGCGTCAAGTACAGTAAGTGACACCCTCCGCCTCCGTGTGTACATAACAAAAGCTCAGGAAACGTGCGGGTCCCTAGGATATCCGAGCCACCCCATTCCCTCCCTGGTCCTCCCCACCTCCACAGTGGACTGGAAGCACCTTGTCGCAGTGCACACGTGGGACACCTTTTTTTTTTTAAATATATATATATATATATATATACTTTTCTTCACCTAGATTTCTCTGTGGTCCTGCTAAATTTCCCTCCCAACGCAACCGCTCCTAACTAGCAGTTCCTCAGTTCCCAGGTGCTTTTACTCATAGATTCTTTATTGTACTGTCCCATGAACGACAGGATCTTGTTTTACTTGAGGGTGGCCGTTAAAAAGTGGGGCTGGGTGTTGGAAAACGGGAAAAGAATTTGGGCCAAAAGCTTAGTGGGAACGAGTCTATAGAGCGAGGTGGGCTCCTTATCAGGTTAAAAGTAGGGGGGCTGGAGATGTTGAGGGAGGGGATTCGAGGGAGTAAAGAGGCATGGGCTTGGTGGGTAGTAGCACTTCAGAGTATATGCCAGAACCGAACAAAAGTGATTTAGGGCATCAGCCCAACAGTGGAAGAAACACACCAGTAAGGAATCCTAGCGACTCGATACACATGGCTTCAGTGTCCCGGACGCCTTAACGATAAGCAGAGCGTTAGGAAGGCAATTGATTTCCTCTGTGGCGTTTGCAGGCTGTGGATACTGCGCCAGCCCGCGGAGCATCCGCTAGGAAGAGGGGCGCGAGAGATCCACGAGAAGGGGCAGCAAGCCGCCTGATTGACAGCTCGAAATCTGATCTTGTGAAAGAGACGCGGAGCCAATGGGAGGCAGCGATCCATCAGTTTGGATTGGAGGCCCCTGGAGGAGAAGTAGAGGAAAAACCACCGAATTGAGCTCTGTCAGAGGCGCTTTCGGCTTCCAAAGGGGAAGTGCTGGGCAATAATTAATGTTTTTATTAAATTTGGAGGGAATTTTTTGCAGCCGTTCGCCTAGCGTGGCCTTCAGGTGGGTCTTTCCAACAACTTTTTATGTCTCTCCAGATAATTGCATGGTTGTGGGTTGCAAAAACTATCCTTATGAAAGAGGTGTCTCCGTCTCTTTAGTCCCGTTAGGTGCAAAGCAAGTCTCGTTGATCGCCATTGCTAGTTTTGCACACGTTTGCGAATCAGAGCTGCCCGGGCTACACCGACCGCGCAGGGAAACATCGAGAGTGTAAATAAATACATCGCCTCTTGTTCGGATTTTTGCTACTGCCGAAAATATGTAAATTGTGAACTCTCTTGGCTCTCTGTGGATCCAGGTGAAGGAGGCGGTGTAGGGAGGGTTATTTTTGTGAATGGGACTGTCGGAGGGTAATTAGCTATGCAAATTCAAGAGCTTCATTCATGATTTTTTTTTTTTTTTTAGCCTAAAAGCCATCTTGTTCCCCTCTAGGTTGATAGAAGTCCAGATCCTGAGGAAATCTCCAGCTAAATGCTCAAAATATAAAACACTCAGCTGAGATTTGCGAAGAGCAGCAGAATGGATGGATTTTATGACCAGCAAGTGCCTTACATGGTCACCAATGTGAGTGATCAGTTCGAAAGTTGCTGTTTATAAACTTGACTCCAACGGGGGGGGGGGGGGGGGGGGGGGAGGGGGCGAGAGGGGGGGGGGTAAGGGGGCTGGGATTGCAGATACTTTATCTGCTTTGTTGCCACTGTAGGGCGACTCTGCTTCTAGAAGCCCAATCTTCAAAATGAGCTTACCTTTCAGTGATTTGGATAAGGCATAGTTTTGTTTTTAAGACCCCCCCCCCCCTTTTTGTTCTGATTAAAGTGCCCAAGATGAGTGGAAGAGGAGATGGAGGGCAGCAGCAGCTGCTGCACTCAAAGTTTTTGGCTGGGTTTGTCTGCCACATTGAAAAGAATGAAGTTGAGACAAATGCTGACACTTTTTGTTTACATGGGGTGTTTTTGTTTCTTTTTTTATCGTCTCGTTTTTTCCTCATGTTTTTTATTTCACCACTCTATTTTTACTTTTGTTTTGGGGGGTGGTATCAGAGAGAATAAAATTCACGGTATTTTAGTCTAGCTTTGATCCAGCTAAAAACGACTTTAAGTGTGATTGCTTAATGTTGTTTTGATGCTGAGATGCCATGAATACATGACTGATAAGTAGTAGTGTGTTACGCTTGGCGCTGGGAAGCAACTCTCCCTGGTTGTTGAATTCTCAGCCTAAGCTTTCACTGTCAAGTGAACGCTGAAAATGAGTATTGGAATTGATACTATGGACTTTTATTTTTCTATTTAGAGAGAGGCTCCAGCAGACTTATGTATGCATGTGTTTTTTTGTGTGTGTGACATCTGAGGTTTACATTTTTTTAAAGGATTTTATCTTTCCCTTTGTAGAATCAGCGTGGGAGAAATTGTAACGAGAAACCAACAAATGTCAGGAAAAGAAAATTCATTAACAGAGATCTGGCTCATGATTCAGAAGGTGAGGTTTGATTTGGGGCTGAATCCCCCCTCTTTACCTATACCCCCACCCTCATAAAGGAGAGGAGCACTTCAGTCTTAGCTTAAAAATAATAATCTTTCAAATTACTGCATTTAACTGAGACTTTTACTTGGAGCAATTAACATAATGTGACAATTTGCATTGGAGGATATTTTATGGCCCTGTCACAAACTAATGAAAGAAGGAAATAAACACTTAACAGTGACATCCTTCTTTTAATCATTCTTTTGTGTTTAAGTACTCTTGTCCATATGGCACATAACTAATCCCATACACTGAGGTAACAATTTTAAAATATCCAACACCGTGGGACAAAGTAAGCAGCTAGGTATACTACTTAATTTCTCCCTTCTACTTTATTAGAAGTTAAATGGTGTAAATCATGGTTTGCTTTCCCATTCTCCATACACTAAAACCATTTACTGTTATCAAACTTTTCATGGATGATTTTGATGACTACATGGTGAGGTCATAATATCTTGTTTATAGGCCTTCAAGTGTTCACTGAATCATAATTAAGGCCTAATTTATAATTAGAATACCTATTTGGGAAATTAGGTTACAGATTTTTTTTTTTTTTTTTAAGGCACTGTTAGTTAGGAGGTCAGTATGTTATAAAGTATTCCACCCGTACGGGAGCATTCATAATGGACTTAATATACTTAGATTTAATTATCTAAGTTCAGTTTGCCATTTTGATTAGGCATGTTGAATTCTGAAACTTAACTCAAATCTTCATACATATTGGACACCCTCTCTCTCCCACAATGACAGAATGCACAGTTTTGGACTTGATAATAAACAGGTGCCAGGAAATTATCTCACTTTGACTTTTGTAAACCTACTAATGTAGAAATTTTCCTCTAAGATCTTGTATTTAAAAGTTGTCCCTTTTAGTTTTGAGGCATTGAAACTCAAAACATACAGTGCTTTAAGAATTATACCATGTACTGTTTCATCTTTTCTGTAAGGTTCAGAAGATAAAAAGAAAGTGATGGTCAGCCTTTCTACTCTTTCTTCTGCAAGAGTTGACTCTATTTAAGAAAGGTTTACACAGATAGACACACCTTCACCTCAGCCTTTTTGTGAATCCTAGTGTATGTGTGTCTAGTGTCCCTGAGCTTATTTATTAAGTTATTTGTTAAGAGGGGGAAAATATTGCCTTCGTTATTTAATTCACTAAAATAATTTCTTAAAGAAGTATTGCTTAATAGCCATTAAAATGGCAGGATTATTGAGCTATTTAAGTCATGAATCCTATTTTCTTCTTCTATTGACTCCCCCCCAAATTAAATTGATACTTAGTACCAATTTCATGACAAACATTTCCATTTAATGGAGCCTAAAGGTTTTTCAAATCTTTTGTTTATGTCTCTGACTTGTTTTTTAGAACTCTTTCAAGATCTAAGTCAATTACAGGAAACATGGCTTGCAGAAGGTAAGGCAAAAAAATTGCTTTAAAAGGAGGGGAAAAGCAACTCTAGAAGGGGAAAAAAAAAGTCCTGAACTTGCTGTCTTAACGTTCAGCCCAATTAATTGAGCTCTAAAAGAGCCACCTCATGTGTCATGCATACATTAGAGTCTCTGATGAGTTTGTCTTTAGGGAATCCGGGGCTGCACTACCCAGTGTCATCACAAATTACCAGGAGAAATTGCTTCCAGCTCACAATCACATCTGCTTTTGGCAAGAACTAATGCACCAAGACTTCAAGTTCTAAGCCTCTGTTCAGATTTTAATTGCAATTGATCAGGTTTATATTATTGTACCTCGAGAGACCTCCTAGAGCCAGAACCCGGCTTGCTGTTTCTTTTACAGCAGCGCATATCATTATTTGGTGTTCTGGTGGAGGACTTTTCTGATGGCAGAAATTAGTTTCTCTGGGTTCATCAGGACGGGATGCTTCAAGATTTAAGTGCAAGTGTCTTCTTTCCACCGTGTTCACAACACAGAACGTTAGGTGTGTATCCAATACTTAGGAAATCTATGGCTTTAAAAGAAATCTTTGGGGGATTTGAGGACTTAAAGAAAGGTTTTCTGTTTGTTACTGATATGTGATATTTGCTGAAATTGATTTTTGCTTTTGTGTCACTTTTACTAGGATTTATTTAATATAGCAAGGTGACGTGTGAAGGCATTACTCTTATTTTTAATTACTTTTTAGTAAAATTTTGTGTTGCAATCTATTGTATCTTTTATTGGGTGAAACTTTATTTCATAGGAACAATGAGATACTGCTTCAGTACAGCTTAATACAACTTGAGAAATGCCTAATGTTGAGGGACTTTTGTTGGTGTCCAGAATTTGAATTTTTTCTTTTGGGTTTGTTATAAATGTGAAATACTAATTTTGTCCTATGATGTGTTTTATGGGAAGAACAAAGAGAAAGTTCTATCTATTTAAGCATTGAGTATGATTTGTATCTCTGTCTGTATGTTATCTGGGAAACATGCAATTTTTGGAACAGATTTTTAAGGTTGTTAAAAGAAGGGAGAGAGTCTCTTTAAATGGAACCCAAGTGTTGCTGTTGCTACTTTGAGCCAGACTGCTTTATCGGTGGTCTTGCTTGCAGTTCATCAAGTTGCTGTTAGCATGTAAAATAAGTTTCTTTGTTTTGCTGATATTCTAGTTTTCCAAAAAGCTTTTGTAGTCTTTATAGATCTTTTAAGTTAAATAGCTCTTCTAGTAGCCCTTTGAAAGGGTGATTGTATTTGCGTGTTCATAAAAGGTAAGTAAGTATTAATGAAAGTTTTAGTTATATTTAAAGGTCATTTTGCTTGTCTCTGTAAATGAAACTTACTGCAATAGATTACTTACTATTGCAATGTAAACCATATATTCAAACCTAACTTTTTCAAGAAAAATTTGCACAGAGGTCCTTGTGTTAACTTTGATTTGTTAGTTTTGCAAAGTTGAAGGTTGTAAGGACATTACATTCATGAGGAAATTTGTTCGCTTACCTAAAATAACTTGAAATATCTATTTTAATTGTTCTCGAAGGTTTGTTGGTTCTTAGATGTTTAAGTCTCATTGATTCCAAGTCATTGCACTTGCTGGCAGATTTTGCATGTGCATAGCAACTCTGTTTCTGGAATTTTAAAATGTGGATTCTGTGACAGACTCTTGCCATTTTATAATCAGTTTTAGTACAGTCTCTGACTTTTGACTTGTTTTGTTTATTTGTCGCTCGGTAAGTGATTTGAATAACTTATCCAAGTTAATCTTTTAAAACTCTGCACTGAATATATTCTTACCTATGATTATTAACATACCTGTAAATCAGATTTGAAGATTTAACTTTATATAAAACAAACCTAGAAAATGACTGATGTATTTGGAGGAACATGGACTTTTACTTAGAAAATGATTCATAAGCTTAAATAAGTTAAGGAATTAATCCTCAGGGTGTTTTATTGAATACCCAGGTGGGCGACTGTTTACAAACTGGATAAGACTGCATTTTAGAATAATGTAAACAGTTTTCAAATTAGTTTATATTAATTTATCCTATCATGATATAAGCAAAATATTGTTAATATGACTTTTAAAATTTAATAATGGAAAGAGAGTTCTTTTTTTATTTTTTACTATTTGTTAATAGACTGCATATTTACTTTTATTTTTAGCAATTCTGTATCATTATATTATTTGCTTTAGCATTTTAACTTGACTTATCACACATCTTGAACTAAGAAGAGATCTTAAAATTACACTAGGTTATTTGTAGCTAGATTTGTTCATTTCTGTTCTTCTGGACATCCAGAAATTAAAACATTGCCAAATTGGCAGAGTAGGGACTGTTTATATATTTCTTTTCATAATGCTTGGTAGCCAAGAAAGTGACCATGGAATTTTAAGGCATCTTGACCCTTTTAAAAAAGATCATTGGCAATTAACTAAGTTTCTCTCATGAGTTAGAATCCCACTGAGAAGTTATACAGATCTAAAAATCTTATTAGACGTGAGAGTCAAGTTGTGTCAGAAGAAAATCATGTTTTTAAAAAGTGATCAAAGCCCTGAATATTTGGGAAATGATATATCCCAAGATGTTTGTTTTTTCTTATAAGAATTTTTATAAATTAGATTCAAAGTGCAACATATGGATTAGTCATAGGTAAATTATTATGGATTATGAAATGTGTTTTATGTCTAAGGACAAATTAGGGTAGATAAGGTAGCACTTTTTGAGGGTGAGGGTTGGAGCCAGTATTTTCAGTTTGCTAAAGTCCTGTAATTTGGGGGGATGCCTGGAAATATATTTTTAATTTCCAAACGGAGATCAAAAATATGTTTGTAAAGGATGTAACTTTGCATTGGTATCACTTTCTAAGTACTGACACTGCAATTTAAACGTTTTTAACGTGTCTACCACAATTAAATATATTCACCTACACCTCATCCTGAAGAAAATTGAAAAGATAATGTTTTCAGTGACCACAGTAGCACTTAAAAAAAAAAAAGTGTCTATTTTAAATTTTGCCATAGCTACTTTATATTATAATTTTACTATGTACAATTCTTCATTGATTCTTTGTCTTTTGAGTTAGATTGCTACTGACAGAAAGGCAATTTCTATTATTTGATCCCATGAAATCACGAGTTCATATATCCATCCTGTCAGCATCATGGTAACGTCTTATTCTTAATAGCCTGTTTTAAGTGGTACTGTAGAGGGTGGTGTCCTAGAAATTCATGGTTAAAATGGACCCTTTTGTGTGTGAGGGAGACAAACAGAAGGATATAAAATTGAGTTTGAAAAGGATTGCATTCTTCTAAAATTGCTGATTAGAACTTACCTGCTAACACAACTTGAAGAGAAATAATAAATTTCATATGTATCTAATGTAAATGCATAGCAACTTTTGAACATTGTTTTTGGCATGGATCTAGACGTTCTTGAGGTTCCCTTTCATCAGTGATATTAAGGACAAACGTCAACAGTGATTCGCTGCCACAGAGCGGGATGTTTTTCAGTGGTGTTACATAGTAAGTCAAGTTTCCTGCTGCCCCCCCACTTGAATCAAAGTTTTATCTCCAAGAACAACCTTTCTTCACCAAAGGTTATTACTTCATGCAGGCAAGGCTTTTTTTTTTCTTCTTTTGTTTTGTGTGACCTTCAAATAATAGGTTGAGTTAACAGTAGAGATGTCATTATATCCTCTCCATTTACTTCAGTAGCTGATACTAAATTTACATTCAAAATAGTTTCTTATGAAGTTCCTTTAAATAATGTGTGCTGTTGTTTCTCGCTATCCATGTCATCCACAATGCCCAGTAGTCATAATGTACTCATTTTTATTTTTCAAACAATTATACTGTTTCTTGTTAAAATGGAACATACATTGGATATGTGCTCATTAGTTTTTTTTATGTGCTACGGTAAGAGCTAAAGATTTTAAAAACTACATTATTTTATGTGGTTTACATAAAAAAAGGAAATGAGAATTAAGCATTAAATTACAGAAGTCCATACTTTTTCTTAGTATTGAGCAAGAATCACACATTTTGTGTGTAGGGGGGAGGGGTGCTACTACTCCTCTTTTTGTTGTACCAGGAAATACTCTCAAATATGAAAGGAAGACTTCTTATTTGGACTTGATTAAAAGATAGCAGGTGGAGTAAATGTACTATATTTTAAGTATTTATTGGAATTATATAAATGTCTTTTCATCTAGGCTCTACTTGCAAAATAAAAAAAAGTTTGTTAAAAATAGAACTCGGATATGGTATAGCTTCGGTATACTTTTCCAGAGGGTCCTGATCAGTGTTAATGAAATATTGCTTTTCTGGTTCAGTTATAAGAAATGTGTCATTTCTTGAATTTCATAATATAACTTCATTCCCTTTGACCTGTGTAGAAGCTTGTAATTAAAATTAATAATAATAATAATAATAATAATAATAATAATAATAATGTCAGACCTCCGTAGTACTAGGAAACAGAAACAACAGCTCTTAAGCTATGCTTGTTTCCAAGTCACTATAGGTCAGCGTAGAGTTAGGAGTGGAAGCTGATCTGAGACTGAAGACAACTGAAACTTACTGTTTTCCTTTTTTTAGAGCATCAAGTATTAAAGATGTTTCTGTCATGGGGAAATAGCTCCCCCCCCCTTTTTTTTGGTCTCTTTGAGTATGTTTATACTATTGTATTAATTAATGCTTATACATCGGTACAATCATTTTTAATTTTAAAAGCGGATGTGGTATAAAACCAGGCTTAGTGGCTTCATGATTATTTTGTTCCATGGCTTGAAGCTTCATTTCAGGATTAAACAGAATACCACCGTGCAAAGGTTGATTTTCCTGTTGTTTTACTTTTACGTAAAATAAAATTCAAGTTTATTCAGAGAAACTTGTTGCTAATTCTTTGATTCAAAATGAAATGCTACAAAGTTCAGCAATAATCTATTATAATCTCAGGATAAAGAAAATCTGAATAATAGGCAAGAAAAATAAGACATTTCTTCAATGATTTTTTTCCTCCCTCACTCCCTCCACTCTCTTAGTTCCTTCCTTCCTTCCTTTTTAGTTTTATACATTTATGTTTTTGTGATAACTTACCCTATAAAGCCGGATGGGTTAAATATATATCTATGTATCTATAGAGAGAGAGGTAGATACATAGATAGATATAGATGTCTATCTAGCTATAGATAGATTTAATTTTGTAAACTTGTCATTTATTTAAATGTATACCTTAATGGATCTGAGCTGTATTTGAGATAGAGCAATAAAATTGGTGTGTTTATTGCAAGTTCAAGTTGACTTGCTTTAGCTCTCTGGAAGGGCGTGACATGAAAAGATTGCGGTTGGGCCACATGGCTCATGCTGGACTGTGTTTTTGTGAATGGAGGCAGAACTCCAGTTCTGCCTGCTTGTCTGGAGGAATTGCTGAGGAGATCAGCTGTCTCATTCACAGGCAGAAAGAATGACTCATACATCTTCCGCCTTGTTTGGCTCCAGGTCATTGTTACAGTGGATAGAACTGGTTTTAATTAAATATTAACCCCTTTTATACTTGACGTTTGTTCCATTTGTAATTTTTCCACTTTTTTCCTAGCTTTAAAAGAAAACTCCACGGACCTCTAGTTTGTAAAGAGCGGGGGGGCTTTTTACTTGCCTGCAGCCAGCCTTGGAAAATATTTAAAACTCTTACCTTTTCTTAAGTAGTTAGTATTTCATTTGAAAGTTTAAGCATAAAATAAAGGGACTCTATTTAAAAATTGCCCCCACCCCCAGAAATGTTAGTTAAGAAAGTATGCTGAAACTGAGAATGAGGGTTAGTGATTCTGTGACATCTAGATCATGATTAATATTTTCATGAGTTTGTTTCTTACAATATGTATTGCTATGCACTAAAAGAGAGAGAAAAAAAAAACAAAACAAAACACAACAACTCTGGATAATAATCTAGGTAAAGCAAAGAGCTGAGAGAGCAGATACTACCCTTTTAAAGCCCGAGTCCTGAGACTTGATGGCAACTTGTCTATTAATGTGCAATGAACTGATAGAGCTGCTCCAGCTATTACCAATAAAATCCACATGCTTAATCTTCTTGAAAGCCTTTTATTGGTCTTTTGGTCTATACTTTTCCCCCTTGTCCTTTCTTACTCTTCCCCTTCCTCTTTAATTACATAGTGTGGGGAAACATTTTCATTCCCCAAAGGTGATTATTCCAAGCCTAGTTTATAATAGATAGCAGTGAAAATAGTGTTTTTTAAAGGTTGGCCGCTATGGTTAATTTTCCACTTTGGAGTTGGTATGGCTTGCCACAAATTTTCAGGCAGCTGTAGTTTGCTATTTCACAGAATTCCCGTGAATTGAGAAAAAAGGAAACTTATGATATGAGTGTGGCAATACTTTGTCATATTTTCCTTGCCCAGATCCAACGTGTGTTTTTCGTTAACTGCTTTCCTTTTACTCTAACTTGAAATTAGAAGTATACTTAAGCCTTTGTCTATTTAAGTAGCATGCTGCTTCATTTGGTCTATTCCGTTTCTTAAGATTAGCTTCTGTGAAAATGTGAGTCATATGTTTTTTGTTAAAATGCTGTAATATGTTCAGGCATAAGTGTGAAGTATTTATTCAGTATGTTAGAGAGTTAGAACAGAAATAGCAATTCTTATAGCAATTCTTATTCTTTTTACAAATTGTTATGGACCTATTTTCTTTAATTTGTGAAGTATAACTTCCAGCTTCTTCTAAAATTTGGCTTTACCCCCCCCATGCTTATCCCAACACATACCACATATCTACCAGTGATTTTTATGTCTTTCTTGCAGTGAAACTTATCACAGAGTTACAGTTTTCTTTTATGATATGATAGTAAGGAAAAAATAATGTCTGGCCTTTAGGACATTCATACCAGCATATTTAGTTACAAATAATTTTTGTTACTCACCAGCTATTTTTAACTATTCCTGTAAAGGGATATTACATTTTTATTAGATTCTTGTAAATGTTGGCTTTTTTTAAAAGCATAGTAATTGCTGTGGTTGATAATTTTGCATCTCCATAGTTATGTCTGTTTAGCTGTTAATTTAGAAGGAAAGCCAAAACATGTGGGTATGGTGGAAAAAATGTGTAGGATTTGGTACTGTCTACCTGCTGTTATTTATTAAATAGATATTGAAAACATTTTTGTATTTTTTTTAGTGTGAAGACTTATTTTAAAGACTAAAATAAGATTTTAGACTTATTTTATGTCTAAAATCTCCACTTCTATGAATCTGAGAAAAATGAAGCTTGCTGTAATGTCAAAAATGTTTATAGTTAAGAGAATACTAATGTACACATTTTAGCTGTTATTTTTATCCCTTTCCAATATAATTCAGGAGAAGTGAAGATTTTAAGCTTGCATTGTAATGACTGAAGTAGTTTTGTGTGTGTGACTTGAAAGAAATGGGTGAGAGGTGAAGATTTGGAAAAAATAAGTAACATTTAGGATTTAATTTAATCGTCACAGAAAACCCATATTACCACTATTAAACTGATGAATAAAATACAGTTCAAATAGGTTAAAATAGTGTACACACTTTAGACATAGGAAGTCATAAAACTGTGACTTGAAGTTTGCGTGGCTTTAGTTACTGATGGTAGCAGACATTAGTGGAATATGAAAAGGAAAAAAAAATCTCTTCTTCCATTGTACGCTGATCATTTATAACTTGAGAGAAAGTTCTTAATATTTTTGGTGACAGAGGATGGAATTTGTCTTTAATAAGCTGATGTATTGGTGTACAGACAACATTAGGAAATAATTTAATGTCTGGCTGTATATAATTTAACAATTGGCAAGATGATCATTGGTTCTGCTCTTAACAACATGACATAAGTTTTTTTTTTTTTTTTTAAAGATTTTATTTATTTAACAGAGAGAGACATAGCGAGAGCAACACAAGCAGGGGGAGTGGGAGAGGGAGAAGCAGGCTTCCCGCAGAGCGGGAAGCCCGATGTGGGACTCGATCCCAGGACCCTGGGATCATGACCTGAGCCGAAGGCAGACGCTTAACGACTGAGCCACCCAGACACCCAACATGACATGAGTTTTATTTAGCCAAGTATTTCTGCTTTTAAAAATGTGATTAAATAAGCTGATACAAAAGAATAACCTTATCTATGTTGCATTTCTTTTTTGTATAAATTTTTAAATATAGAATTTCTTTTTATAGGGATTTTTTTTTAACTCATTCAACTAGCAACCTGAAACTTTTTCCACAGAGAATGGTTATGTTCATAAACATTCCCCATTCACAGTAGGCTCTTTTTAAAAAATTAATTGACATCTATTTTAATATGACTTGACTGGATAAAATATTTCAATATTAGATATTACTAGTAAAGTAATACTAGGAATCGGATCATAGCTAAAGTTAAATAGGATAGCTCCTCTATTTTTACCAAATTAAAAGGAACTAACTTCTATTTTATGTCGTTTATGTGTGTTTGTGTACATTTGTGTATGCACGTGAAAGCTTGTTTTAGTAATATCTTGTCAATTTGGAATATGTCTAAAATCAACCATGATGAAAATATTTTAGAAGTGAAAAAGTGTACTTGTGTTTTGATTGCTGCCGAATGCATTAAGTCCTTGCTCTTCAGTATTTTTTTTTTCCTTTACTAAAAATAGGGAAGTTATTTGACATGAGGATTGATTAAATAGTGATATTCTTTTCACGAATGTCGTATAGTTGCCAGGAAACTATTTTGCCTGAAAAGATGGGATTTATTTTTATTATTCTTATAATTTTATTATTATGACATAATCACTACAACATATTATTTTCTTCTCTGTGACCAAAATCAGTGGATATGCTTTCACTAAAAAAATACTTTGTAGCATATTTCAGCCAAATTTAGGTCAAGCACTTTTCCTTATGGTAGTCTCATTTGCAATGGACTGAATATACCCAAAACAGGCATTTCCGTCAAAGCAGAGAGATGTGTGTACGTGCACATCATTTGAAAGGATGCTGTAGTGAATATAGCTGGGCTGTTGCAGCACTAGCAATGGGTACATTGAAATACTTCTTACTCCATTCTTGCAAAGAAGCCCTGCAGCTAATAGAAATCCTGTAGCTTCTTCTATTTTGTATGTCTCTTTTATTTCCATCTGGCACGTGATATTCCAAAGGACCACAACTGCCACAATTATATTTCTGACAGTTACGTTTTCTCATTGACATCAATGGTTGCTTCTGTTTTCCCTCCCAAGTATTGCTGTCAATACCATTTTAAATAGGAGCTCATTGGCAAATAATCATAGGTTTGATCTGAGCCAACAAAGATCTTACTTTGACATTCCTTATGCCTTGGCAGTTTCTCTCTTAATTTTTTTTTAATTTTTTTTTTTTTTTTTTTTCCCCTTCAGCTCAGGTACCTGACAATGATGAGCAGTTTGTGCCAGACTATCAGGCTGAAAGTTGTAAGTATAGTATGACTCATCTCTTGAATTTTTCTGTCTTTCTGGTTTCCTTCTTTCATTCTTTCTCTTTGGTTGGTTTCTACCTCCAGTGTCTGTTCTCGTGTTATGTTGGTACCTTTTTAGCGTATAGTCATGAGGTGATTCTGTTTGTCAAGTTGTGACATCAGCAGAATCCTTGTATGATCTAAGCGGAGCTGCAAACAGTAGCTAAGGAAAACTGTTTTGATTAAAAGATGGTCCTATTCTCTGTATTTGGTTAATACCTTTGGAGAAGAAATAGGGTGTGATCCATGAATGTGCAAGTGTTTACTTCCAGCTTTTTGGTATGTTCATGAGAAAAAGTCTGAATACTGATGGGAGAAAGTCAGTAGTGAAGATCCATGTGAGACTATGTATTGAATAACTTACAAAAATTTGTTGGCTTGTATTATTTTATATTCACCAACTTTCACCTGCTTTGATGTAATTTTTAGCTTCATTTTCTGCCTCCTGGTTACAGTGACACAAATGGAAGTAGCCCATGGCTTCTCCTAGGCTCCCTTCAGTGTTTCTTTCCCTGAGCCTTGCTCCAGGGCCTGTCAGAGAATGCGTGACTTGTGATTCATGGGACAGTCGCCTCCCAGTAATCCCTGAGTGCGCGTTATGCCTGTATAAACATGGCTGCCTCCGGCTTTCCTCCTCATATTTATGCTCTGCCATTCTACCAACTAACTGCAGCTGTTGACCTGACGTGTAAATAGTAAAGAAAGGGGTATAAATGCCATCTTGATGATGAAAGTGACCTAATACATTTTCATTCTGTTAGTTACCACGTAGAGCTCTAACTTGTTTCATTTTTCCGGACCATTGATGGTTTCACAGGGGCAGTATTAACAGCAACTAGACATGCTTACTGCCTTACAGCTTATCAAACTCATATTCTCACACATAATCTCACACGTCTAATACCAATACCTATGGGACTTCGAGGAGCAGATGTCTGTGAGCAATGTTTTCCACTTTTCTGTTTGGTATTTTAAATTTCCCAGGTGTCAAGGGTTGGTTGTAAGAAGTTACATCCAGATTTCCTCCTGTGTTTTCGTTCAGCTTCATTAAAAATTTTTTTGTTCAATTGTGGTAAAATATACATGACAGAAAATTTACCGTTTTAACCATTTTTTAAGTGTGCAGCTCAGTGGGACTCACATTGTTGTGTAAACATCAACACTGCCCACCTCCAGAACCTTCTCATCATCTGATTCTCAACTCTGTACTTACCAAAAAATAACTCCTCACTGTCCAAGCCCTGGTAACTGCTGTTCTGTCAGCTTGATTTTTGATCTAAGAAGAGAATTTTATGTGCTGTTTGATGTCTGAATATTGTTATTAGGCAATTTCAAGAAGCCTATTCAGCAATGATATAGACCTTAATTAGATACCCTTAGAAATTTCCAGAAAGATGACAGCCAAGGATGATGGCTAGGCAAGGCCTTCCTTTCTTCTTTAAAATGTGGGAAGGGAATGGTCACATTTCCAGAATTTCTCTTTCTGTGGGACACTGGAGTTCTTTCTAAAAGCTAAACCTGTCATCTGAGTGGGAGAATTATTCTCATTGAGTCATTTTACATCTGAAGAAACTGGTAATGATTTCAATACTGTATCAAATGCCAGGGTAAAATCACTACCAGAAAGAAATTTTTGTTCCTTTTCTTATTTGACCTCTTTTCAGTTTTTCATATTCTTGACTCTTTTATCTCCTTTTAAACTCTTTCTTCTCTTGGTCCACATTGGGATGGTTTTTCCTTTCTCTTTTAACTACTTTGATTACTTCTCCCTCCACTCATCTTCCTTCCCTCCTCTTTCCCCAGGGTTCTGTCCCCAAGGCTTTGCTCTCGTCTAACGTGGGCCATCCCTGCACAGTCCCATAGAACTATCTGTGATGATAGAAATAATCTGTTTCTGACTATTTGGTAGAGTAGTCACTAACCATGTTGCGCACTGAGCATATGAACTGTGGTTAATGGGACTGAAGAAATGAATTTGTTGTTTTATTTAATTCCTATGACTTTAAATTTAAAGAGCCACACGTGGCTATTGGTTGCTGTAGTGGCCAGCACCCTTCTGTACAGTGATGTCTCCTACGCTGTTATCTCTGGCCTGGGTGTCCCCCTGCCCCTGTCTACTGGGCATCTTCCCCTGATCCACCATGTGATCCTTGTGCCAAGTGAGAAAAAACGAAACAGCTCGGGACTCAACCCTCAGCCCTTAGCTGAGCATCGGCATAAAACACCATTACACGTGATGCTCCATGGACAGTTCCCGCTCAGCCAGGCCAATGTGGGAATTATTATTTTTCCCAATCAACGTCTCTTTTGTACTTCCCTTGCCTTTCCAAGTTGATGGCATCACCATCTAAGCTGAAAATCTTTATCTGCAATTCTTCCTGGTTCTTTACCATAGACCTCCACCTGCTTACCAAGTTGTTGATTCTACCTTTCAAAAATATCTTAATTTTATGGTCTCTACTTAACCTCTATTTGACTGAGTTCACATCCACATTCTGCCTTGACTGATCCTGTGAGTAAGCCTTTTGGTTGGTGTTCTTTTCAGGTTTCCCTCCTCCCAGTCCGTTCTCTGCAGTGGCATTCATGCATCGTTGTCTGACCTTGTTAATTTTCTCCTTAAACTTTCTTCAGAACAAAGTCCTACAGAACATCACTCTTCCATCTGGGCCTTGACTTGCTGTTTCAGTTTTAACTCATGCCATCCCAGCACCTGGTTCCTCCCTGTCCCCTGAGCTTGCGCCCTTCTAATTTTTCAATTCTCTAAACAGATGGAGCTGTTTTATGTCTCTCCGCCTTTGCACATGTTGTTCGTTTTGCTTTATAAACTTTTACTTTTGCTTTGTGGTGTTGGTAGAGCTCCTACTCCAGACCTAGCTTAGACTTCACCACATGGAAGTCTTTCTTGACTTTTTCTTGCCACCCTTACCTGCAGAGTTAGACTCTACAGTATCTTGTGTCTTGTACTTACTGTAACATTTTAGATACATGTATTTCTTCAATAAGACTGTAAACCTCTGGAGGATTACGAGCATGTCCTGCCTAGCATGTTATAGAAGTACAGTAAGTAAAATTGTGATCACATAAATGTGGTCAACTTCTTCATGCTCTTTTCCTCCTAAGTGTTTTCAAAGTCCTAATTCCCTTCTTAAGGTAGGGAAATATATGATCATGCCTTAACACACTAGATGTAGTCTCATTCTGGAAAAACATGCTAAAACCATGAATGTTTAGCCAAACACTTTCAGAATGCTGAGGTTTTATTTTTCTTCAATAGTGAATATTTACAATTTAACAAATATGGCTCCGGGACTTGTGAATAAAACACAGAATTTTAAAGGAAACCTCTAAACAAAGGTAAAAATAAACCTGAAATAGTCTAATAAAAAGAAAATGGAGGTGTGCTTTATTTCACGTTTCCACTGACATAAAGGACTATTGTTTGAAGATGGTGAGCAGCTAATTTCAATGTTCAATGAGAACAGAACAAAGGGAAATGATTCAAAAAGAGAAATAGGGTATATGGATTAAATTCTAAGGATTTCTGGATGAAGGAGGTTATCAAATATTGGAACTGAAAGGTTAGATTGTCTGTTAAATGCCTTTTACAAATATTTGATTCTTCTCTGGGAATGCTTAGTGGATCAGAGGGATCCTATCGCTAGGAATAGAAAGAAACCCTGCCCCCTCTGTGTGGCCCGTCTATAGACTTTATGGGGCTGTTTTTTCAAACATAAATAATCAGGTTTCCTTGCATACCTCAATCAAATAAAATGCCTCTCTTTATTGCTTTAGTCCTTTGGTAAATGTAGGTTAGGAAAAGGAACAGCCAAAGTCTGTTCAACCCTGGTTTATAGAGCATACATTTGACCTTCGTGAGGTATAAATCTATGTGGAAGAAGAGAGAACAGAGCATTCAAAATTGTGAGAAATGAGATTAAACTGTAACACTTGGGGATTCTCTAAAAATCTTCCCAAACATTCTTTACTTTTACTTACAAAATATGTCAACTGGAAATCTAGACTCTAAAGACTTATAGCTTGCTGCTAACCTTTGAAGGGTGCTGACTTTCGAAGCACCTATGGTCACTGAAGGCAAATGAAAACAAACAAAAACCTCCCTACAGGTCCATCCTAGGAGGTGAGTGGAGGCTAAGAGAAAAGCTTACTTGGCTCTAACAAATTGTTTATTTCTTAGAAACAAATCTTTTCAGAACTCAGACACTCTGCTGAAAAAAGCAGAATTACTTTAAGATATTCTTTAGTCCAGAGGAAGTAGAAAGCTGTCTTTTCAGAAAAGAGAATTTAAAGAGTATTTAGAACATAAATTAGCCTTATCTTTCCAAAGTAGACACAAATTTATATATAAACTGAATTTTTGTAAATTATGTGTTTATTAATAATCTTACATTATAAATCACATACTTTAAATATAGTTATAGCACTCATCTTTTGAAATCTACTACCTCATTTTTTTTTTCATTACAGTAATATGTTATAATTTTTCCAACTAGTTTGTTTCCATTTGGTTACATTGGTTCTTTTCATTGTTTTCTCTACAGTGATTCACAGAATAGATGATGTTCACTTTACCTTTTACCTCTTCCCAGAATGTTCCCAGGGGTATAAACAGGGTTATGCAAAAATTCCCAGCAGGATAGGTCTTTATAACTCTACTTCTTTCTCTTGTACTCAAGAAAGAACACTGGAATGCAAGTCAGTTAGAATAGTGTCATTAAAGGAATAACAATAACCTTGACTCTGATATGTTTATATATCAGAAAGTAAACATTAAAAGTTTGCAAGTTTGCGTACTTCAATTGAAATTCGTAATAGGGTACTAGTGACCCAACTGAAAACCATCACGGCATCGTGGGATCTCAGCTGTTAAAGCCACTATTACATGGATGAGTCTTTGTTCAAGTAAATAAAAGTCATAGCTATACTTCATTTTCTTAGGAATCAAAAAAAAAAATCTAATAGTACTTGGGTCCCTTTTGCAGTTACATTGGGAGGGGGCGGGGGGCACCTTAACAGATAATGATTACAAATCTGCTTTTTAAGAAACTGAAGTCAGAGAAGTCTCTGTGCAGACCCTGACTAAATAACTTCTTTTATGTTAACCTGTCCTTGCCCTGCATTGGGAAGTTCCATTGGTGGCTTGTGTTTCTTACTTTTCTGCTTTTCTACTAAGCCACCTTCTTGTGTTGTGTTCCTTTCTACACACATAGTGAGTACTTGATAAAAGTTAGCTTTTTATTACTGATTTTGAAACCTTTCTTGCCCGATTAAATTTTTGGATATGACTGGCCGGGAAGACTTTGTCTTTCATTCCTACAGCTTCTTTTACCCGCAGGTGAGCATACAAAGAGGAAGTCCATTTCTGGGATTTGAGAACATGAGTTTGTTACTGTGTCTTGTTTTCTTTAAAAAAAAAACCCAAAAAACTGAGGCATGTTTAAACATGCCACTGTACAGACTCAAACTATCCACTTCAAGGATGAATAGCTTCGTGCCTTCCTCATCTTAGATAGTATTACTTGAGATGTAAGCTATAACCAGCTCTTGAAGGTTCTGTTTCCTTTGTGTACGTTTTTTTGTTGTTGTTTCAGTTGTTTTGGGTTTATTTGTTTCTTTGTCTTTTTTGTCTTTCGCTTTTTTCTTTTTTATATTTTATCAAAGCATTATGTTCACAGAGTGGGGGATAAAAACACAAATAAGATTGTTCAACACAGTCCCATTCTCTACAGCAACCTTCTTTTTTTTTTTTTTTTGATGCCTTTCATTTATAATAATATCCATACACAGCAACTTCTTCATTTATCAGTTTTAGATTTTTATCTGGCACCCCATTCAGGAAAATAAGCATTTGAGATGTGTTTTAATTATTTTACTAAAAGTAATCAGCTATGTAATTCTACATGAGTCCAGTAATCTTACTCACATTTGAGTATGGACAAACATCATTTGGGTAGCTTGTTCAAATGTAGCTTCATGTTCCCTGTCCTATGAGAGTTTGCCTTTCAGGTCTGGAATTGGGCCCTCAAATTTCTCATGAGCTATTAGATGATTCTGATGCAGGCTTTCCGTGCAACATAAAGTTAGATATGTTGCTTATCATGTCATTTACTTATTTGTGGAACAATGACAGCAGTATCAGTCTTTTGCTATTAAGTTGTAGGATGGACTCCTGTTCATGTATACAATTCATTAAGTGATAGAGATTCTGAAAATTGTTATAGAAGTAATACACTTCATTTTGTTATGCAAATATACTAGGGAATTAAAAAATGAAGTCTACATAAAAATGATATTGTTGACATTGTTAATTTTTATAATCTTTGATAGAGTTTTTGTATTATCCAGTTCCAAAGACTATTTTTTACTTATATTTCTTTACCCTCAGAAAGTGCTCACTGTAGATCCCTGTCATACTAGAATCAGTTCTAGTTTAGAAGGAATCCTCCCCATGCCAGTTAAGGAGAACCAAGTATTGGTGGCCCTACCATGTTCTGGATGCATCCACTGGGGTTACTCACCCCACGACGGTCTACTCTTTCACTGTTAGTGAGCACCTCACCTATGTTGGGCACGGTTTAGAGTCCAGTGGCCACCTTTCAGCAAAACAAACATTTTGGTGCTTGATTGTTTCACAAAGAACATATTTTTCAAATGAAAATAAACCCAGCGGAAAAAAAGCTACGTTTACAAGAAATTTTGTTTTAGATAACGTCCTGGAAATCTGTCAAGTTCCATAGAAGAAACAAACTCTAAATCATACACCTCGGGCATGTCAGTTAACCTTTATTTACTTATCCAGAAAATGACAGGGAAATAAATAATCTCTCAGGCCCAGAACACGTTATGATTCTATGGCACTTCTTCCACATTCAAGGAAAAAAAGGAAAGATAATATCTAAATATGGGGAATGCTTGCTGGATATAAAAAGGTAGATTTTAGAAAAACCACAATTAATGGTGAAATATGTGTAATTAGAAATTACTGTAAATGACTATATATTTATAGCTAGAAAATTGCATCAGTTTTAATAAAGTCTGTTCAGGTAGATCCTTTTCAAAATTTTTAGGTGTTTTTTTTTTTTTTAAGATTTTATTTATATTGGTGCCTGGGTGGCTCAGATGGTTGAGCATCTGCCTTCGGCTCAGGTCATGATCCCAGGGTCCTGGGATCGAGTCCCACATCGGGCTCCCTGCTCAGCGGCGAGCCTGCTTCTCCCTCTCATCTCTCTCTCTGTCTCTTCTGAATAAATAAATAAAATCTTAAAAAAAAAGATTTTATTTATTTATTTGAGAGAGAGAGAGAGCATGAAAGGGGGGAGGGTCAGGGGGAGAGGCAGACTCCCTGCTGAGCAGGGAGCCCGATGCGGGACTCAATCCCGGGACTCCAGGATCATGACCTGAGCTGAAGGCAGTCGCTCAACCAACTGAGCTACCCAGGCGCCCCCAAATTTTTAGTTTTATCAGCTCATTCTTCAAAGGTACATTGTTCAGATTTAATGCCAAAATGAAAACCAAAAAACAAAGCAAAGCCAAACCCCCCACAAAACTGGAGTTTGTGGCTATATTACAGCTGAAAGCCGAAATTGTATATTTCACCCCGTTTTTAGCTTTCTTTCCTGTTTTATTCATCCTCTTAAATTTTGCCTTTAGTTGAATACATTGTCCTTGAAATTGACTTCAGAAACATGATCAATGGAAGTATGCCAACAAATCCTTTCCACTTACCCTGCCTATAATTAGTAACAAATTATTTTGAGACAAGTGATCTGTGCCATCTTTGGTTAAATTTTGCTTAATATTAAATAAGTATATTGCTATGCGATTACTGGAGTGATTTGGCTGAGAGCCCCACAGTATTTGTTGGAAAGTTTAGGTAAGGGATGATGGTGGGAAATTGCAGAACCAAATATTATATTCTTTGTTCCAGTGTTTTTAATATACATACATACATATACTTAGGCATAGTGGTGATTACGAATGCAAACATTTGCTAGTGTTTGCAAATAAGGCCAAAGCAGTCATGAAAATGGCTATATTTCTGGACCATCATTTCATAGAACATGTAAATTTTACAAAATCAGATATAAAGAAGAAGTAATCCGAGCTAAAGTAGTACACGTAAACCTGCATGTCCTGTCTGTTTAGTGTTTTTATGGTTTTTATTTTTATCATTTTGCCACTTTTCCCCTTTTATAACATTAAACATCTACTTGAGATGCACAGTGCCTATTTGCTTCTGTTATTGAATTTTTTCTTAACGAGAGTTTGTGCTATGTCTCAGTAAGTAAAAATGGTTGGTTTCATGTGGTTGCATTCCCCCCCCCTTTTTTTTTTGTGGTGCCCAAACCCAGGAATGTACCAGTTATGGTTGCTTTTTTAAAATCTGATGAATTACACCCCAACAAGCATTACTTGCACTTGACAGTAGCTAAGGGTGATGTTAACTCAAAACTCAATTACTGACAGTATATCAGAAATGGCTAGATTAAAAATCCTGTTTATACAATGTCTGATTAAACTTTAAGACAGAAAAAGTGCCTTTGTGTAATGATTTCATATGCAGTCTTTGACTCTTACTTAAATCTAAGGTTTAGCAAAGAAGTTCATTTTGCTGTAGATGCCACATTGTTAAACCAGTCAGAGGCTTGTTTCATAGTTGCTCCTCGTTTTTCACTTTACAGTCCTGTTAGGGGAGATTTTTAAATCCCTAAAAGAGACTTGAATTGTGATTGCTCCTTTATTTATGTCTTACTATAAGGAAATCTTGTATTCATATTTCTGTTTGCAAAATTGGAATGATTGTATTCTTAGAAATGTGAGCCATATTCATTATTTTGATTTTTATGATTTAAAATATGAGTAATAAATCTTAATAGTGTAACAATTCTCATTTTACTTATGAGATTTTAGTTTAAATTATTTATTGATACAAATATCCTTAGTTGTATATTTTTATCGAGGGTGTTAAGTAGGTTGACAAGACTCTAAATGTTTATTCATTTAATGAACATGTTTTAATCTATCCTTTGCCCTGTTCTGTCTAGGCACTGATAACACAGTGCTGGACAAATAAGGAAAATACCTCTGCTCTCATGGAACTTATATTCCAAACTGCATGCAACTGAATAAACAAAGTCTTATTCATCCCATGTCAAGGGATGTGGAGTTGTATAGGGGTCAATGTTTATGCATAGACATGGTATATTCAGATGCTCGTCTATTACATTCTGAAGAAAATGTGCTTATTACATTGTTTTTTGTTTTTTGTTTTTTTAATTTTATGTTTTTTTCTACAAAAAGCACTCTGTTCAAAGGTATGGCCACTGGATTTTCCAGTGGATTACTGTCATTGTCTATGTTCACACCTCTTTAGCCCATGCTTAAATTCCTGTGATAGGGACTAAGAGGGTTATCTTGCGTCTCTTAATAAATCATGTACTCTGGTGGCAGTTATATGTGCAAAATACTGACCTACTCTACTTTTTGAGATCATACTCATTTTTTAAGATTCTGTTCATTCATGAATCATTTCATTTATGAATGTCATTTATTCTTTGCTTATCGTAGAATTAATGAATTCTGTGTGGTCATAAATGCTTTATATACATCTCAATGTTAATATTATTTAAGTTGGCTTATAGAGGATGGATCATGTCCTATACATCTTTGTATAATCCTCATTTTGTGGGTATTCAGTGAATTGAATGAATAGCTTCTCGGATATTTAGAGTCTTAAAAAAGTGTTTTAGACATATTCATGCACAGGTGGCTTAAGTTGTCTGAAATCTAATGCAACTATTCTGCTTGTATTTTCCCATGTTTTGTTTTTTCTTTGAGGTATAATGGAAAGCCATTTGCATTTATGTAACATTATCAGTGATCAGTCTCTGTTATCAGATTAGGGCTCTCTAATAAATATTATTTGATACTTCTATCTCAAAATACATTTCTCAGTAATCTCTATTTAACACAAGTACTCTGAAATAACTCGGTATTTTTTCCTATTTTTTATAGAGAAACATAGAGCATAAAATAATCAACTAAGGCCTCAGATGATTGAAATCATATAGGTCGGATCTCCAGCTCAAACTTGCATAGTTTAGGAACATCTCCTTTCCCCAAGGGCCAGTACTCAGCCCACTTGTAAAGGTTTCAAAACTGTTAATACTCTTTTTTTGGGGGTAGCTTTTCTCCCCCGCTTCAGTAGACTCCACGGCCAACATAGAACTCAGCTCGGGGCTCAAGCTCATGACTCTGAGAACAAGATCTGAGCTGAGATCAAGAGTTGGACGCTTAACTGACTGAGCCACCCAGGCGCTCTGAGAGATGAAAACGTTTGACCTCTCCTTTGTGCACCAACTGTTACTACTCTTAAAAAAAAAAAAAAAAATGTTCATCACTAACAGAGATGTTCTTCATATAGGACATGGATATTGTTTGAAAATTCTTCTTATTAAGGCATGATAGATTGAGAGAGACCAAGAGAACCTTCCCATAGGGGTTTGTCCCAAAAAAGGTGTTCTGTGAACTTATCTGAGCTAATAGCTATGGTTGAAGGAAGATGGGAGGATTTGGTACTTGGAACTGTTCCATTTCTCATCTAGGCTCTAGTGCTTGCCTTTCCCTGCCTTAAAGACTTCCTCTTATCCAGAATTTGAGAGAGATTTATGATACATCATACATTTGCCTGTTGTGTATGTGCAGTTTTTGTCTGAAAATGTTTCAGACATGGTATGTTTTCCTCACTGTGGAAGAAGAACCTTTGGGCAGATGATGGAGTAGTGACAACAGTAGAAGTCTCAGTGTTAGTACTAGTCAGAGTAGTAGGATTCACGGAATTCCCAAAGTAGTAGTAAATATTCACGAGAACCCCAGAGCTGCAGAGTGAAGAGATGTCATAGATTAATGATCTCAGTGCTCTTGTTTTAAAGATGAAAAACTGAAATCCAGAAAGGTTATTTGGCTCTGTGATTTTAAAACAAGAACAATTGTATGCCCTTACTTGTGTGTTGGGAAAACAGCAAATAAGAATTATACAAACTTAGATTCTTTCATTTATTGGTGACCTTTTCTTTATCAAATACTCTATAATGCTGGGGTAAGAAATATTTTTCTCAACCATTTTTTTGTTAAAGAAGGCACTTTAAGCTTAGCTACCTCAGTAACACAAATATATTTTAGGAGGGAATGAATTCAATTCAATATATCTTTATGCCAGTTTTTTATCTACTGTATCAATTTTAATGTATTTGTATATAATTCATAGTTTACAGTCATTTAGTTTTTTCTCATTATGATCAAGTTCTATAAGCCAATACCAAATTCTGGATAAATTTTGATCAGAAAGAAATATATTCCCCCTTTGCCCACTTTTCCCCCTGAACCTTTCAGTCCCGATATTTAAGGCCCAAACATAAGATCTTCATCTGAGATTTTCTTTGAGCCACAGAGTAGCCAGCAAAAGTTCTGTCAAATACTATTCAAATACTATTCAGCAAAAGTTCTGTCAAACCCCTGGACTCAGTTAAAAATGGCTCATTCCTATCAAGATGTATGGATAATACTGAAGTGTTAACTTCAGTAGTGTTAGCTTTTCCTTTGAAATGGCAGTCATGCTGTGAAGTGAACTTTTACTGCTGTTTGAGGTTGTTTTTCTCCATCCTCACGGACACAACAGCCTTATTATGTTGATTTGATTTCTTGGCACTGGGGCTAGAATGTCAGGTGACACAGTTGTCTCAACTCACGGGTCTGCTGGGAAAGCCAAGAAAATGGATGTCATTGCTCTGTGTTTCTGGATGTTTTGCCATCCTGAGCCTCTTCACATTGTTTTCCTCTAGGATAATCAAACCTTGTATTCGTTTCTGAAAGCTTTCCTTACGTTCACTGTTTTATTGCAGATTAAAGGCTGGTGCATTAGAAGGTTATCAGCTAATCAATAAACTTCAGTCATCTCATCTTGTGATAAAGCTGTCTCATTGATCAAAGTGAAAATTTAGGCCCTTGGCTTTTAAATGGCAATTTCTGAAGGTTTGGATAATGTGCTTATGGAATGTATAGACCTATCTGTTTATGTATATTTAGAGGTCATCATATGAATTTATGCATGCCTGATGTGCCATAAGGAGACCCACATATACGAACTTGTTTATTTTATTTAAAATATTGCATTCTTACTCTTCTTAAAATTTTTATCAAATTTTATTCGTCAGCAACCTCCCACCCCCACCCTCTTTCTCTCTAAATATATGAAACCTTTTTTGTTGTTGTTGTTAGGACTGGTATAAAGTGCCTTACTTCATGCAAAATTGCAATAATTGTACGCATAGTAAAATACACACAAATGCTGTGATTATGAGATCAGAAAAATTGTACTCTTTATTTTTATATTAATCATATAGCTAAGCAGATAACAGTTTTAGAATCTATAGACCTGGCATCTTTATTTTGGTAAAATGCAGCATGTTTTTTTTGGTTAAGAACCAGAAAGCTTTTTTTCCTCATAATGAAAAATAAGTTTAGACAACAAATATTCATAATGTCAGGTATGCTAGATCCTATGAAATGAAAGATAAAAACAAGAGTAGCGATGATCTCCATCTCTCCTTTCCTTTCCTTCCCTCTTTCTTTCTTTCTTTCTTTCTTTCTTTCTTTCTTTC